>NC_067475.1:24303619-24615819 GCF_947179515.1 Apodemus sylvaticus | reverse complement strand
ATGAGGAAGCTCACACAGAGCCTGCTGTGGACAAAAGCTCCTGCTCACCATTTTTTCTCTGTACGTTTGAAAGACTGGTATTTTTAGGCTGAAGTAAGAAACCAGTTGACTAGTGGGCACTGTGAAAAGGTGAACTAATGAGCCTTAGACCAGAGTGCGGGGTGGAGGCGGGGGTGGGGGTGGGGGGGTGGGGTGGGGGGTGGGGGGGTGGGGATGGGGGCGGTGTAGCAGAGCAAGCAACCTAGTGAGAAGAGGTCACACTTTCAGTGTGATCCCTTCCTCAGTGGTTCCAATGACTCTGACCTCAGACCGCTTTAGCTTAGCTTAGCAAGTCTGTGGTCCCCATTTTAGCTTTAGCAACTCTTGTGGTCCCTGCCTTAACTTAGCAACTCTGGTCCCTGCTTTAGCTTAGGAACTCTGTGGTCCCTCCCGATAGCAACTTCAGGTTGCCATGAATCAAGATGACAAGGTTGCCAGGCAGTGGTGGCACACTCCTGTAGTCCCAGTACTTGGGAGGCAGAGGCAGGCAGATTTTTGAGTTCGAGGCCAGCCTGGTCTACAGAGTGAGTTCCAGTCAGCCAGGGCTACACAGAGAAACCTTATCTCCAAAAAAACAAAACAAAAAAGACAAGATTTTCAAAGAGAAACTCTATATTTTCATATATTGAGATGCTGTCTTCTGTTATACTATTTCCCCAGTTCCTTAACTTTTGAACAAACCACAAGCTTTTCTAAACTATCACTAACACATCAGACATTCTTCTAGCCTCTTCTTCCAACACTTCGAAATCTTGAATAAGGTTTATTTTCCAACTCCAAGTCTTTTTCTTACTTTCTGTAAAAGTAACTACTCCTGGTAACTGTTTTTGGAAGGCAACGTGTTATAGTCACCTTATATCCCCTATGGCTTATAGATTGTCATGGCTGTGTCTCAAGGTCAGTGGCAGTAAGAGTAAAAACGTTAGTCTAATTATACACTGGGCAGAATACTTGCTTTGGGTTTAAAACAATATCAGAAGTAGCAGATGACCTTGAAGGAAACACTGGCCTTATCTCTCCCATGACACTGTAGCATATTAGGAAACACCCACCCACTAAATAGTTTTCATAGTTGCCTGTCAGGGAGGTACAGGAAATGAGCTCAACCACAGAACACAGAAGGATGGACCCAGAAGCTGGTTCTCAGCTCAGCCCCTCCTGCCCTCATCCCAGTGCCTCCTCATGCTGGAACCTTCTAGAAGACTGCTCCAGCATGCTGGGAACACCGAGCTGTTCTATCCTTTGGGTTTTATTATTTTAATTTGCTGGTCTAAATTTATGTCTTGTTTACGCTATGTCTGTTGAAGGAAAAGACTTTAAAATTACTGAGATAAAAAGTACGTTAAAATCACACACACAAAAAAATGTTACAAGGAAAAAATAAATATCTTTCTATATGCTATTTACTTAACTAATTTTGATATTTATTTTGCACAAATATTTATATAAACCATTAAATTCACTGCCAGACCACTAATGAGTTGCTGTTGGAAACCAATACAAAGCCTCACTACTCAAAATTTGGGCTAGCCTGAGGTCTTGGTAGAAATATATATTCTTTTTTGGGGGGGGGGATTTGGTTTTTTCGAGACAGGGTTTCTCTGTATAGCCCTGGCTGTCCTGGAACTCACTCTGTAGACCAGGCAGGCCTCGAACTCAGAAATCCGCCTGCCTCTGCCTCCCAGAATGCTGGGATTACAGGTGTGCGCCACCACTGCCCAGCTAGAAATATATATTCTTGTCCCCCAGCCCCCTGACTGTGGAGGCTCAAGTGATCTCTACTGTGCTAAGAATCTGAGAAACATGAAAAGTGATCGCGAAAGAGCCTTCTAAGAGCCTTCCTTCAGTAGCCCTAATGGCTTGACTGTGATGTTTGGCACCTGGGGGAAAGGGCTAGGTGAAACACTCTGTGGGTTTCTGCAGAAAAAGAAAAAGGATCTGCAGGTTAGCAGTAGAAATCCCCTGGGGCAGCCGACCCAGTGTTGTATGCTGCTGGACCTCAAGGAAGGAAGGGCAGAGGCAGGGAAGCTTGAGGGAGGGAGACGATGGCACTCCAGCCTTGACAATGGATACCTGATCCATGAGGTGGCGAGAGAAAGGGCATCTCAGGAGGACAGAGCACAAGCAAAGACACTGGGGTCGGTTCGTGTATGGTACATACGGACAGCAGAACGCCCAGCTGAATCACAGCGTCCATGTCAGGGAGTAATACAAAATTACGCTAGGAAAATTGGTGGTTTGCAACCACATTAAGATTTTTTCCCATCCTTCCCTCCCTTCCTCCTCCCTTCCCTCCTTCCTTCCTGGCTGTACCTGGATTGAACCCAGGGCCTTGCACATGTTAGGTAAGTGCTCTACGAAGCTAAGCCCTCAGCTCTAGAGTGTTTATTTCTCGGTGAGAAAATTTCTTAGCAACCCATGCCCACAGATTATTAATATATTTAATCATACACCTCCCTTCCTGGCAAAGAGAAGTGACCTGGAACTTGGACTCTGTTTACACTTAGTTATAAAGGGACATATATTTGAACCAAAAGCAGGAATTGAAACTCTTGATTATAGGAAATCAGGGGGAAAAAAGCTGGCATAAATACTAAAAAAAAAAAATGTTATCTTTTTCTTTTCTGTTTCAAAATTATCCTCCTTTTAGAATGACGGTGACAACCTCTGAAGTCTTTGGGCCCCAAAGGACAAAGGGATAATGTGTCTCTCCTTCTTTAAGGCCGTGGCTCAGATGACTGATCTGTGATTGGACCCACAGCTTGGCTTCACGTTCCCTGTGAACACCGTGAAGAGAAAGCATGAGCCGTCTTCCCGGATCCAAACTGTCCTCACTTGGGCTGATCTGACCTTAGCTCCTGAGTTGTTCCACAGGATGGTGGGATGCTGATCTCCTTTGTGGACCTTTGTACACAGAGTCAGCGCTGGGTGCTTCCACCGCGGGAAAGGCCAAGCTCTTGGCCTCTCTGGTGTCTTCAGGGATTGTCAGTGCAGAATAAAGACATCTCTCATTTAGCTTCAGAGCCCTCAGTGCTGTGTTACAGCAGGCTGTATCTAAGACAAGATGGCATTGTTCATCGAAGACACCCATAGGGTGGAACCTCACGTCTCAAGTAGAGAGAGGCGAGCAGAAGCTTTCCACGGGGTTGGGGAAGTTCAAAAACAGCTCAGGTAGGTTCAGCTCCCCGCGGTCTTTCCAGCCGGGAGTTTTCGGTGATGGAGTCAGCAAGGCTGGGACTTTCCACAACACTGCTTTAGATGTCCTGCCTATACACCCTATTAACAGTGCTGAATGGTGAGGCTAGTCGTCCAAAGCTTTAGGAAACAGACCAGGCAGAGGCACAGCATGCAAATATCTACCCAAGGTGGGTGTTAAAACTCAGCTCAAAGACAAACAGACAAACAAATGAATAAACAAAAACAAACAAAACAAAGAGAGACAAACAAACAAAAACAAACAAAACAAACCAGCCCTGAAAGGAGAAGTGTAGAAGTGTTTTTATGTAGGGTGGGGTGGGGGAGTGGGGGGTGTGGAGGTGGGTGGTGGGTGGGAGGGGGTGGTTCTGTTTCACTCTACTACTCTTTAGTTCCCAAATAAAAGGCACAGAAACTTGTATTTTTATTAACCATCTGTAAGCCTGAACTCGGCAGGTTCTGAGCTATTCTAACCTACATCCTAGTCCTAGGCCCCGAATTACTTGCCAACCCAAGTCTAGTACTATTTGTTCTGCTTCATGTGTGTCCTCAGGGCAAGTTTCTCTTGGCCACGTGCTCATGGTCCATCCTGACTCTTGGAAGCCTTCTTCTTCCCCTATCTTTTTTCCTTCCCCTCGTGGTCCCTACCTGAGACCCACCCCTCCCCCCCTCCATTTCCAGTCTGGTCTTCCTCTCCCTCCTGCCCAGGGGAGCATTCTTTCTAGCACATAGGTCAATATAATGCCTATGTCCAGACTACAACCTGATTTGGGGGCACAGAACTCAGCATCTCCATACACAGAGCACAAGACCAACCCTAACACAGAGGTACTTAGAGACCAGGATCAACCTGTGCTTGGAGTCCAGTGATAAGACCAGAAGTTCTGGAATATGGAAACACCAAGAAACACAGAGGAAGAGGGGCAGAGACTCAGAAACATGAGAGTCAAAGCGAGAAAGACAGAGATGCAAAAGGACATGCTGTGCAGGCCGGTAATCACAGCACCCAGGAGAGCGAGAGGCGGGAGCGTTGGGAGTCCAAGGCCAGGCTGCCTTACATAGTTAAACCAAATCTGAGTGGATAAGGGAAAGAAAGAATAAAGAGAAAAGGGATGGGAGCTTCTGTCCTCAGAATCCACCTCCAAGTGGAATTAAAGAAGGGAAGAGAATGAAAAAAAAAGAAAAATGAGGAAAAGAGGAAGGGAGGAATAGAGAGGGAGCTGGAGACAACGGATCTCACCTCTCACACAGCCAGCAGAAGTATGCGTACTTTGTGTGGCTAGAAACGGTAATGACTTAGTGAATGTACACAGAGAGAGACCCAGTCATCTACAAGACAGAGGCAGGGAACACAGCGGCCCCACAAAGACAGACTCACAGAGCAGACCCTGAGACAGATCTACGTGCCCGAGAGGATGAGGCAGATGGGAGCAGATGAGGGGAATAGCCACTGACTAGAGAGAGGGGTAGATTTTGCATCTCCTCACTACAAGTTGCTAGTGTTCAGTCCCCAGCATCACTCCCCAAAGGGTGTGGCAAAGGGAATAGTTAGCTTGCACTGGGCAAAACATTCTGTGGCTAAGAACTTGAAGTTTCTCAGAATGCCTGGTCAAGGATCCCAAAGCCAAGGTTCCCTCAGGAGGCTCCATTTCCTCAGGAAATCAACATTGATTGTGCACTTGCTCTGATCGCTATTGAATCTCTCAGAAAGTGCTGGCGCAGGATAGCTGCAGTAGACCATGCTCACCAGTGGAAACCCACCCCTGTGGGTGCAGGAAAGAGTCCTGTTCATCAAGAGATGTAAAGCTCACAGGCAAGGTAATCCTTACTCCATCTCTCCTCTGCACACTGCGTGCTTCCGATTTCTAACCAGTATGGGTTTAGTTCACCAGTTAAAAAGTCTTGGAAGGAAGGGGGCTCAGTCTAGAGTGTGATGTCACTAGGCTGAAGTCAGCAGCCTTGAGTTCTGGTCTTGGCTTTGAGTCAACAAACACTTAATACATCTTTGACAAAAGGTAAGCTTATACAGAAAAGGTAAGCCAAATGGCCTACATCCCTGCTGCTAAGGGGCGCCCTTCCAAGAGGAGGGGGGAAGTCTACACCGCAGCATCCACACCTGCAAAGTAGCCTTTACACACCCATGCTGTGAAAGGCACAGGTGCGAGTCAAAACGATAGGAACAGGAATATGAACTGGGCAGCTTTAGGAATGCACAGCACTCAGGCAAACACAGGAGGGATTTAGAAGATGTTTGTGAGGCTTAATGCCTTTTCCCAATGCCTTTTCTTATATTAAAAAAAAAAAATCACCCCCAGCTCAGGGGGAGGGGGAACCACAAAAGAACAAAACAACAACAAAAATATTCAAAAGTAGTAGAGCTGTGCTTTGTTGGGGTGTGAGTCACTCAGTGGAAGGGCTGTGTTGTTCTCTCAATCACCAGTCTGCACCTAAGGACTTCTGGGATCCTGAACCCTGGTTGCGCAGCATGCCCAACTACCTCACGATCCTACTGAAACATAAAATGTGACGGCCGTGTAATTATCCTATATCCCTACAAACACCCAGCAACTCCAGACCATCCCGTGATCAAATCTATCTCACCCTCTGGAAATCCAGACGAACCCAAGAAACCAAACATTAACAAGGAGAAATGCACCCACCCCCATCTAAGCTGAGACTTACACTTTCTCAGAGGCCAAGATAATGGGCATCCTACCAAAACACAAACAAACAAACAATGACAAATTATGACTACAACTCAAACTGTATTGGCACATGTGTGTTCACAGAAAAATATACTTATATTTTTATACAGGAAAGATTTTGAACAATGTCGTTTTAGATAGACAAGTTCGTTGGATAGAAATAACTGACCTTTAAAAAATTTCCCCCAGTTTCTAATAATTGCCACATTCATATAATTTAACTGTTTGGTATAAATAATTTCAAACACAAAGAAAAATGAGAAATAGCCTAAACAATGCTTATATTTTAAAACACCCACTAGCTTGCATATGTGGGAAATTGGCCATTCTTTCTATAATACAGATCAAACTCAGACTGTCAGGTTTGGTGACAACTGCCTTACCCATGAGCCTTCTCTCTGACCCAGTAGTAGCTATTTAGGGAGAATATATTTTTGCCACGAGTTTTGTTTTTGTTTTTTGTTTGTTTTTTGATTTGTTTGTTTGTTTGTTTGTTTTTTGAGACAGGGTGTCTCTGTATAGCCCTGGCTGTCCTGGAACTCACTCTGTAGACCAGGCTGGCCTCGGACTCAGAAATCTGCCTGCCTCTGCCTCTCAGAGTGCTGGGATTATAGGCATGCGCCACCACTGCCTGGCTATGAGTTTTGTATATGAGTGGGTATAGCTTGATGAGCAGTTGTAAAGTAAAACAGACATATGGTGATAGACCAGACCTGTACAGTTCCATATAGCTCCAAAACATAGTGTAATTTTATTTATATCATAATTTCATAATTCTCATGTCAATATAAATTAGATGGCAACATAGTTACATTTTAAAGGTGTAAATGCTTTTAGAGGACAGATGATGTGGTCAGGCACTAGGCAGTAGGGCTTGGGATGGGTGGGGGTCAGGTCTCTGCTACAGAGAAGCCTGCGGAAAGCGAAGAGCAGTGTTAAGACCCAGCCGCTTGGACTCTGCTCAGCTGTAAGCAAGTGCATAGCCAGGAGCAGGAGGCAGAAGTGTGAAAACGATATGCTTTGAGCCAGGGTTCACGCAAGGCTTCAAAAAGCAAACTCCAGGGGCTGGTTCCGAAAGCGAGATTCTGCAGTTCTACAGCAGTCAGTTGGATGCTTTTGGTGAAAGCAGGCCAGACTCAATGCTGCTCTCCAGGATGTCCGGTGTGTGTGTGTGTGTGTGTGTGTGTGTGTGTGTGTGTGTGTGTGTGAGACCAGGTCTGAGGCCACATGGGCTTTGACGTCTTGTCAGGTTTCCCCCTAAACTCACAACTCCCACCCTATATAGTGCTATATTTTCATATTCAGCTGATAAACATAGTCCGGGGCCACCTACATTACGGCATGTTTTTGCTATGCGCAGGGTGCATTCTGCTTCTGCGCAGTCTGCGCTTCCCTTCCGTGTCTTCCCAGCCTTGCCCAACGCCCTCGCTCCATAGATGGATTGATGAATGAGTGGAAGAGCAAAGAATGCAGCGAAGCAGCTACTCCCAATGTGAGGGCAGATTTCCAATATGCAAATGAAGGAGATCACCCAAGGGGGGGGGGTGGGGAGAAGAACACACCTGAAGAGGAAACTCACTTGAGCCAAAACAGCCCCGTCAGTTCACTGCACTGCACCGCACAGCCACAGAACAAGCCGCCCTCCATTTTTAGAAGTCAAGATTTCAGAGTGGTCTGCAGAAGAGTGAGCCTCGTCAAGCTATGTGCCGTCGTCACATCCCTGTGGACATTTTTGACTTGATAGTGTTGTTAACCTGTTTTTATTGTTGTTACTTGGTTTTTAAAAATTGTTTATTTTGTTTCGTTTTTCTAGTCCAGAATTGAAAATGCACAGAATTCATTAAGGTTCTGGCACATTGGGATACTAGCCTGTCCATGCGGCCCACCTAGTCGTCAAAGACTGACGTGACATTTTTTTTTTAATAATAGGGTGTGTTGATTTGTAGAGGTCATAGAATTTTCTCCCTCCTCCCCCCCTACCCCCCAGTTTACATGTGCACCAAAGAGTGTAGCAGTTTAAATAAAAAGGGAGAAGTCTGAGTAAAATCAGGAAGTTGCCTTTGTGGTGAAGCCTTGTGGGCTCCGTAAACCTGGCACACTGCAAGAGATTGATTGGTTCCTCTCTCTCATCCATTAAGTGTTCATGGCCTGGGTAACAACAGCACTGTGTGAATTAAAGGAGTTCCCACAGGTAAAGGGGGAAAGACAGGCTCGTGAGTGGCAAGCCTGCGCGGCTGAGTAGTCGCCATTATTGTTTAATTGGTGGGAGCAGGGTGAGGTGGGGGTGGGAAAGCAGCAATGCACAGTGGGAGTCCATGCGCTGTTGGCCAATCCACGGGTGTTTCTCAGATCCGCCGTGTAGGAAGACTGTGACGTGCTCAGTGCACTTGGCGCTTCCAAGTCACTGCCTGCCCTACGAAATGAATGCCTAACGCTGCCGTGATAGCCAAATGCAGCATATGTGCAGATGGCCTGGGGTTGGTGCACAGCAGGGTCGCAGAGGGAAGCGACCTGGCTTGTGGGCCAAGCATGCGCAGTGGGCCCAGACAGGGTGGGGAACTTGGGCCAGCCACATTCCTCAGGTGCTTACATGGAAAGCTGGAGTGTGTCTTTGGAGGCCAGAGCCACTGTGTACAAAGTGGCTGTCGCGTAATAGGGATGCATTGCATTTATCATTAGGTACTTCCTGCACCAACCGCTTATTTTGTGTGGACTGAGAGCTAAGACTGGTTAAACAGATTGAAACAGGAGAAAATGTGTGTGCGTGCACATGCGCGTGCACGCAAGTACACACACACACACACACACACACACCAGTACCCGCATGCGTACATGCCTGTGTGTGACAATTGTAGATAAAACTCACATGTCATTGGCCATAACTAATGGTCATTTGTGTGTATCTTCTCTAATGTTTGTTTAGTGCAACAGAAGCACACACGGGAAATTGTGACACACTAAGGTTGTGAAGCCAAAATCAACTGTCACCATTACCTTTACTACAAAGATGACCTTTTGTTGTTGGTTTTGATCTAGTTTGGTTTGGTTTTTTTTTCTCACCAATCTCTGATTTACTTTTACATGCAAGGAACAACAAAAGCTCTATCTTCCTTCCTTCCCTCCCTCCCTCCTTCCTTCCTTCCCTCCCTCCCTCCCATCCTCCCTCCCTCCTTCCTTCTTTCTCAAAGACAGAACCTCAGTATGTAGCTCAGGCTGGCCTCGAATTCCCAAATCCTCCTGCCTCAGCATCCCCAAGTGCCGGGGTTACTCACATGTGCCGCCTGTTCTGCAAATCAAATAAGGACAGGCAAACTCTCATTATTAAAATTAAAAGGCAACCAAGGAGCTCTCCCTCTGCTCCGTGCAGTGGGCCATCTAGTTCTAACGGTTCTATCATAACCTGCGATTTCAGCTTTGCAAACTGCTTAGCGGATCTTCCAAACTGAGTCTCCCTCACGAAAAGGCCAGTCCTCGAAGGGAGCGCATCTGTGTGTACCAACATTTGCTGGGAAAGAATCAGATCTGTGCTTTTGCTTACAGTTTCTGTGGAAAGGAATGGCCATTGCATTAGGTTCAGGCTGGAACCATCCAGCTCCTCCATCTGAGGCTAACTCAAATGTACTTTGCCTGAGGCTAGGAAGATGTGTGTGGAATAAATCAGTGAGGAGAGGGCATGGGGCACTGCTGGCAGCTCAAATTCCAGGGACTCTTAGAAAAGAACACAGCTGTGAGGCCTCTCCTCTTCTTATAAGTAGGATCAATAAAAGGGGCATTTCCGGTTTTGACTTTCCAGGCAAGGTTCCGGAGGGAAGGCTTAACCGACATCCTTCTTAATCTCCACACTCTTTCATCTAAATCAGCAGAAGTTGTCATGGTAACTGTGGTCCTCCCTGTACCACCTTCCCCAGAGAGCTGGATCTGCTTGCTTATCAGTTAAAAGCTTGGAAACTCCACTGGGGTTTCTCCTCAAACCTGCTTTTGAACTGTAGTGAACCTCAGGAATCGCCACCCCTTTGCCCCTTGTCTGCTTGCCCTGGTGAACCTGAAGTGTGGCCTAGCTGTCCCTCTGTCACGCGCTCTCTGTGTAGGCATGTCGGTGGTTGAATAATAATCCCTTATCAAGTAGAACCTGGAAAGCTGGATGTAAGACCCACTCGTCACCTCCTACCCTGCGAGTTCTCCTGGGTCTGGGGCCTTTTGCCTTGGTTGGGTGTTGGGCGCGAGAAGCTATTTCAGGATGGCCGGAGTGCCGAGCCTCCCAGAGTCTGACCCACTCCACATCTTGCTTTGGAAAGCAGAGGAGTAGACCTGGCTGTTCTCAGAGCTGAGCCTCCCCTGCCCTGCTCCCTGGGTCTGCCCTGTTAGCCCTTATACCTCCACAACAAGCAGGGCTTTGTTTTCCCTTCTCCTTTGGGCCTCCCTGATGCACTGAAGAGGAAAATGAATGCTTTTGGACTGGTACTCCAAAGGAACTGAATGGCTTGGCTGGGTCCAAGCCTCCTTTAAAGACTTTGCAGTCAGTGTTCTGCCAAAGTCCTGCGTGTTCTGGGAGGGCCAGGGATGGGTGTACTGCAGTCTGGGTCTGGCTCACAGCGTTTACATATTCCAGAGCCCGAAGAACCAAGATTAATCCCCTACTCCTTTCTCTGTGTGTATGCCTCCACTAAATTTATCTCTTGAATAAAATATGCAAGGCTCCTGGTTTCATCCCTAGCACAGTACAAAGCAAACCAATGACGACAAAAAAAAAAAAAAAAAAAGAAAGAAAGAAAGAAAGAAAGAAATATCTAATAACTGGAATAACCCATTAAAATCATTTTAAAATTCAAGTCACTAGACCTAGACTTTATCCATTAACTAACTAAATAAAATAAACAGAATTTTTATGGATCTTTGAAAAAACTGGATTATTCTGGAGGCTTGGAACAGATCATGCCTCACCAAAGTAGATTAAAGGTTCAAAGAACAAGTTTCATTTATATTAGGAATTCAGCCAGAGGCAACAGGTCCTGGCCAACATTCCTTAACTATCTCCTAAGGAAAGCCCGTTGTTGCTGGTGTGCCAAGGGCAAGGCTGGCTTCTGTCGGCGCTTAAATATTCAGTTTTGCAGAGTGGGGAGGTTTAAGTCCTCAGCAGTTTGAAATTTGTCCGTTCCTCGGTAGAGCGAATAGCTCAGTGAGGACAATGTTGAGAAATGAACGAGTTCTAGAAACCAAGGCTTTCTCAGGCCCCCGCAAGCAGACCACTGATTTCGTTTAAGTGAACTGTGCTCCTTCCTGGTTTTCAGGAGAGGTGAAAATATGCTAACATTGACTACAGTGACAGTTGTACTCTCAAAGTTGAAATGGGTAAATTTTATACTATGTAAAATGCATCTCAATGACGTGATTGGCCACAGCCCCCCCCTCCCAACCTCTCACAGACTAAACAGAATGCCAGAACTTATTAGTGATTTTAAAGTTTAGGGGCACACCCTAAATTAAATGATAAAACTGCACCTAACACTTCAGAAAATATACATTTTATACCTCGATTCTTAATTCCAGTCTTGCTTTAGAGGCATGTAGACGAAGAGAACAAATGTTATCCCAGAGACATTTCTCTCTCTCTCTCTCTCTCTCTCTCTCTCTCTCTCTCTCTCTCTCTCTCTCTCTCTCTTTCTCTCTCTCTCTGCTATGCATGGCCTGGCACCAAGAATTAAAACAGAACAGATGTCTAGGAAGTAGTTCAGTGTGTAGAGTACTTGCCTGAGTACTTGCAGAATGGGGTGTGGTGCTAAATACCTCTAATCCCAGCCCCTGGGAGGTGTAGCCAGGAACATCCAAAAAAACAAGTCATCCTCAGTTACCTTGAGTTGGAGGCTGAGCTATATCAGACCCCGTGTCAAGTATAAACACAAGAATAAAAATAAGCAAATAGAACGTTCCTTTAGTCTGTCTAGCACATAGAGATGCTTGAGTCCCACACTCTAGAGCAGTTTCTTCAGCAACTGAACTTTTGCATTGTTCTTGAGACCAAGCTCTGACACTCAAGAAAATTTCTAGGTCTTCTGAAATAGAGAAATCTGGATTCAAATGCACCATTTATTCTGTAATATTAATAAGGGCCCCTAGGCTTAGCACCAGGTGCCTGCTCTTTGCCCTGGAAGGGAAGCCTGCGGTTCACCTGCACTGGCTTCTTCCTGTCCCCAGACACACGGTCAGCTTCATAGGTGTCCTCTGCCTGTGCTGACCGTTCCCAAGCATAGATCTCGCTCTCGGGATTTGTTTAATTAAAGAGACAGAGTTGAATATTGTCCAGATCTTTCTTCTCCTTCCTGTTTTTTATTTGAAGAGAAGCGTGGAGAGCTTCTGGAGCTCGGATGACCTCATAAGGAGTTTCCTTTATTGAAAATCCTAGCTGTCAATACCAAATGACAGGGCAGGTCCTTGGCTTTAAATCTAAATTTAAAGAGACCTTAGCTTTAAATCTAAATATAGAGAATTATTGAGAGCTGTTTTTAGAATTTTTATTAATTGATTATTATGACGTGTGAACATGGCATGTGTGTGTGTGTGTGTGTGTGTGTGTGTGTGTGTGTGATGTCATCTATGTGGAGGTCAGAAGACAACTCTGTGGAGTGGCTTCCAGGGATTGATCTCAGGTTGTCAGGCTTAGCCAGGTTTAGCCGCAAGCCTCTCTCCTTGCTGTGCCAACACAGTGCCAAGAGAAGTTTTACAGTAGCAC
Source organism: Apodemus sylvaticus (assembly GCF_947179515.1). NCBI lineage: Eukaryota > Metazoa > Chordata > Mammalia > Rodentia > Muridae > Apodemus > Apodemus sylvaticus. The sequence continues at coordinate 24,603,153 of NC_067475.1, read as the reverse complement.
AATACAAAACGACACAATCTCTGCAGCTTAAACAGAGTTTCAACCCTTCCTTAGAGGAGGCTGGAGACGCTGGAAGGTGTCGTCTCAGCTTTGTTATCTCACTGATGTGACTGATAATAAGAAGGGCTTTAAACCCCTTCCGTGCTCCCTTTCATCCTAGCGAGGTGACAGTATGTCTTATGTCATTGGCTGATGAGGAACACCAGATACTTAGGCAGGCAACAGGTCCAGCATCCTCTCTCTTGGGAAACACAGGTGTGTGGGTGCCAGGCTCTGTCTCCGACGGGACCCACTTTCTTGTCTGAGGAGCCCTTTTTACTTTACTAAGAATCGGGATGAGCAGTGTCATCAGGGTCCCTTCCCATGAACTCTGATGACATCACCTAACCTAAGTCTGCCTATCTGAGACCCTGCAGTTGTTATCTTGTATCTGAAGGCTATGCTGCCTTTACCCAGAGAGACTCATCTGTGAAAGAGCACGCTCTGCTGTGTGACGAGGAGGCACCATAGAAACAAGATTGCCGTACAAACTTCCTCATTCTTTTTCTTTTGAAAAAAAAAAATCCCTCTTACTCACAGCGGTATAGTCTTTCTGTTTGTGGAACCAGTGGCTCACTTCACTGCCGAGAGGCGCACTCAGAGCTCTTGCACCTCACGTTAATGATAAGCTGGGGCAGTGTCGAAGAAGCAGACGATTGTACGCACACCTTCCACTTCTGCCCCAGCTGCTAAAGGATGCCCAACAGTTGAGTTTCGTCGCGTTCTCTCAATGTAACTGTTCTCACGTTTAGAAAAATATCTTACACTTTTACAATGAATCAGCACACCCCCACCCCAGAAGGAAGCTCCTACAAATCAATTCAACCGGCCAGGTAGAAGACCATCCGGTGGTAGAGGGAAGAGACTGAGTTTTTCCTAGGAGCGCGAAAGTCTACTCATTGAAAAAGCGCTCTTACCCCAAATCCTGGAGCAGGTCTGTGCCTCCATCTGCTCTGCCCCACAGCTCTGAGGGATCCCGGGTACTCATGTTCCCTCCTAGAAGTTCTGCTCTGCCCATTCGTTCACTTTGCTTCTGATGGCTGACTCCCCGCCAGGTGCTGTGTGAAGACAGAGATGGGATCTGCTGCGGCTGGACACGCTGCTCCTGTAAGACTGGAGACACTGGGGCTGAGTCTCTGGCTAGCAAGGAAGTGAAACTCGGTTGCTCCTCCCACTGCTGCCTCTGCCACCCTGGGGCCAGAGGCATAGGCAGGGGTGTTCTGTCAGTCAGGAAGTGTGCTAACCCCTCCAGCAGCAGAGCGCCCCAGGCACCACAGTGTATTATCAAGTCAGATTTTGCCAAAGGAAACAGAAGGACCACCCACCCAGGATGGTACTATTAGGGCAAACCCTTTGTAGGACACCAAACTGTAGCTTCTCCCTGCCACGGTTTGCCTGTGTCTTGAGGAAGAGGGTGCAGCACACATCCACCTCACATAGCGGCACAAGGAACCCCAAGGAAGCTTCAACATCAGATACATCTTTTGAACTGGTTTTAAAAATTAGACGTAAACAACCTGTCCCACTGGGTCCTACTTTGTTTCTGGTAGTGGCTCAGAATTTCCTTCCAATATCCCCTGGAGGCTTCCATAGGGGGAACACTTGTTGTTTCTCTTATGGAAGAAGGTTTGGGGGCTGAGGCTGTCAGAAGCACGCCCAAAGACCTGGGTTCCAACCCCAGCACCCCATAAGATCCTGTAATCCCAGCGCTCCAGAGGTAGAGGGAGAAAAATCAGAAGTCCAAGGCTATCTTCATCTACATGGTGAATCTGAGGCCAGCCCAGGCTATGTGAGTCCCTCTTTAAAAACAAAAGTAAAAACAGACAAGGGAAAGGACTGGGCAAGAAGAAGGCAGAAGAAAATTCAAGAACAGCAACTGTCCCGGGGTGTACGCCGCGCTGAGCTACGCAGCGTGCCGCGATGTCTAGACTCACAAAGGGGAAAATCCACCTGCCTGGACGTGTGGCGGTGCAGTGGATGGATAAAGAGCTCTCTCTGCATCTTCCCCCTCCATCATCCCAAGATGAACTCGGGTTCTCCAGCCGGCTGTTTCGCTTGGAATCCTAAAGAGGTTCCTAGAACGAAGACCTTCCACTACTCGGGCTGCTAATATCTCTTTAGGAATCGTCCTCTCTTCGGCTTCCCAGTGGCTTTCTCCGGTGAGAAAGTCCTCGGTGCCTAGAGTCGGTCCTGCGGAGGAGCAGCTCTGAGAACAGGCACATAGCATGTAACGGGGCATACACCCACAGGCAGCTATAGTTCTTTGACACAGAGGGTTTGCAGGGAGGAGTATACAGTGTACATCGGCAGCAGGGGGCAGGGAGGGCAGAGGAAACAAGGCAAGCCGTGGGGCAGATCACATTCTCCTTCCTGCACGTTTCTTTAGTGTTGGACTGCCTGTTTCATCCAGTCTCATTTTAGCACATTCTGGGGGATCCATTTTTCCTAATTTCCCCCTTCTTTTCCTTTTCTTCTTCTTTCGTTCTTTTGGGAATATGTCTCAGTCAGGGTTTCTATTCCTGCACAAACATCATGACCAAGAAGCAAGTTGGGGAGGAAAGGGTTTATTGAGCTTACACTTCCACATTGCTGTTCATCACCAAAGGAAGTCAGGACTGGAACTCAAGCAGGTCAGGAAGCAGGAGCTGATGCAGAGGCCATGGAGGGGTGTTCCTTACTGGCTTGCTTCCCCTGGCTTGCTCAGCTTGCTCTTATAGAACCCAAGACTACCAGCCCAGGGATGGCACCACCCACAAGGGGCCCTCCCCCATTGAACTCTAATTGAGAAAATGCCCCACAGCTGGATCTCATGGAGGCATTTCCTCAAGGGAGGCTCCTTTCTCTGTGATAGCTCCAGCTTGTATCAAGTTGACACACAAAACCAGTCAGTACAATATATATCATATTTGAATTTCACCTTTGCAGTATATCCTTTAGAATTGGTGTGATGGATCCAGTGTGTCCCATGACTCCCAGATTCACATGCTGAACACCTACCCACCATTGTGATAATTCTTGGTGGCAGGACTTTTGGAGGGTGATTAAGATCCCCAAAATGACATGTTTATGAGTGTAACCAGTGATTATATTTTTAAAAAAACCTCTAGAAAGTGCTCTTGTCTTCTCTACCATTTAAGGTTCTAGTGAGACATCTTCAAACCGATGGTCACATGCCGCTGCTCACTGCTGCCCCGCCCCCTGCCCCCCCCCCCCCCCACTGCTCTGAGGGCTATGTTCTCATTTCTCTTGGGAGCGACTCTGCTTGCTTTAGGTCCGTTTTTCTTCTGCTAATTCATCTGGCCTGTGTTATGCTGAGCAAGCCTTGGGCGATAGCAGTCTCCATGCCTGCCTGGATTCCAGGTCTCCAAATGTGCTGTGGTGTGTGTTTGGTCTTGCTGCAGGAGGAAGCAGAGATCCCACCAGATCCCTCCTCCTTTAGTGAATGTGCTTCAAGTTGATATGGTCAATGTTCTGTCTTTATGGGTGTTTTTATTCGGAGACTTTCAAAAGCCCGAAGTCCAATGTGTTTTCTGAGACCAATGGGAATCTCTTAGCTGTGAGCTCTTGGAAAACTAAAGGAGAAAACGTGCCCACTTCCAGAACATCATAGCTTGGAGTTAAACATTTTTCATTCCAAATGTGATACAAACAAAAGCAGCATATAAACAACAACAACAAAAAAAAATCAGACTAAGACCAAGCACAGTAAAAAAACAAAACAAAACCCCAAAACCCAAACCCTTTAGCTCTGTGTCTCTGGAACTCAGGATGACATCATGTGTGTGCCACTGGCTCTGTTTCCTGAGCCATGCGACCCCAGTCCGGGGCCAGCACTACCCAGAGCCTGCAGCTTCCCTCACCTGTGGTTTCTAGATTCTGTGTGGTCACATAAATCATGTGTATGTATTTTAAATGAAAGCAAATCCAAAAACTGTGCAGGAAACATAGAGGACGAATAGGAGCGGGGAGTGGTGGGGAAGAAGATGGGAAATTATGTAAGGGTAAAATAAACATGCTCAACATGTAGTATATATGCATAAGGAATGCAAACACATTACTAGAATAGCAGATGATATATGTAAAGAATTCTGTCTCCCAACTTTGCTCCATTCTAACATAGCGCAGGTCACTTGTGAGAGATCTTGAGTTATCATCATCTCTGCTCTTCTCCTGGGTAGATTAGAGTTTACATCAGCATCATTGTAATCTAGTAAGAGTACATAGGCTCAAACTAGCAGCGCCACTCACGCCTAGGACGTCGTTGTTCCCCTGTACCATGTGGCCAACTCTTTCTCATTTGTCAAAAGCCAGCATAAGCTTTACCTCTTTCTGTAAATCTCACCCTACAGATTTGAATGTTGTTGTTGGGTTTGATTGTTTGTTTGTTTTGGCCCTACTCTTTACTGAATAGCTTATGTGAATTTCTTGGTGGTTAAAGTTTCGTACTGGTGGAATGTGCCTTGCATACGTATCTCTGTCACAACACTTCGCTACTATGTTAAGAAGAAACCAGCTTTTCTCTCCCTCCCCCCATCATTTATTGGCTACAGGAAGAAATTATTTGTGGGAGGGTTTGTTTTTCATGACCTTTTAAAAAACAAACCCTCAGATTTGCCTAAGCCCTTTTTGCGTCTGAGCAAAACGCACACGTTGTGTGGATGCCCACTGTATTTAGCAACCTCCTATCACCGCGGACCCACGTGACTCCGGACAGCAGTGTTCCTCCGGCGGTCCAGCAATCGTGCTGTCCACGCTCCCTGGACTCCTAGAACCGCAGAACGGCTTTCCAGCTTGGACCACAGGGCGCGGCTTTCCAGCTTGGACCGCGGGGCTCTCTCCTGCCAAGCCTTCACCACACCACCGACTTTACCACTTTAAGACACCGTGTCCTGAAATATGCTAACATCTGCATTTGAGGGTTAGCGCACCACAGGTGCCGTTGGTGCTGATGAAGCGAGACACCATCTGTGTGGAAAGGTTGTGCTTAATCATCTCAGCTCTGATTTCTGAGCAGAGAAAGCACGGGCTGAAACGAAACCTCCAACTGTCCAGTGACTGTATTTAAGCAGCAAAAGCAGCCGCTGACTCAACATAATGAAACCAGGTGGGTTAAGCGCCTTTGGATGCTGTGGGCCTTATCCAGATACTTGACCTTCTTTGTTGATACGCACCTGTTAGTGATGCCAGAGACAAGAATGAGGAAGGCGACTGGTCAGCTGCGGTATCTGTGAGATTTTTGACTTCCTAGAGGCACCAATATAAACGTAGACAAGAAAATGCATTAACTTTAAAGTTCCCACTGGTGGCAAGAGTAAGGATACAACTCAGCCAAGGCGTCTGAACACTGGGGTTGGTTGGAATTCTGAAATGAATGGGAGCCCATTCAACAAGAGGGAAACCATGCCCGGTGCTGGAAACCTAGCCCAGTACCCAGCGGTGATGAAGTCATGGATCTTGGAAGGGAAACCTACAACTGCTGCTTTAACAAACCAGCAAAAGCCCTAACTACATTCTGAGTATTTCTCCTGATACTCACAGGTATGTATAGTCCCCAAACCACATAGGCTCAAACCACACAACAGACGGACTGTTATAAAAAACCACAACTCATCAAAAATGCAGAGCTTCGGTGCTTCATCCCAATAGATACATCTACAGCACAACCCTGCACCTCTGGCTCGGGGATCTCAGCCGGAGAGGGGCTGGGAAGGACGGATGAGCCAGAGGAACAGGAAGTTTGCTGTGAGACCGACCGTCTCCTAGAGATGTTGGAGAGGCTGCCGCATGAAGTCTCACCAGACATGGCTGCCGAGACTAGACCTGAACAAGGATGGTACCAACAGATATACTAATATTCTGCTTATGAGCCATCAACCCTAGACAAAGAATACAGGCAAAGCAGGAATGCTGAGAGCAGAAGAAACAGTCTTCCCCAGGGAAGGGCACACCGGTGGCGTCTCTGATACCCAAGGATTATTTGGGTATCGGATAACCTATTGGTGTAGCCCTGAAAATATACATGTAAGTAACATTATACAGACTTAGCAGTTGTATTTAAGAACACACACACACACACACACACACACACACTCAGACATGCACACAATTAAAGAGGCCATGAATTTGAAAGAAAGCAAGGTGCAACCTAAAAAAAAAAAAAAAAAAAGCTGGGCAGTGGTGGCGCACACCTGTAATCCCAGCACTCTGGGAGGCAGAGGCAGGTGGATTTCTAAGTTCGAGGCCAGCCGGGTCTACAGAGTGAGATATAGGACAGCCAGGGCTATCAGAGAAACCCTGTCTCGAAAAAACCAAATTCAAAAAGAAAGAAAGAAACAAACAAACAAAGAAACAAAGAAACAAAGAAAGGAAGGTACACCTGAAAGGAATTGGAAGGAAGAAAAGGATGGGAGAAAATGACCTGATTGTATTAAAATATAAAAATAATAGTAAAAAATGAAATGAATGGGAGGGGATTTAGAGCTTCTGGGGAGCATCGTGGGAGACATGGCTTCAGTTTTGCTGAGTGAGAGGTTGGGTCAGGAATCTTGGGAATATGGAAAAGTTACTCGTGCCTCAACTCTGCCAAGCTTAAGATGGGTTTGACTCATTGCCTTAGACCTCTATTCTTTCCTATTGATTATTGACTCCAGCTTAAAACCCAACTGTAGCGCTGTTTTTAAAATTACAAAATAATTTCAGAGCTAAAATTAAGTCAATGGCAAAGTCAGACCGTAGCAATATGCTTTTGGATGTACTAAAGGTCCTTGAACGACTTTCTTTGAAATCGGATCAATAGATATTGTATTTCTTACAATAACCCTGGCATCTGAGCTGGCATTACAGAAAATAGAACTACTCTCGCCACCCAGCGGTGGCCCTAGTTCCTGGATGACGCACCCAGTCTACCACACAGACTCAAGCAGGACCCCTGTGCTGAGGATATCTTGCCACTAGGTGGCAGTCATACTGTTTTGGGGCTGGGATGGTTTTATGAGTTTAGTCCTCTGGTTGCCCTCACCCGTTCACATTAGCTTTAAAGTGGTTGACTTTAATGATTTTATCACACATTCATGGAAGACACTAAACTACACGTTTACAGTGACTCAGGTGTGATGTCTAACCTATCTTGCCAAGTTTTCATAGCTTAATTCTTAATTCTACCTTCCATTCGATGCTTTGGAGGTATTTGTTTTTGTTTTCGAGACAGGATTTCCACCGTGTAGCTGAAGCTGTCCTGGAACTCACTCCTTAGACCAGGCTGGCCTCGAACTCGGAGATCTGCCTGCCTCTGCCTCCCCAGCGCTAGGATTAAAGGCGCGGTAGCAGAGAACTTCTGGTCTTCAAAGGGCTGGGGTTCCCAGCCTCTGCAGCCACACCCTTTTTATGCAAATTCCGAGCTTCACGCTAGCCAAGCACTTTACCAACTGAGCCACATGCCCAACTTCTAAAACTCTGAGATCACTACCAAAAGGATTTAAATGAACGAAAAATGATTGGAATAGAAAGCTTCCATTTTATTCCTAAAACATGTTTACCCCACCCCACCCCCACCCCCAATGCACTATGCTTTTAGGGCTTGGTTTTTTGGTTTTGTTTTTTTCCTTAACCTACTTAGTAAAATATAGATTTTCTTATTTTTTTTCATTTAAAATAAGACCTGAATGTATCGATAAAACTATTGAAGTAGAAACCTGTCACTTAATAGTTTAAAAAAACAACAACCCAACAACAACAAAAAACAACCTACTTTAGGGTTCTCAGAATTACAAAGGAAACAGTTTACAATAGTTCCCAGCAGAGAAAAAGGGTTGGATACAGGGAGGTGGGCCCAGAAAAAGCAAAATTATGAGGAACTAGAAGATGTTTCCAGGGGGAAAAAAAGTATTGTAAAGAGAGGAGGGCACAGAGTAAACCCTCGGAATTGGTGCCCGAGACCTAGTGGAGTGGAAACGGAAGTACTAAACTTGGCCCCAAAAGGAACCAGAGATCTAGAGGCTGCAGAGGAACAGGAAGTGTGCGCTTCAGAAGGGCCACGGGGTGGGCAGTGTAGAGTCGGTACACTGAAGAGAAAAGCCAGGGGGTAGAGCGGGGGACTCTCACGGGTTGTCACTAGCCTGAAAATCTCCCTGCCCCCAGGCCTGGAATCGTCATGTTTAACAGCCACTCAGAGCGAGTCTCATATTCTGCAAAGATGAGTACCATCAGCAAAGCCCATGCAAGCCAGAGTCTGCAGCTCAAAATGGTGTGGTGATGGATTTGTGGGACCTGGACGAGTGATTTATACTGTGAGCTTGTGTCAACTAAAGGTGCCTTAGGACCCAGCCGGTTTTATGGTTGGTGTCCATCCACACTTCTAAACCAAAAAGGTCTCTGCCATCCCTTGGACCACCGCTCTGCACAAGTATGTGTAAGTAAGTGTGTGTGTGTGTGTGTGTGTTGGTAGTCACAGGACTGTTTAGGAAAAGAAGGGGGAAACTTTTAGAAAGAAAGATGGTGAATTATTCTCTCCTGGTGAGATGAGCCAATTGAAGCCAGATTAGAATGTATAAAAGCCAAGGAAAGGGGCTGGGGAAGGGGAGAGAGAGACAGAGACAGAGAGAGACAGAGACAGACAGAGACAGACAGAGACAGAGAGGAGAGATACAGAGACAGAGAGAGACAGACAGACAGAGAGATAGACAGGGAGAGTCAGACAGAGATAGAGAGGAGAGAGAGAGAGAGAACTCCCATGGGCTGTGCAGTGTGTGTGTGTGTGTGTGTGTGTGTGTTTATGTAGAGACACCAAAATGTCTGGATTATGTAGGGAAGAGCCTCTGGGGGGAAGGGTAGCCTCGCCTCTGGGAGAAGGCTGGAGAGTTCAAGGTTGGGGGCAGGGTGTGCCAGGTGGAGACTGAGGGATGCTGGGAGAACCTGGAGGCCATGTCCGCTTTGGTATGTTGTCTATGTATCTCTACAGAGAACCTTGAGGGCCCTTACCTCCGTACTTCCTGGCTGCAGCTCGTGCAAGCGGGAGGCTAGCACGGGGCCTGGTGGGTCCCATGGAGGTGCCCATACTCTTTCCAGCAGCAAGGCTTCTGTGGCTACAGAGGTAACTTGTAGTCATTGATGACCTTGGGCCTAGAGGGCCCATGAAGGAGTGCAATCTTGAACTTTGTCCAGATTCAGCATTTACACCTATGCAACCCAGCGTGACAGACACACCTATGCAACCCAGTGTGACAGACACACCTATGCAACCCAGTGTGACAGACACACCTATGCAACCCAGTGTGACAGACACACCTATGCAACCCAGTGTGACAGACATACCTATGCAACCCAGTGTGACAGACACGAGAAGAGGAGAAGGGGCTGGAAGCCGAGGCCAGGGAACGATGAAGAGGCCTCCGGGGACAGTGGATCTCAGAGGTGAAGAAGACTCGCGACTTCAGGGCCTGCGGTAGGTAGGTTCCTGGTCCTAGTGACGTAGTCTACCTTACTGTCCAATGAGATTTTTATATCTTGGAAGAAGATAGCCCTGTTCTGCTTAGCAGTGTCATTCCTAAGTAATCTTGGTCACTTTCTTTTTAACAGTTCACAATAATAGTAATTCCAGTTTCTTCTAATCTGGGTGGTTTGGCAAATCTAGTAAACCGGCATGCCAGAGAGATTCCCATGAATTCTGGAGGCTTACCCTCTCACGGTAAACCCTTTCCTAACTTCTTACTGCCACTGAAATGTAGGTGATTCTCCTCTCTGCACCATCTACCCCAGGCTCTCCCACTCCCATCTCAGCCTTCTAGTGACAGTGTTGACAGACCAGATTTTCACTAACAGTTTGCTTTAAGAGGTGGCAGCCAATTTCTGTGTTTCAAGCACAGATTAGAAAACCTAGAAGAAGCCTTACATCCCGTGGAAGGTTCTAGGTTGAACTTTGCCAACCCCCTCACAGCTCATTGCAGCGTGAGCAGTTTACCACGCTCACTACTCCACAACCTGCTCAGGAGACTTTCCAGCTCTCCAGCCCCGGTGGGCTCATTTGAAGGGACAGAGTCTCCCCTGAGAGGGAGGCCAGCATTTGCAACCACGAAGCACCTGCTAAGAGCGCCACGTGATAGCATCCTCACCAGCTGTGCCCGGGGTCATGGGGGAGGGAGTGTGTCCTCGTGTGCTGTGGGTAGTTGGAGATTGCATCCACTGCAGCATTGACTCTCCTGGCACCTGAGAGAGGAGCTTGCTTTCTCCCTTAAGAACAGAGACCTGGAGTTCCAGGTAGCAAGTGACAGTGAGAAACTCCACTGCTTCTCTGGAACCTTCTGGATGCACACAAACACGGGGATGCCCTCGATGTTGGCAGATGGATAGTTTGGATCCAGAAACCTCAGGAACAAACTCTACAGTGACTCTCCTGGGATGGACAAGCTAACGTGTCCCAGGGGCTGGTAAAGTCACTGAGGAGGAGAAGGGGGTGCTGTCTCACCAAGTCTCACATCCTCACACCATCTTTTCAACATGCAAAGCCAAGGTGAATGACCACCCTAAGTGTGCTCACAGCATCTTAAAACTCTAAAGTTTAATGTACACGTCATCAGGAGTGCTGCTTGAATAAATTCCTATTGAATGGGTCTGTGGTGAGGGCTGGGACTGGGATCTTCATCCGAAATGAGTGATACTGATGTTTCCCCATGCCGGGGCCACACTGTGGGAGAACATTCTGGATGCTTGTACTGACTGGTTTTGTGTGTCTCTGTGCGGGTAGCCTTGGGTTCTATAAGAGAGCAGGCTGAGCAAGCCAGAGGAAGCAAGTCATTAAGAAACATCCCTCCATGGCCTCTACGTCAGCTCCTGCTTCCTGACCTGCCTGAGTTCCAGTCCTGACTTCCTTTAGTGATGAACAGCAGTGTGGAAGTGTAACAAGTTCCTCCCCAACTTGTTTCTTGGTCATGATGTTTGTGTAGGAATGGAACCCTGACTGAGACACTGCCCTTCCCCAGCTGTTAATCTTAAAGATGGGAAGGAAAAGACCACCAACCCAAGTCACTGAGGCCAAATTAGTTAAAGCAGGAAATTGATTGAAGCAAGCTTTTAAAATTCACGTACGCGGGCTGCCTCCCCTGAAGGTGGTGTTCTAGAGGTCAGCACTGAACATGAGGAAAGGCAAGGTTGTGAGCTCAGCGGCAGGGGGTTTCCAGACGGAGGATTTGCTGGGTAGAATCGTGGGTTACAGGGGCAGAAAGTAAGCACAGCAGGTTAGCGTCATAGCAGCCCTCGAAACAGACGAGATTACCGTGCCTGGAACAGACAAGACAAACTACAAACATCCAGAAACAGACAGACAGACTACAAACATCCAGAAACAGACAGACAGACTACAAACATCCAGAAGCAGACAGACAGACCATCTGTAGTTAAGGTGGGGGCATAGCCCAGTCCTGGAGAAACAGAGGTTTAGTCATAAGCAGGGATGAACATAGTCTGTCCTTATCATAAGATGGCTTTTAAGCCTAAGATGGTGCCAATGACTGTCTTTGGCATCCATGTGGTGGGTAAACTGAGGCAGGCAGCTGTTGGGGGTCAGTGCTTAGAGCGGCTGACCAGGATGGATCCAGATACAGAGGCTGCTGCCAAAGGCAGCACAATTAGAGAAGCTGCCCCTCTTTTTTCTGAGAGAAAAAAGATTAATTTACTGTGGCTGGCACTCTCAGTGACTGAAAAACTGTAAACTCTTAACTCTTGGGGCCATCGAGAAAGAGAAGGAAAGAGAAAATTCACACACACACACACACACACACACACACTGAATGGAAAAAATGAAAGGAAGAATCCAATAACTTCATATATGCAAATATACATGCATATGTACATATATACATGCATGCATTCATACATGTATACAGACCTACAGATACACACACATACACATACATATACATACACACATACATACACACATATACACACATACATATATTTATATATTCAGACATAGAATGGTTAGAGCAAAGCTCCAACAAGCAGGCTCCAAGTATTACACACGCACACACACACACACACATACACACACACACACAAATATACACAATTGGTGGGTGGAAGGAACAATGTTCCAAACTCCTCTCGAACAAACTTAGCACACACCCAGAGTTGATGGATGGGGGAGAAAATGTTCCAGTCCCGCCATTTTCTTTCCTTTCCACTGCTCATACACCCCAGCAAAACCTCTCAAGCAGTACAGTTACAATGTGGCTATGTTTTAGTGTTCTTCTAGTGAATGACTGTGAAAAAAACAATGTGCTTTCTAATACCTTTACAAGAAATCACAGCACGTAGTACAGGTAAAGAAACAAAGTATTCTAAAAACAAAAACCCCACATACACTCCTAGCTTGTTAGAGATGCCGAGGGCAGGCAGGCAAGGCCGGTTCCTCAGCCGTTACAAAGAAAGAAGCAATTATTTTATTATTTATCTTTAAACTTGTAAGAATCTTAAAAGAATCACAAATCTAAACTTTTATATAAAAATCAGTCGTATCCACGTTAAATCCTCAAAATGCATATCTACATCAGCAATTCTTAATTAGGCACATCAGGAAGCAGAGAGCAAAAATGGGCATCAGAACCCAGTCTCCACCAGTCCAGCCTCAGGGAGTCAGGCCAGCCAGGGCTGCCTTGTTCTTGCTCCCTGACCACAAAGGGCCCTCGCTTAACTGCTAAGGGTGGGCCTGTCTCAACTTCAGATTGTTCCCTAAGATTGTCTTTGTTTTTTTATATCAGACTCAGTAGTAAAAACATCTCTACATAGCTTCACTAACAACTTTATGTTTCCAAATGTTTTCTAAGGGTGTGTGTGGGGGTTCTACTGACAATCTCCATCTCTAAGTTCCTCTCTGGGATGGTGATAGAATCCGAATCTGCTGCAGCAGCCATGTCTGAAAGAGCTCAAGCATTAATAATATGAGTGCCAGAGACCCTGCCCAGCGAGGGACTGGACGCCCCCATGGAGGTTTCATACAGCTCTTAGATTAAGAGGCCCGTGAGGGCAGCAAGCAGAACAGAACTCCACAACAGCATCAAGTCCTCAGGACACAGCCCTCAGGGCCGTGCCACACCGAGACCCACCCATGTGCCCGGGAGACCTGTGGGCCGCTTTCCATGAGTTCTAAAGCCTTCTGTTGTTCCTCCTGTGTGGCCCTCGGCAAGATGGGCACAGGATGGTTCTCCACAGGCCCGATATTTGCAAACAAAGGCAAAGCATAGGTACCCTGGAGAAGACCGTTCTTAACTCCAGAGGCCATAGCTGGAGGTGGACCGTGACCGTGAACTCTGCATTAAAGAAGGGAAAGGAAGAGAAAAAGAGTAAGACCATCTTAGAGTTGCTCCATAGATAGCAGCCACTTATTTTATCCTTGTTGGACGTGTTTAGCAACAGTACATGTGAGTGGAGTCCCTTGTTTTTTGTTTTGTTTTCTTTCTTTCCTGAGGCACTTGGTTTTTGCTGGCCTTCATATAGCTCACTGACCAGGCTGTGACCTCCCTCAGAAGGCTGCTAACAGGGACATTAGGGGAGATTTGACCTTTCGTCATAGAATGAAAGGATTGGACCATTTTCGAGATCAGGATGGGGGATCCAGGGGACAGCCTCTTTGTCGATGGTAGCCAGTTGAGAGGCAGCTGGATGAGTGTTCACCCACATGTCCGCCTTCCTCTATGAAGCAAAAGCACAGCTTTCACCTCAAGGAGATAAGAGATCATTTATTCCGGGGCCAAATCTGAGTAACCGTGTCCCAGGGCATGGAACTAGGCTCTCCCTGGATTCCACGTTCTAACATGGACGGAGTTTCATTAAGGGTTTAAAGTAGCACAACAGAGACAGTCACAAAGGCACTTTTCGAATGGTTGATGGAAACGTTAGAAAGGCTGGTTACGGCAGAAGGGAGAAACGTCTGTTGGGGGCCTCAGGTGCTCCCTGACTGACGATAATCTTGGCTTTGAGTTGAGTCTGCGGAGTTAATACATTCCAATGAAAAGCCAGGACTCTGTTCCTACGTCCCAAATGATCTGTCTGACGGCTGTTAAGCCTCCAGGCCAGTTCCAGCGGAGGCAATATATGGCTCTCCAGAGGACTTAAAGATGACCCAAGATCATCTGGCTCTGGACTTGGAACATTCCAAACTCTCCACAGCTACGGAAGTTCAAATCAGTCAGCTTTGCAGAAGGTTCACTCTGCAGGAATGACGGAACAAACCTGGGAACTGTTGCTCGTAGCTTCCAAAGCAAAGCGTGTCTCCTCGCTGCTTCCACCAGAGGCTGCAGCCGAGTCTAGACCCACAGCCTGGGCTAGCTGACCCTTGGCTCTCACTCACCCAGCTCTCCGTGTCCCTCTGTAGATCAGTGACCCCCAGTGACTGTGGTTAGAATGTCCAAAGCAAATAAGACAAGACGGCCCACCAGCCTCAGGGGACGCGGAAGTCTCAGGTGAGCAAGAGTTTCAGCAGGAAACATGAAGGGATAGACTTGAGTTAACAAGGGTGGAGGAAAAGGGGTTTGTGGAGGACCGTGTTTCTACCTTTGTAGGATTTTGTTTGTTTGTTTGTTTGCTTTTGGATTTGTTTTTTTTTTTTTTTCTTTCCCGAGACAGGGTTTCTCTGTGTAGCCCTGGCTGTCCTAGAACTCACTCTGTAGATCAGGCTGGCCTCGAACTCAGAAATCCGCCTGCCTCTGCCTCCCAAGTGCTGGAATTACAGGCGTGCGCCACCACCGCCCAGCCTTTGTAGGAATTTTAATGGCCGAGCGAGCAGTGGACAGGAAGAGCTTTCTTGATTCACATCTGCTGCTTTCAGCTTTCTTCAACTTGTGCCTGGAAAACTCAACTTGAAGTCTTTTCAAGAAATCACTTAGCATTTTGAGAGCTCTGTCCCACAGCTCACTAAATACCACACGGCTGCTGAATTAGGTGTAGGCGAGACATGGAGAATATGCTGCCCTGAATACCGCTATGAGACATTGATTATATTGAGTTAAAGTCTCTTCACAGGCAGTAGGTTTAAGAGGGGCTTCTGCCACTTATCTTCCTAAAATCATATGAAAGGTCCCTCCTGTATCAGAAAGAGAGATGTTCTGAAAACCAGAGCTGGCGCTTGTAGGGTTGTAAGGGCTGCAGAACGAAGGAAGATTAACCCAGGACAGAGGGGCTTGGCAGCGTGTGGAAACCTTCCCCACCTGGGATTCCTTTCACTAAAAGGACATTAGTAAAACCACTGGCTCTCAGATGTTATGTAATGCGCTGTAAAAGGTCACCATCCTTGTGACACAGGGCTTCAGGGTTTTCCCTCAGCTCGCTAACCGGCACCTATTCTCAGGAGGCTTTCTCTTAACACAGTTTCTATTTCTGACCAAGTGACCCTGGTGAAATCCTTTGTCCGGGGACACAAGAGTCTGGAATGGGGTGCCCTCGGTACCCAGTATTTAGCATTTCTTCCTTTTTATCTCTTTTTTGGATGCTAGCCTGCAGCCTACTCTAAGTATGCTCTCTCTGAAACTCGGGCTTTCTCACCACTTCTCTGAAAACCCGCCCTTCCCTCACCTGCTGGCTATGCTCCATGCCTAACTTCAAAGGCTTGCTGTCTTATTCCTCACGGCTGCAGCAGTGGCCTCAATTTATAGTTTGCCTGCCCTTTGTTTTTTTCTTTCAAACTCAAATAAAATGATCCCCGTGCTGTGCTTCCTTCTGAGTCAGCTTTTAAACTCTTTTATTTTTTTTAGCCTTTTTTTTCTTTTTCTTTTTTTTTAATTTATTGATATATTTATTTACATTTCAAATGATTTCCCCTTTTCTGGACCCCCACTCCCCGAAAGTCCCATCAGTTTATTAATGTGCTGAAGAACTCACAAGAGGGACTGCTCGCTTCCTTGGTTACAGTAATGGAGTCGAGACCAAGAGAAATCTGTAGGCTGGGCATTGTTAAAGGAACCCACGGTTAGCTGCCTTCGCCTAAGCACCTTTGTCTGGACGCACTAAGTAATTTACCAGTTCCGTCAAACTTCGTGAGTAAGCCTTTGGCCCTAACTGCTGCTTTGGTCTACGTTTTTGTTATGAAGGGCCTTGCATGCAGATAAAAGAAGTTAACAACTTATTTCGGCTTTTTTTCCTTCCTTTCTCCTGTCAATGTTTTGTCTATCCTAGCTGAGGATGTGGGAAGACGCTCTCCCTTACACAGGCAGTGAAGGAGACACCCGCGGCCAGAGGCCCACACGGATGGCCAGAGGACCACAGACCAGAACACAAACAAAGGCGTGCGTCAGAGCCAGCCAGGCAAACGTCGCCTGACTTCACTCACTTGCAGTGGAGAAAGAAGGTGAATTGGCTTTAAATCGAGAGACAAGCAAATGAAAAATTGGGGGTATTTGAAATTTAGTTAAGAATAGAGTCACCCCTCCATATTTCCGGTCGTCAATACAGTAAGTTATTCTCTGTGACTTATCCCACAGGGTCGCTGCTACCCTGTCTCCACTTTGTGGTTCTAGAGACTGAACCCAGTGTCTCCTGAATGTTCAGCAAATGCTCTACCACTGAGCTGCACCCCAGCCTTATTTATTTATTTATTTATTTATTTATTTATTTATTTATTTATTTAACTTATTTTTTAAAATGTTGAGACAGGGCTTCCCTAAGTTACCCAGGCTGGTCTTCAACACAGTCTGTAGCCCAAGGTAGTTCTTCAACCTGCAATCCTCCTGCCTCAGCTTTTGAAATAGCTAGACTTTATAGGCCTGAGCCACCTAGCCCAGCTACTGTTCTTTATAAAACTAGCACTACCCTGAGCCTGGTAACCGATATCTGATAGTCTGTATCGAATTGTTTGGCCCACGCATTTCAAATGCATCGGGGAGCTGACTGCATATTAAGTTGCCACCTAAATTTTTCAAGATGATTATTTAGATGTTAAAATTCCTTAAAGGTACGCTCAGTGGGGTGTCATTTGCCACACCCTCTGTTAACCCTTTGAACCTTGCCCTCATTGGGGAGGGTTCTATGCTAGGCTTTCTGAGACAGAGCTCCCTGTTGGTGAAGTGTGTTGCCTACAGGTTGAATTTCTCTTCCTCTGAATGGGACAGAGATCTCAGAATGTGAGGCCGATCCGGAAGTCCCAGACCCGGAAGTCCCAGTCCATCCTGAAGGGAATGAGAACCACAGCTAGGCAAAGTCCTTCCTTGCTCTGGGCTTTAGAAAACACAGTGAGGGACTGGAGAGATGGCTCAGTGGGTAAGAGCATTGACTGCTCTTCCATGAGTTCAAATCCCAGCATCCACATGGTGGCTCACAACCATCCATAAAGAGATCTGACACCTACAGTGTACTTACATATAATAAATAAATATTAAAAAAAAAAAAAAAGAAAACACAGTGACCCAGGAATCTTCTAAGAAAACCAATTTGTGTAATCACCGTCAGGGAGGAAGGTTCTCCTTCCAAAGATTAACTTCCCTTTCCTGGTTCCCCTGCCCCCCACCACTATCTCTTTTCAGCCTGAATTTTATGACTCTCCAATCAACACTAGGAATTAGACTCATTAATCATTTATTTTGGGAAGAGAATTAAAAGAGCCTTGTGGCCCACCTGTGGCAATTAAGCCTCCCCTCCTCGGTCTCTCTCCCAGTCACAGAGCTGAGGCCCCAGCCCTGGCCAGTTTCCAGCGTTGGTTGTTATATTTAGCCTGACTCAAAGTTCTCCCCAGCCGTTGAGCCCAAGGCCACATTTTCCTTTCCCGGAGCTTGCGTGTGGGCTGACCCATTTCCTTGGGGGCCTATCTTGTGAACCTGGCTCTGGCATTGCTCTGTAAGGGAATTTCAGAGAGCAGGGTCATTTGATCCTGGGGGACTCTCCTCCAGACCATCTATAGAATGGATTTGTTGATGGACACCTGGCGTGAAGAAGCTGACTTCCGAGAGATGAGTGTGAAAATCCACAATGCTAGCTGGAGTCTTCTGGTCTCAGCGGAATGGGAAGGGGCGTACACCAGAGGCATTTCTTCAGTAGTGTGCAGCCTGAGGGTGCTGTCAGATTTGGACAAGATTTAGTAACAGAGATGACCTGTGGGGAATGAGCCGGCGTGGGGGAGGGAGGGGGAGGGAGGGCTTGAGATGGCAAAAGCATTCCAGGCTCTGATATGCATGCAAATTTTACACTCTTCCCTGATGCCACACTGACCCGCAATCAGGGCAACTTGTATCTCAGGGGAGGCATAATTATCTTAAATCATTCCCATTCATGGTAAGAAGGCAGGATGGAAAGGCAGGGAAAATCATGGGGAGACAGGAAGCAAAGAGAGCTCTTCACTCCAGAGTCTCTTGAAGCCCCTCCCCAGCTAGGAATCAAGAATCGCAGCACAATTACTGACAACTGTTGTGAAGGCCGCTGATACAAAGCCTGTGTGTGTGTGTGTGTTTATGTGTGTGTGTGTGTGTATATGCATATATATGTCTGTGTATTATATATATATGTATATAAAGATGTTTTCAAAAACGAATGTTAAAATATCAGTGAGTTAAGCAGAAGACTAGCTGATATGACCTTTCTCCTTTCTCTGTCACAAATCTACAATTTTCTCAGAATCTCATCAGAAAACCCATTTACAGTAAAAGATGTATCCAAATCCCCTTGCGTCACCCTTGTGGTGCATGGTTATAATATATCAGATTGCAATCCATCCTCCACACCCCTTGGGCTGCCCTGTTGCAATCACTTATTGGAAATTAGAGGGAGGAGTGCAAGTTTCTTAATAACTCTTTAGAGGTTAAGTTGAAGACCTACAAAAGCCGAGAATTAGCCATTGTTAAGACACTGAAGTGAGCCTGCTCTGGGAAACCTGCAGCCCTGCCTGAAAGGTGGGCCTGCCAGTCCCCTGCGCCTCAGTCTGGCTCAGCCTGAAATCCTTTTCTGCAGTGACGTTAAGGACCTTACCTGAGTGGAGGTCCCTAGGAGCTTACTGGACGTCCTCAGGCCGCTGGTGGCAGTTCTGAGCTTGTCTCCTGTTGTCTTCCCACAGACAGGAAGACAACCAGGCTATTTATTGCTTTCATAGAAAATGTTGCTAGTTTCTTCTTTCAACATCCACATGTTCTGAATGTTTGGTTTTAGGACCAAATGTATTGGGAAAACGCAGTTTTGTCAAAAAAACAATCTTGAAAAAAAAAAAAAAAACCAAAAACAAAACCTTGACTTGCTGGAAACTATTTGGAAATCAGAGAAAAGAAATTGTAAATTTACTAAATTTAAATTTACTAAATGCAACTACCTCCATGTCAGCCATCAGGTGAAAAAGTCATCTCACCTTTAAAAGTCAAAATTATGCTCTTCACACTTGTGTGTGTGTGTGCATTTAACATATAGCACATAACACTCACCTCTCTACTGAAATTTTCTAGAAAATGTCTGACCTCTAAGGAGGTCATTTCTTTTCCAACGATTTTCCTTCTTCCTTGAAGTACAATGTAAAGAGATAATACAGGAATCCAGAGGTGTTTGGAGGTAAATATAATCTCCTGCATGGAAGCGCTGTGAGGAGAGGCAAGGTCAGACTCCGGCATGCCCCAACTCAGGAATCCAAAGGGAAGGTAAATCATCCACCCGGAAAGTATCAATGGTCCAACACACTGCTGAACACGCTGGTTCGATAACGGAGCGAACATAAATTCCACAGCTGGGCATCAAGTCTGCTTTGTATTTTTGTTTGTGTCATTCAAGAGTGATTTTTGTTTTATCACAGTGTTTAGCATCTCAGCGAAAGCAAAGTCTATCACCTGATGCATTCAGGATCACTGTGTGTCAGGCAAAATTGCAAAATTCTAATGACTTTCGTCTTTGGACAGTTTCAACCAGCAGATACGTTAGTGACACACGAGTGAACATTCTGGGAGCAAATGGAGAAGTTAACTTTCCTTATCTCGAAGTCTTCATCGACCTTTCCTTGTAACAGGTTGCTTCTGGTCACTTTTGGTGGACTGTTTTGTGAGGGCGGTCTTGCTGTTCTGTCCCCAGGGAAAGCGTGTGGGCACTGGGGTCAGCGATGTGTCACTGGGATACTACTGCTTCACAACGACAGTCTCACTCGCACGCTGTGTAGAATTAAACACAATCAAGCCAAACCTGTTTGTGATGGGCCATTTGTCAGTTAATGAAGCTCAATTCTTGGGTTTTCCTAGAGACAAGGAGATCACACCTTCTGACCTTGTCAAAAAAGGGAATTTTTGGTGATTCCTGTATCATTATTCGGACGTGAGTTAGAAGTATATCAATTTGGAAGTGCTCTCAGGGCCATATCTTATCCTGTCCACTTCCTATGTGCTGCTTCTCTCTGCTTCCTGTCCACTTAGAAGAAATAAATGGCTTCCCAAATGTTCTCCCTACCATGATGTTCTGCCCACGCAACGGTGGGCTAAACCATGGAAAACCATGAGCCATGATGAATCCATCTTCCCTTAAGCTACTTTTGATCCTAACAATTAAAAAGCAATTAACAGTCTCTTATAGCAGACCAAAGGCAGTTGCCATTGTAAATAAAGGGTCATTGTAACTGAAATAAAAATAAATGCAACTTCACAGCAGCCATCAGGTGAAAAGGTCATCTCACTTTAAAAAGCAAAATTATGCTCTTCACACTTGTGTGTGTGTGTGTGTGGTGTGTTTAACATATAACATGTAATACTCACCTCTTTGTTGAAATTTTCTAGAAAATGTTTAACCTCTGAGGATGTTTTTCACCTTCTTGTCCCTAATTTGGAAGATTTTTCCAAGGTGGGAAACCATCTTAAATTTACCTAAAAGGTCACTTTCTAAGTCAACAAATGACCCCAAACAAACAGACTCTCACCCTAGACGTCACTCTGTTAAATGCCGCCGTGTGAGGGTGTCAGGCGGGCATCACTAATCGACGCCAAAGGAGCTGTCGTTGACTCATTCCACAGCTCAGCACCAACTGCGTCCCTGTGCTCAGCTCTTGCTCAGCACCTGTTTCTTCTTGTTGCTTCTGCATCGTGCTCAAGAGCATCCTTACTCCCTCCACAGTGACTGGACGTAAGGCCAGAATCCAGGCTGGGTCTACTAATTGCTGATTCTGCACCGGGGTGCTCTTGAGGATTTGAAAGTGCCTCTTTCCGGATTAGTGTGTGGGTTGCAGCCACTGTTTCACGGTGTGGGGTATGTGTAACACACTGTGAAGGGCAGCGCACACGCACAGTCCTAACCAACCCTGTCGGGCATTCTTCTGCTTTCTTTAGTCTTCTCGCTCACTGGGATTGATCTCCTAGCCACTCTTATTGTTTCTGAAGCAGGTCCAGTCCCTATTACACCAGATCGAGAACCCGGAGATATCTGATCTGAATCGGTTTTAAGAACAGAACAGAACAGAACAGAACAGAACAGAACAGAACAGAACAGAATCCTCTAGTTCATCATTCATATCCCTGGCAGCATAACTCAAAACCTTTATTAATTCCTTATTATCTATCCATAAGAAACAAATCCACCCTTAGTCCGGCTCTCGTCATCTAACTTCAACCTTCTTTCCCCTCCCCCAGTGCTAGGGATTGAATTTAGGACCATACACATAGGGAGCACTCACTCTACTACGGAGCTATAGTCCTAGCTTTCAACTTATTATTATTTTTCAATTTTTATTTATTCTTTGACAATTTTACATTTGGATAGTGCTGCTTTATTATATCTGCCCCAACTCCATACATCTACTCTCCTAGAGACTCTCATGTCCCCTTCCTACCTTCACGCTGCTGCCACTCCTCCTCCTCTCCCTCCTCCTCCTCTCCCTCCCTCTCCTCTACCTCCTCCTCCTCTCCCTCCTCCTCTCCCTCCTCCTCCTCTCCCTCTTCCTCTCCCTCCTCCTCTCCCTCCTCCTCCTCTCCCTCCTCCTCTCCCTCCTCCTCCTCTCCCTCCTCCTCCTCTCCCTCCTCCTTCTCCTCCTCCTCTCCCTCCTCCTCCTTCCTCCTCTCCCTCTTCCTCCTCTCCCTCCTCCTCTCCCTCCTCCTCCTCTCCCTCCTCCTCCTCTCCCTCCTCCTCCTCCTCCTCTCCCTCCTCCTCCTCCTCCTCCTCCTCCTCTCCCTCCTCCTCCTCTTCCTCCTCCTCTCCCTCCTCCTCCTCTCCCTCCTCCTCTCCCTCCTCCTCTCCTTCTTCTTGTTCTCTTTCTTCTTCAGGTCCCCTGAGTCCACTTAGTGTTGCTTGTACAACTACAGGCAACCTACCAGTGGAAACAAAACAGAAGGAAAATGATCTATCCCAACAGCTATCTGTAACCCGTCCAGCGGGTCAGTTATTCCAGGGTTCCGAAGGGGTGCTACCTGAGGGTCAAAAGGGGGGAGAGAAGGAGGGAGGCCAAGCACCAAGAACGATAAGCCAATCTGGGTTGTGTCAAAGCCTCGTTTAATGTTCTGGGGTACACAGGTTTTAAGGCTTTCAGGAGGGGCGTACCCCAAGGCAAGGACAAAGGAAGGAAGGGCAATCCTAGCAGTTTAGCAGGAAGAGATAAGGGTCCTCCGGTGGAGACAACAGGTGTTTGCACAGGCCAGAGCCTGCCTCAGTTATCTCAGGACTTCCTTCCACCGCAATTACCGGAGTCAGCAGGTGATGATGCAGGCAGGACCATTCTGCAGTTATCTCGAGACAATGGCTAAACCAATGCCCACGGGAGAGGCTCCAGTTAATTGTTCTTGTATTTTAGCAGCCACCACCTTAGGGCCATGAGTAAGCAATAGTCCGAATAGCTCAGGATGGCTTCCCACAGCTATCAGCCTCTAAGCTTCCTGGGGTGGAGCCTCTTGTACCCCTCCCTCTCTACATGGGAATGTTGACTGATTTTGATTTTATGTAGGTAACTAGAGCTGCTGGGAGTTCGTAAGTGTAATGGACATGGCACAGAAAACAGCATCTCCTAACACTTCTCCTCATCTCCCGGTTCTCACTTTCTCTCTTCCTTCTTCTGCAATGTTCCTTGGTCCTTGGGTAAGTTAGCATAGACATCTTATTTCAGGCTGAGCACTCAGGATCAGTTATTGTTAGTACTCTGGCCAGTTATGAGTTTCCGTATTAACCACAGTCTACTGCAAAAGAAGCTTCTCTGGCCAAGGTGAGAGCATCACAAATCCGAGTATAAGCACATTTAGCAGGCAGTGTGACAAGATGCCTGTTTATCACACCTGCACTAACTTCCCTTCTAGGGCCCATCGCCTCCCTATTTATGGGCGTTTGAGCAGGTTTACAGTAGCAGGATTCTCTTGTGGAGCAGGCCTCAAATGGGCTCAGAAAGCGGTTGGTTACTGCCAGAGCAGTCATGCCATTATTGCATACTTGGCCTGGCAGGTTAGTATTGTTATCATGTGGGGTACAGTGGCAGTTAAGACTATTAATGTCTTTTCTCTGCATAGCGGCCTATATAGCATCTTCTGCACTATGGTTTTCGAATCAGTTCCAGCTTGATTTCTATATGTCCTGCAGCCAAATGTTGTATCTTCATATGATATGTGTTGTATCTTCATATGATATGTGTTGTATCTTCATATGATATGTGTTGTATCTTCAGCTCACCCTACTTTTTTTTTTAAAAAAAAATGCATGTTTCATTATGGTTTCTCTAAACATATGATTGTCATCCAAATAGGTTGTACATTTTATATATCCTTGTGTAATCACTTATTTATTATACTTATTATTGGTTATTTATTGTATTTGTTATTAGTATTAAAAAAGATTATTTATAACATTTATTTTTTTTAGAATATTGTCCGTTCTTTGACGTGTCATGTTCTCATAGCTTTGTGATCCTTTGGGTACAAAATGTCACCCTTAGATGCAGCGGTTGACTGTGAAAGTTAATTGAGTGCAGATGTCCTCAAAAGCCATTTGGAAAGAAGGTAATCTTGGGCCTGCTGCACGCACACTAATCCCCAGGGCTGGGGCCGAGTACAGTGTCCTTTTAATTCAGTTTGACTAGCGGTGGCTTTGTTTAGACACCTGCTCCTCTCCAGCAACCAAACGTAACTGATATCAGCAACCACACGTATCTGTGTGCTTGTACGCGCCCAGACGGGCATCCAGTTCCAAACAGTCAACTAAAGTTATTGCTCCCCAGCCATCCATTTGAATCTGACATTTGCTCTCTTCTTATCTTCAAAATGTTCTGGAGAAATGAAGAAACTGATCACCACTATTCTAGGAATTGTTCTCCATATGGTGTCTTAGAAGAGGCACATGTAGGGCTTGGGGCGTTGGGAACCACGCGGTGTCTGGGCAGCCGGGTATTCTGGAGGAAGGGAAGGCTGGGGGCTGGAACCTTCATCCTCCGTGAGGAAGGCCTCAGAGAGCGTCCATGCTTTGGCTCACTTTCTCCTGCCTGTCAGGTATCTAACCTCAGTCCTCCCTTCATTAAGACACTGCTCCGGCAGCACAGCTTAACCCTGCTTTATGCACACCATGCCGTCTCTCTTTTTTTCTAATTGCCCCTGAGTTTCTTATCAGTGGTACCCTCTAGGATTCAGGGGGCGAGTGGATTCTCACCGTTTGAAGGCATCAATTTCATTTTCTTGGACGGAACACAAGACTTTTAAAGGCATTATACATCTGTTTCTGCCTCCCAGCATGGCCCCGCTTGACAAGCACATTCTGGCTGATTGGAAGGCATGGAAACCAAGCTGGAGAACGCTAGGTGATGGAATCCTTATCGACCAGACAGTGTCTGGATGCCCCGGATTCTCAAAACTGCTTCAGATGCTAAACACAGACCAAACTGCTGCTTCAAAAATCTGAAGGACAAAGACTTGAAGCTGAAAATATTGTAGCAAGAAACCTTACGCCCATGGTAGCGCCAATGATTTGTAGGCAGTTTTCTAACTCAACGTGAATATTGTGCATAGAATCTCCTGCAAAGGGATTTGAGGATGTATGTTGCTTTAATCCTGTTAGTCAGGAGGAGAGAAAGGCAGTAACTAGAAAAGCACTTCAAAAGGGATAGGATTAGCCCAGGGGCTAACTAGGGACCTGATGGGCAGAAGAGCCTAGGCAATGTGACTGGCTTTTGTGCTTGCTTAAAATCATTTGAGAATGTGTGTGAGTGTGTGTGTGTTTGTGTGTGTGTGTGTGTGTGTGTGTGGTGTGTGAATGTGTGTGTGTGTGTATCTTTTGTCAAATGTAGACTATAGTTCTGTCTTCACATGTTAAGGATCTATTATTATTTGTTTTTAAATATCCTATTAAGTTTTTAACATTGTTGGAGACTT
Source organism: Apodemus sylvaticus (assembly GCF_947179515.1). NCBI lineage: Eukaryota > Metazoa > Chordata > Mammalia > Rodentia > Muridae > Apodemus > Apodemus sylvaticus. Next base: position 24,577,855 of record NC_067475.1, on the reverse strand, counting down.
CTTTCCCAGTGACCAGGACACACAGTAAGAAAGCAGCCTTGTCTTCACGCCTGCGAGCTGTGGGGAACTTCCGCTTTCAGTTCACCAAGAAAGATGCACATCACGATTCAAATTCTATGGCAGTGACAGTGGAATTAAGGAATAAGATAATTTTGTTGAGGGGAGAAACTGGTTGTGTGGGAAGGGAACATTGGATCAGCAACAACAACGAAACCCCAAACAAACTAACAAAAAACAGGACTTTTTTCAATTTTTATTAAATCTATTATATTAAGAAAAAGGGATAATTAAGGAACCATTGTCAGATATGAAGAAGAAAGAGTTATCCTTTCCAAAAATGAATTAAGGGTTCTAGTTTGTTGTATTTTGCATTCTATCATCTATGTATCATCTATCTATCTATCTATCTATCTATCTATCTATCTATCTATCTATCTATCTATCTATCTATTATCTATCATCTATCTAATCTATTTATCTATCTATTATCTAATCTATTATCTATCTATCATCTATCTATCTATTATCTATTTATCATCTATCTAATCTATCTATCTATCTATCTAGTATTCCAGTTTGATTTCCAACTTGGTATGAAGCTAAGGATGACCTTGAACCACCAATCTCCTGGCTCTACCTCCTTAGCACTAGAGTCAGAGGCCCATCCCACAGTGCTTTGTAATGGAATGGTAGAGATTGAACCAGTGCTTTGTATTTGCTTGGTGAGCACTTAACCAACTAAGTTAGACCCCTACTGTTCGTTAGGGGTTTTTACATATTATGCCTCTGTCAATGTGGTTTGAATAGTGAATGGACCAGTCAAATAAACAAGTGAAATTTACATGACAGAGTGTTCTTAAACCCTGGGAAGGAAAGACAAAGTGAATATGACCAGTCTTTTCATTTAGGAAGAAGGAAGAGTTCTGAGTGGGTGGGGAGCATGAAGACTATCTCTGGGCAAACACCTTTGTTTCATTTTGACAATGATAATGTATTAGTAATTTATGTGTACACATGATATTTCAGGGCTTATGTCTGGCAGGATCTTAGCAGTGATTGGAGATAACCCTGGGAAAGTGTTCCACAGCACGAGGCAGGTCTGACTGGCCTTGAATGCAGAGATCGGTAATTACAGACCTGAAGGCATTGGCCCAGGTAGACACAGAGAAGCCTTTGATTCTTTTAGTAGACTAGGAGGCAATGGGCAGGTCCATTCTGAACCAGAAGAGAGATGGTGGAAGCACAGTTCGGGGTTGTACTGAGGTGCATTCTCGGCCATAGGGAGGGGTGCTGAGTGAGACAGAACATGCGAGATCTTAACAGACCTGATTAAGATCACTTTTCTCAGCCGGGCGGTGGTGGCGCACGCCTGTAATCCCAGCACTCTGGGAGGCAGAGGCAGGTGGATTTCTGAGTTTGAGGCCAGCCTGGTCTACAGAGTGAGTTCCAGGACAGCCAGGGCTATACAGAGAAACCCTGTCTTGAAAAAACCAAATCTAAAAGATCACTTTTCTTACAAGCTCATCTCAGGACAGGGTTCTCCACCCTGCTCTCCTGCACTGCTGACTTCAAAGGTGGAGGAATAGAAGGAAATTGGTGTGCATGGATCTATTTGTGTGCACACGGTCTTTCAAATACCTAGACATGTAAAAGCTGAATTCTTTTTTCTATAGTAGTTAACAGTATATATGATTACATATTACACACTACACATTATATAACCCAATCTAAACAACTCATATGTGATACTGTTAGCTACTGTGTATGTGTGTATGTGTATAAAATAAACTATAAATAAAAGGTAACAGAGAGACATCGAGACATTGATTTTTTTCCCCAGGTTTCCTGTATAGAATGTACCTGAAATACCATATAAAGGTGTGTTGTGGGGGGTTCGTTACGTTATTCAGCTTCTGTTTCATATGACTGGGAATTGCACTCATGAGACTGCTAGTGGTCACACAGGCTGTTTTGATTTCTGGGCATCTTTATTTCTTGTCCCTGATTGTGACGATCATACATGTGATATATAGGGGAAAATATAGGTTTCTATAGTTTCCTCTCTCCCAATGGGAGAGGCTTTATTTATTTAATGAAGTAGTGTTGTTTTACTTGACCCACTTCCTGTTCCCTGCTCTCGGTCACTTACCAGACCATCCCCCAATGTCCACCTCCAGGTCCAGGTGTGATGGTATTTAGGCAAACCAAGGTTTTTCCTTTTCGGCTTGTCTCTGTCTTAGTGATTTTTCTTGTTGCTGTCATAAAATCTTCAGAATCACCGCAGCTGAAGAAGGGAATGATTTTGGCAAACAGCTCAAGGGTACAGGCTGTCATGGTATCATGCCCCAGTGGCAGGGGTCTGAAGCAGCTGGTGACATCACATCTACAATCATGAAGCAGGAAGTGACACATCCTCATGTTCTGCCAGCTTGCTCCCTTTTGTGTAGTCCGGTCCCTAAAACCAGAGAGTAGTGCTGCTCCCTTCCTTCTACGATGGACTTTTCTACCCGAATTAAACGAATCAGGACAATTCCTCTCAGGCATGATTAGATGGCAACCTAATCTAAATTCCTCGAGGCTGTGTTTGGAAACCTGTCTACTAGGTGCTTCTGGATTCTGTAAGGTTGACAATCATCATCACAATTGCCCGTTAGGCTCTTTGTCCTCATGAGTCAGCAGACTGGAGTTTATCTCTGATCTCAGTCTGGCTAGTACACACAGGTTCAGGGTCTCTCTCTGTTTTCTCTCTCTAAGGTTGAATGCTCCTTCTACTGCTACAGCATCTTTCAAACCAGCTTCTGACGGACGCGGGCAATGATGAAAGACAAAGATCCCAAGTTTATTTATTTAGCCTTTATTACTATGAACTTGTAGATTCCCTCCCCACCCCTACCTCCAAGAACCTATGGGTTGTCGGGTGCCAGGCACATTGGAAATGCTATCTCAACACAACATGGGCATCGGCAGCCTTTACATTCAAGTAACATCAATGAGATGTTGGAAACGCTGGGCACTGCCAACACAGGGTGTTTTTGAAAACATTGATTGCAGAGTTGTGAGAACTGTGTGGCTATGGTGCTGATGCAGAAGGGAAGGAGAGCAAATGGGAAGTGAAGAAAGGGGGGATGTGAGAAGATACTTATGGCAAAGAAATCAAAAGCACAGAAGAGGGGCAGAAGGGAGAGAGAAAGAGAGAGGGAGGGGGGACAGGATAATTGGAAAATAGCACTGAAAGGAACCACAAAAATCCAGACCCAGAGCATGCGTGCATAACGATCTACTGACATATCCAAAGAAAACAAGGCAAAGAGAAGCTTTTTGCTTGTTTTTTTGTTTTGTTTTTTGTTGTTGGGGTTTTTTTTGTTTTGTTTTTTGGTTGTTGGGTTTTTTGTTTGTTTTTTTAGGTTTTTGGACATTCCTTCCGTTTTAGTCTGATCATTCTGTGTATTGTTGGCCAGCTCTCCTTTATGAACATGGTTATTGGAGACCATCAATTTCAGGCACACATATACACCATGCATGTTTCCTCCCACCCCCTGAGGCTGTATTTTCCATTCATTTTGCTGGCCCTCCTGGCTTCCCTGGCCTACCCCCATATTTGATCCTCTTCTCCTTTTCTCCTCCGCCTCTCCACTCCCACCTGGGTCCCTCCCTTCTTTTGCCTCCAGTGACTATTTTCCTCCCCCCATTAAGTGGGACTGAAGCATCTTCACTTGGGCTTTCTGCTTGTTACACTTCTTGTAGTCTGTGGATTGTATCCAAGTTATTCTATACTTTTTGGCAAATATCCTCTAATTAATGAGTACATACCATGCATGTCCTTTTGAGTTACCTCACTACGGATGATATTTTCTAGTTCCATCCATTTGCCTTCAAAACTCATGATGTCTTTGTTCTTAATAGCTAGCTGGATAGTATCCCACTGTGTAAATGAACCATATTTTCTCTCCATTCCTCCATTGAGGGACATCTGGGTTGTTTCCAGCTTCTGGATGTTACAAATAAGGCTGCTATGAACATAGCGAAGCAAGTGTCTTTGTCGTATGGTGGGCATTTTTGGGGTACACGCCCAAGAATGGTATAGCTGAGTCTTCAGGGAGATGTATTTCACATTTTTTTGAGGAACCACCAGATTGATTTCTAAAGTGTATGTTTTGTTTTAAAAGGTCTGGTTAAGTATCCCAGGCTGGTGTTGAACTTGGTCCTCTTTCCTTAGCCTCCTGAGCCCCAGGATTAACAGGCATGCAAGAAAATAAAAGCAACGACTGCATTGCATTGTGTTTGTGCACTCGAACACATGTGGGATGGGGTTGGGCTGTATGGTGTCTAAGTCCATGGGTTTGAATTAGTGTGCCTGTATCTGTGTGGGTGTACACTGGGACACTTGAGCTTAATCTTGCTCATCTGTTTTGATCACTTTTCCACTTTATTTATTAAGGCACGCGCTCTGTCAAACCCAGCTCCCTGATAAGCCTAGACTTGATACTGAGCCTTTTCTGGTATTCATCATGAGCCATCTCCAGTCCCATGAGACAATTTGGAAACAATGTTGTTGTTGTTATTGTTTTTGGTTTTTCAAGACAAGGTTTCTCTGTGCAGCCCTGGTTGTCCTGGAACTCACTCTGGCTCACACCAGGCTGGCCTGAAACTCAGAAATCTGCCTGCCTCTCTGCCTCCGCAGTGCTGGGATTAAAGGGGTGTGCCACCACTGCTTGGCGAAACAATGTATTTTATTTGTTTGTGTCTTTGTTCCATGGTCAGTAACAAAAGCAGTATCCATTGGAGAATGAACATGCTGGCAGATTACCTGGTAGAAATACTTGTGGTCCAAGGTTGAGGGGACCTGTGAGCGAGCTCTGGCCGACTCTGGTGACAGCGATTATCAGGCAACTGTAAGTTAGAACATTTTGTCCCAACTTCCAGTTCTGTTTCCTTTTTAAAGGTAGAGATGACACAAGTGACTTCATTTTGATGTCAATGACTTTCGCACCTTTTCGCGAGTTTAACATGGTCACCTATGACTCGAATATGCCAAGTGACAGAGCTAGATAAATGATAGGTGAGAGACAGGAGGGCCTTGGGATGATTTTTAAGAAGCGAGCATCTGATGGAGTAATGGAAACTGAAGGATGCGGTCGATGTTAATGCTGAGTGGCTGGCATCCTCTGGCCGTGGACTTGAGAAAACACAGCAAGGAAGACTTAAGATAATGGCTAGTTGGCAAGTGCTTGCCACCTGCTGAGCAGGCTCAGGGCTTTCTACACATGGTTTCATTTAATACATCTATTTATAGTAGCACCACAAGGGAGCCTGGGGGCAACAGAGTTCTGAGATGGCCTCCCCAGTCTCTGCCACCCCAACCTGTATTACCACTTCCCAACTATACAAGGTGGAGCTGAAGACTTGCTTTAAGCCAATAAAACAGGACAAATATGACAGATTGGACACTCTTAGATTAGATTGCACTCTATGCCAGGAGTCTCCTGCATTTCTTTTCTTTAAGACTTGCTGTGAGGGCTGGAGAGTTGGCTCAGCAGTTAAGAGCTGACTGCTCTTCCGAAGGTCCTGAGTTTAAATCCCAGCAACCAAGTGGTGGCCCTACAACCATCTGTAATGAGATCTGACGCCCTCTTCTGGTGTGTCTAAAGACAGCTACAGCGTACTTACATAGAACAATAAATAGATCTTTGGGCCAGAGCAAGCGGGCTGGAGTGAACAGAGGTCCTGAGTTCAATTCCCAGCAACCACATGAAGGCTCACAACCATCTGTACAGCTACAATGTGCTCATATACATAAAATAAATAAATAAATCTTTTAAAAAAGACGTGTTGAGAGAACCATTCTAGAGGAAGGGTCTGAAACAGCCACAGGAATGTGACTTGTCCTTGTTGGCGTCCTGAAAACTCCTAGAGTGAGAGCTGGTGGAGAGGAGGCTCTTTAGCTACTTTACTCCTTTGAGTAGGATGAGATGGAAAAGGAAGATCAGGCCTGTTGGACAAGCAGAGTGTATCTAGCAGAAGTTACTTGACACAGCCTGGCACATCAGCCCTGGTCCTTTCTGGTTTGAATGGGTTGTGTAAATAATGCTAGAGCTTGTGGGTGTGGTGTGGATACTTGTCTTGGCGCACTCGCACTCCTTGATGATTGTGAGAGCAATAAAAGATGTTTAAACTAGCAGAGTCCTCTGAATTCACTTTAGAAGTTCAAAGCACTACCAAACATCACAATGCAAATTACACTTAATCCAACTTGAAAAGTCCCTATAGTGTTTTTTTTGTTTGTTTTTTGTTTTGTTTTTTTGACAAACTCAGCCCAGTTTAAAAGCCCAAAGTCTCTTCTGAGACTCAAGGCAATCTCTTAATTATAATCTCCTGTTAAATAGAAAAGCACAACATATACTTCCAACATACAATCACAGGGAGTATATATTACCAATGCAAAAGAAAGGAATGGGGACTTAGAAAATGTAGAAAAACAAGACTGAAAACCAGCAGGGCAAACATCAAATTCTGGAGCTCCATTTCTGATGTTGAAATGCCCCATCCCTCCAGGGTTGCTGTCTGCTAAGTACATTTTCCTTTTAGAAAGGTTCCATTCTTTGTAAATAGCTCTCCTTGGCTGATATCTCAAGGCTCTGGCACCTCTAACATCTTGGGGTCTTGGATGCAACTCAGGCCTTACTTTTATCTCTTCACAAGCTGAGGGGTGGGGGGTCCTCAAGGCCTCTTGACCTCTAAGGGCCTTCATGTAGAGACAGCCCTGGCCTCAGCAGCAATCCTTAACTACAGAGGAAGATTTCACAATCCATTTACTTAGGTACTTTTCGTGACTCCGAAGCTAGATCCACTACAAAGTGTGGTGCTTTATTGGGATAAACATTGTGGCAGTTTTCATGTATTGTACTTTTGTTTGTTTGTTTAGTTGGCTGGTTGTTCACGGGTTTTTTCTTTTCTTTTTTTTCTAGCAGAAATTCTCTCAGGTTTTTCCTTTTCTTTCTTTCTTTCTTTCTTTCTTTTTTTTTTTTTTTTAACAGAGCTGAGGACCGAACCCAGGGCCTTGTGCTTTCTAGGCAAGCGCTCTACCACAGAGCTAAATCCCCAACCCCTAGGTTTTTCCTTTTGAGAGCTGGGAGCTTAGGCTGGGTGTGTCTTGCCCTCAGAGGACCACTCCCTCCTTTACATTCCAGTTCTTCTTATCACTTTCAGAACAAGCCTCAGTTCCAGCTCTAAATTTCCTGATCAGCTTTTTCTCTCCAAACTGTATTTTTTTTGCCCCACTTTTCTCATTATAGACCAGCATAAGAGTAATAGTTAATAACAACTTGATGGACTTGGTATTAGTTTATCTTGAAATCTCCGCCAAAGAAGTAATTAGTCCATTACTTTAAAATTGGCCTTAGGCAAGGTCTCGGGGCAAGAGCAGAAAGTAACCACATTCTTTGTCAAAATCATCACTAGAATGGTCTCTAGTCTAGTCACTAATTGTATTCTCTTCAGAAATCCTTCTTCCAAGTTCCTACTAGGATGACCCCTGTTTATAGCATTCAAATGCTTTTCTGAAGTCCCAATGCCCCACATAATTCTCCAAAAATTGACACATGGCCGTAGGATTCTTTTGTAATAGTTTGCTTCCTGGTACCAAATTCTGTGTTAGCTACTATTCCATTGCTGTGACAAAATGTCATGACCAAGGCAACTTGTAGAATGAAGAGTTTCAGTTTGCAGTTCCAGAGGATGAGAGTCCATAAGGGAAGAGCAGAGGTGACAGCACGGTGACACATGGCTAGGGGAGCAATTGAGAGCTCATGTTTCGATCTGCATTCGGGAAGGAGGAGTGATGGGTGAGTCTGGATCAAGGCTTGCTGTCAAGGGTTAAGGACCAAAGAATGCGTATTCTGTGGATCGCACAGTCCCAGCCACAAGTCTACCTTCCCATGAAAACAGAGGTAAGTAAAAGACAAAAGCTCACGCCCACATTCCCATGAACTTTTATTAATGAATAGGTGGTGAGCGAATTGGGTCTGGGAAAGGCGGTTTTCTAGTTTCCTGGTCTAGATAATTTCCCCTTGCTACTTCTCAGAGATTCTAGGACAGCCCACAGAGAACAGGCAAGAGAACAAGGGGAAGGCACAGTCCTCACCTCACGTCCGGCCAAAGAGCTCTCCACAATTGTACTTCCGAGTTAAGATTGTTTGATAAGTTTCAACGGAATCACTCGTGAAGACATTGTTGCTCTGCAATGTCTCTCAGAGAACCCGGGGTTTCCAAGTGGCTTCTATCTCTCTCTTTCTCTTGACCTTCCGCTGCTTCCTCTACTCATTATCACACCCTGATAACTCGGTGAGAGTCTCCTCCTACCCAAGATCCTCCCCATTGTAGTTCCTCATACCTGGCTTCCTTACTGCTCTCTCTGTTTAGATATTCCAGGAAATCTGCATGTCCAGATCATAGCTCTGTACACTCCCTCCAAAGCTTGATCGTCTTTCTTTTTCTAAGCCAATGGCTGCAGTTCCCACTAGTTAAACAAGTGCCATCAGAGGGCTAGCTCCTCATTTCCTCTTCATTGTCAGTTACCAGATCTGACAGATCACATCTTATGACCTCCTCTTCTAGGGCCACATCTTCTTCTATGCTCTCCTCTGCTTAGTCCCATAATGTAAATGCAGCCTCCATTGTTACAAATCTATGCTATTCTTAGGAGAAAAGCAGAGACAGAAAGTGGAGACGACTCCACTGCCCTTTCAACCTAGGAGAAAAATCTCTCTACAAATCAGAGCTAGACACTCAGACCATCACCTCAGTCTACGCACCTTCATTCCCCATACAAGCCAGAGAAGAGCAAGTTTCTCACCCTGGGATTAATACCAAATTGTCCACGGTTAACTCCACTGTTTAGATAGACAGGATACAGCTATGTCTGTGAACTAACATGGTTGGGTCTAATAATGTTTCACGGTTAGATGAAAGTTTTTCTGGCCTCACCTACAGGCGTCCACTGGCAGGCATGTTCAATCTGTGGCCCATCAGCTGCTTCATGTGGCTGTGCGCACACACTTCTATATATTCACACACTTATTTTCTAAATAATTATTCTAAATAATTCACACACTTATTTAAAACCTATGACATTTTTGGTGACTTGAATGCATGGTTTACTTTTTGTTTTGTTTGTTTTTTGTTTTTTCTGAGACAGGGTGTCTCTGTGTAGCCCTGGATGTCCTGAAACTCACTCTGTAGACCAGGCTGGCCTCAAACTCAGAAATCCACCTGCCTCTGCCTCCCAAGTGCTGGGATTAAAGGCATGCACCACCATTGCCCAGCTGACTGCATGGTTTTCAAGTGTAACATCATAGGTGACAGTGCTATTTGCTATGCCAAAGGATGGATGCAGTGAACCACAGTTTACATGTTGGGAGAGACTTTTTGGTTGGAATTCAGATCCTTAAACTCTTTACTGGCCTGATAATTTTCTGCTCATATTCCTTTTTTTTAGAGTTGGCGATGTTTCCTCCAAGTCTTCTCCAGATTGCTTTCCACCTTTCCACAGCTCCCTCTGTAAAGGGCTGTCACAGAGCACTCCAGCCGCAGGCGAGCGTTATGTGACAGCTGGGATTTGAATGTTTGCTTGCTTTGCTTCTGCTAGACTCAAGCACTACTTTATTGAACTAAACTCAATGAATTGAAACTGGAGAGATGGCTCAGGGGTTATGAGCACTGGCCACTCTTCCAGAGGTCATGAGTTCAATTCCCAGCAACCACATGGTGGCTCACAACCATCTGTAATGGGATCCAATGCCCTCTTCACATAAAATAAATAAATCTTAAAGTTATCTGTAATTGGATCCAATGCCCTCTTCACATAAAATGAATAAATATTTAAAAAAAGAAACTATGGAGCATTGTTAATAGTAAGTATTAAGTGAGCTTGGGCTTTCATAGGCGTGGTCGAACCTCAGAACTTTAGGGAGACATGAGCCTGATTAGTATTTTTCATCTGTTAATAAATACAATTTGAGACATGAAGGGTTATTTAAATATACAGTTTGCGAACTGAAGAAAAGAATGAGTCGAAGGATTATACTTGTTTTCACAATAGTTCTATCACAGGAAATAACGTTAAGTAAAGAATTTTTGGAGTTGAATCAACAGTTATATTAACTGTTGTTAATATATTAACACAAAAATTTTTCACAGTATACAAAATTCAGGACGGCAAGGTTAATGGAGGTGGTTGATTAGAGGCACCTCTCCTTGTTGTGCTGTCAAGGACTATCACAAGCCAAGCCTTCCTGTGGCTTTCTCCTCTTTCCTTGAAGTGATAACCACAAATAGCCACTTTTCATTTTACATCAGCAAATTCCCCAACTTAAGGAAGCAGTGGTTTATTTTGACTCATGGTTCGGTTATGCGGTCCATGATGGTGGCAGGAGCTTGGGACTACTGGTCACATCACAACCAGTCAGGAATAGGTGAGGGATAAGTGGGGATAAATATTTAGTCTCTTTCCCCTTTCAGAGAGGTCCATGCATCATGCCAGCTACATTTAGACTGGGATGCTCCACCTTTAATAACCTAACCTAGAGAAATACTCAGAGGTGACCTGGTCTACCACAGGGAAGAATGGTCTATCACAGGGAAGAAGGAAGATTTCTGATGATGAGAAGAGAAAAATATCAGCAGAAGAAGCAGACCTGCTTGAGTGTGCAGGAGGAAGGCTTCAGGGTTCCTAAGGGAGCCCACACTCCAATGATCCACTCTTCCTTAAACAGTTGACAAATGAGATAGTTCAGAGAGCCAGTGACTGCACTGAACTCACTGAGATCCGAAGGTTTCCATCTGTTCCCAGGCGTGGAGTCATACAGTCTCAGTCCACCCAGAGAATATGGCAATACCCATGATTCCACGTTATCATGGGTAAAGTTCTTAATGTGTCACCAGATCCTCCCCAGGTCCTTCCAGATCCTGATACTCTCTGTCTTCTCCCTTTCCTCTCACTCAGTTCCTCCTTCATCCCTCCCTCTCCCTGTCCACCTCTCCTTTCTTCCTTCCCTTTCCTCCTCCTCCTCTCTCTTTCTTCTTCTTTCTCTCTTTTCCTTTTCCTCTTTCTTCTTTCCTCTCTTACTGGCTTTGACACAGAATACTCATGGGACCTCCCACACATACCCTTTATAAAATGAAGTCATCATTAATATCTACTTTATTGATCTGTTTTGAATCACACACATACACACACACACACACACACACACACACACATTTAGCAGCCTATCTGACACATCATACATACTTTGTCTGTTTAAGTTTACTTTTTTTATTGGGCATTTTATTTAGTTACATTTCAAATGTTATTCCCTTTCCTAGTTTCCTCTCTGCAAACCTCCATTCTATCTCCCCTCCTCCTGTTTCTATGAGGCTGCTCTCCCACCCAATCCTACCTCACTGCCCTGGCTTTCCCCTACACTGGGGCATCAAGCCTTCACAAGATCAAGGGCCTCCCCTCCCATTGAAGTCCAACAAGGCCATACTCTGCTACATATGCAGCTGGAGCCATGGGTCCCTCTTTGGTTGGTGGTTTAGTCCCTGAGATCTCTGTGGGGATCTGGTAGGTTGGTATTGTTTAAGTTTATATTTTAATGAAGCATGATTTACATTTAGGTAAATATGTGTCATAAATATTCATTAGATGTATTTTCTCCATTGAGATCTTTTATATAAGTCATACTTGTACTGTCTGGTTTTGTGTGTCAACTTGACACAGGCTAGAGTTATCACAGGGAAAGGAGTTTCATTTGGGGAAATACCTCCATGAGATCCAGCTGTGGTGCATTTTCTCAGTTGGTGATCAAGACGGGAGGGCCCATTGTGGGTGGGACCATTTCTAGGCTGGTAGTTTGGGTTCTATAAAAGAGCAGGCTGATCAAGCCAAGTGAAGCAAACCAGTAAGTAATATCACCCATGGCCTCTGTATCAGTTCCTGCTTCCTGACCTGCTTGAGTTCCAGTCCTGACTTCCTTTGGTGATCACCAGCAGTATGGAAAGTGTAAGCTGAATAAACCCTTTCCTCCCCTACTTGCTTCTTGGTCATGATGTTTGTGTAGGAATAGAAACCCTGACTAAGACAGTTCTGATCTGCTCTCTACTGCCTTCTTTCCTCCACATTCCAACCCTCTTCTTTTCTCCCCTTCTGAATTCATGTCACATAGATCCCATGACTCTATGTTGTCCCCCCAACCCAGACCTTATGCTTAGAGTTCTCTTTCATAAAGGTACATTTGCTACAATGTCACTTTGTAGATCTGCTCAGTACTCATGCACTTCTCTGTTGTATAACTGTGTTAACCAGTCTTCTGATGTTAGGTATTTAGAGTTTTTTCCTAACTTCTCATTATTACAGTTAGTTATAACAAATATTTGTAGAGGTGCATTTTTAAGAATGCTTATATGTATGTATGTGTGTATGTGTGTGTATGTGTGTGTGTATGTGTATGTGTGTGTATGTGTGTGTATGTGTGTGTATGTATGTTCATATGTGCATGCTGATTCTCATGTATGTGTCATGGCAGACTCACTCATGGAGATCAGAGGACATTTAGAACTTGGTTCTCTCCTTTCACCATGGGTTCCAGAGACCAAGCTCAGGTCTTCAGGGCTGTGAGGCAAATGCTTTTACCAACCAGACTATCTTGCTGGTCCAAACAGATACATTCTTGCCACAGATCAACTGAGTTTTTACCCTTAATTTTCAAGATACACTGTTTCTCCATCATAGGATAGGCACACTTAAACACTTTGAATTTATATTTTTTAAAGACTCGTTTATTTTTATACACATTGGGGTTATCTTTGCATATATGTCTGTATGTGGACATCATATCCTGTGGAACTGGAGTTACAGACAGTGGTGAGCAGCCATGTAGGTCCTCTGGAAGAGCGGCTAGTACTCTTAACTGCTGAGCCATCTCTCCAGCCCCTTGAATTCATATTTTTAAATTGTTCTCTAGGAAGACTGGATGTGACACCGAAGTAGGTGTCTTTCCACAAATTTAGCAAAGCATGTCTATGCACATATCCTTCGCCTCCCTCCACAGTGAAATGATTCCCTGAAAGGTCCAGTCCTGTGAAGTAGAGAAGCTGTGTCTGGACCAAGAAGCCTGACATTTGCTTTTCTAGGCAGTGAAATCTGAGAGAAGCAGGGAAAGAGGTTCTCAGTTTACCTCCATCTTTATGCCTTGATGGTTTGCTGGTCATGGTGTCCATTCTCACAAGCCCTGGCTTTTTTTGGACAGCATTTTGCTTGATTCTAATTTGGAAGATCTTTTTAATTGACTGATACCCTTCATCATTACTTTATATCCCTAGCTGGAAAATGACATTTAAAAAAAATCCATTACCCTGAAAATCCCTCCGGTCTTGAGATTAGTTCTCACCCCTTGCGGATCATCACGGCTGCAGCTTCCTAAGGGATTACTCACATGGGCAAGAAGAGTCACTCAGCATGGAAAGATTGAGAGGCGCTAGTCCACGGAACCTAATTTAGAAATAACCTGCAAGCACCAGTTAGCGACTAATGAAGAGTAACGGAGCCCTCCCTGGAGACCGTTCTCCCGGTCTATCTATAACTGCAAAGACTCTCTTTTACATTTGTTACACCCATGGGACCAGGAAGGGGAATGAAGACCAAAGTGGGAGAACAGTCAGCTACTCTCTTGCTGCGTTCTCCTGCCCTACTTAGAAAGACAGCAACACATACACACATCTGACCAGCTCTCTAGATTGAAGCTCCATCCTATGGTAATTATCATCCACGATTTATTTGGTGGTTGCATGTCAAACTGATGCAGGAACAGATTGAGTTGTAGATATTTTAAGTGAATTCCTATGCTAATTTTTTTGTGGTGCAGGAGGTAGCACAATAGATTAACATTCCAAAATATCGGTGTGAATATGTGATATGTGTGTGTGTATGTGTACATACAGGCAATCCTATGTGTGAATAGTGGAGATACACTGCTAACTAAGAGTGTATGGAAGTCAGAGGGTAACTCTGGGTATGGTTACTTTCTACCATGTTTGAAACATGGTCTTTGGTGGTTGACCACCGTGTTTGACAAGCTAAATAACTTTCAAACTTCTTTCTTCTGCCTTAACCTCCCATCTTGATCCCTGACTACTGAGGTTACAGATGCGCACTGCTACTGCACGCAGCAATTTTACATAGATTCTGAGAATTCCAACTCAGGTCTTCATTATTGAAGGGCAAGCACTTACCCGTGGACACATGGCCCCAGCTCCAATATTAACACTCTTAACAAGTCTGTGTCTCTGACAGATGAAGCTCATTTATGTTAGAAAAGCCCATATCTGACAGCGCCCGCGCTGCCAAGGTACCAAGTATTGGGTGTAGGCCTGGGGGATTGACAAAAAACACAGACACAGGTCATTCTGCAACGAGAATGCCAAAGCTTTACTGAGAGACCAGCAATATATATACTAGAGGCCAGGGAAAGAAACAGGAAAAAACAATTATAGTCATAGGTCAGGCACCTGGGAAGTCCGTACCACACCGGGCGGGAAGGCAGAAATCAAGCTAAACCACGGGATGTTTTGCTCTCAAGAAACCTGTGCAAACAGCTCAGCTGGGGGCGTTGAGCCAAGCTCTCTGGTTCCCAACACATATCTCTCATGAGAGCATAATAATTAAAAGAAAAAACACAACTGAAGCACAAGGCAGACAGTCATCGCTGAGACAGGAGACTTATAGCTCACGGATTAACTAGTTTTAGGGGAATAACAGACAACGCCCAGAAGGAGAGTTTGCTTTAGGGAGAGGTGTTCCCAAGTACGGAAGTAGCTGCTGCCTAGACAAAAGGGGAGGCATGCGATACGAGAGTGCTTGAAGATGTTCATCCATGGAGGCAGGGGGATGGAATTGATGCCGTGGTGGTTTGAGAGAGAATGGCTCTCGTAGGCTCAGATGTTTGGATACCTGCTCCTTAGTTGGTAGAACCATTTGCAAAGGATTAGGAGGTGTGGCTTTGTTGGAAGAGGTCTGTCACTGGGGGTGGCCTTTGAGATGTCAAAAGCTCTACTTTCTAACTATCTCTATTTTTGTCTCAGACTTGTGGATCAAGATGTAAACTCTCCGTTAACGCTCCAGCACCATATATGCCCACCTGCTGCCAGGCTCCCTGACAGGACTCCAAATCCTCTGGAACTGTGACGCCCAAATTAAATGCTTCCAAATTATTATTATTTATTTTAAAGTTGCCTTTGTCATGGTGTCTTATCACTACAATAAAAATGGTGACTAAGACAGAAGCTGGCATCAGAGGGTAGGCTATGGCTGTGATAGGCCTGGTCATGTTTTTTGGAGGACCATGGAAGACTTTGGATTCTGTGAGCAGATCTTGATGGGCCATCCTAGTAGGAGCTTGAACAGCAATAGTGCTGGGAACAATGCGAACTATGCACACCCAACTCAAGAGGTTTCCCAGGGAAGCAATATTAGCAACTGGGCTAGAGACCTTCCTCTTCCCCTTCCTCCTCCTCCTCCTATTCCTCCTCCTCCTCCTCCTATTCCTCCTCCTCCTCCTCCTCCTCCTCCTCCTCCTCCTCCTCCTTCTCCTCCTCCTCCTCCTCTTTCTTCTTCAATATATGCTTGGCAAAGAAAGTGGCTGCTTTTTGCCACTGTCCAGAGAATCTGCCCAAAGTTAAGGTGAAAAGTTTTGGATTATTTTGTTAGCAGAGGAGATTTTTAAGACAGCCTAATACTGATTCTGTCATGTGGTTATTAACAATCACAGGTCTACAATGAAAATGAGCAAGCATGGGAAAAAAAAAACACAAAATATCCAGTTTGGGGAGGAAAAAAATGAGCATCAGAAAATGTAACCTTGAAGTAAGTGAAGGCTTGTGCTGTAAAGCAGAACAGAGGAAACCCAGCTCCCCTCCAGGCTGGGGTCTTCACAGGCTCCATCTTCTGTAAATGTCCACAGTTACTGTGAGTTCAGGAGTGGAACAGCCATGCCATATGTTGGAAAATGTATTTCATAGCACTCTTCTTTATCCTCTGGCTTTTATAATCTTTCTGTCCTGTCTTCCACAATATTCTCCGAGCCTTAGATGGGTGGGGTTTGGGGGTTGATATTGATATTCCATTTAGGGCTGGGCATTCAACAGTCATTTATTCTCAGTACGTTGCCAGCTGTGGGTCTCTGTGTTAACTGTTGCTCATTGCAAAAAAATAATTCGATTAAAGTTGAGAGTATCACAAATCTATGGTAATAACATAAATATTTGAAATGGAGTTTGGCAATATGAACAGAACAACAGTATATTCCCTCTTAGAGCCTATGGTCTCCTCGTAGCCTTTTTAATCAGATGCACACTATAGTCATGAACTCTCTCTGTGGAGCGGCCTCAGATCCAGCCAGAAGGCAGTTGGTCACTGCTATCACAGTCATGCCAGTACCACACCGCCAGGCACATCTGGCCTGGCACTAACAAATTCAGGCTCTTGTGATCATTTTTTCTTTGTGTCCAAGATGGCAGGAAGATGAAAAGGGGCAC
This sequence comes from Apodemus sylvaticus, assembly GCF_947179515.1. Classification (NCBI taxonomy): domain Eukaryota; kingdom Metazoa; phylum Chordata; class Mammalia; order Rodentia; family Muridae; genus Apodemus; species Apodemus sylvaticus. The sequence goes on along the minus strand of NC_067475.1, from coordinate 24,561,286 downwards.
AAATGTGGTGTCTTTACATGACAGAGGACAGGCAGCTCTCTAAAGCCATTGTTAATGCCAGTCATAGAGGCAGAACCCGCACAGAGAATCACTTCCCAGAGGTTTCATCTCTTGTTACCCTCCTTATGGAGGAATATATTTCAATCTGAGTTTTGGAGGGGCACAAATGTCAAATCATAACAAATGCTGATAACATGTTAGGAAGCTTTAGTGGAGTATAATTTACTATGTGTATGCATCTAAAAAATGCATAAATAAATCCTAAATATAGTTTGAAAAGTCTCCTGAGTAAGAATACTTTCATGTAGCAAAATGTTTAGAATAAGAAACAGATCATAATCAGGAGTGCAGGGGTCTTTTTTAGCCCTTCCTTCTGTCCCCATCTGATAGCTAGTCTTCACTGTGAACTTGATGGTATTTGGAATCACCCAGGAGAATACCTTAGGGCCTGCCTGTGAGGTGTTTCCAGAGAAGAGGCGTTTTCCGAGGGAGAATAGGAGGAGACCTGCTGAGCATTAGAACTCATGTGTTTCTGGTTCCTGACTGCAAACACAATGCTTCCCTTGACTACACAGCTTATCTTCATGTCCTGACTTCCCCTCCCTGATGAGCTATACCTGTGAGCCACAATACCCTTCCTTACCTATGTTTCTTTTATATGGTATTTGTCAGAGAAATGAGTAAGCTCATATATTATCCATTTCCCCAAATCAACCAACATTTACTCTTCTCAGATCTTAGATGTTAGCTAATTTTTTGTTTTGTGGAAATGGAATTATAAGACAATTCTTTCCTGTATGGCTTCTTAACTTAACGTATTTACTGTTGTTTCTGTTTAAGAGTCCATTGCATACAGTCTACAATTTACCTATTCTGCCACTGATGGACGTTTTGGCAGCCTTCCAGATTTTGGGTCATGCATGCATATTTGTTTGTAATGACATAGGTGAATCAAAAAATGTCCATGAGCTGAAGGGGCTCAGCTCTAACAGAACACTAAACGCTCCTTGGAGTTCTTGCACCAGTTTGTAATTCTACCTGGTTTTCTCTACAGCCTCATCAGCACTTGGTATTGCCTGTCACATTTTAGTCATGATAAATGTATCGGTACATCCATCATTTTAATTGATAGTTCCCTGCAGAATAAGAAATTATGTTTATTTTCACATGTTTATTAACCATTTATATACTGGCAGGAAGTGCCAATATATAATTTTTTTATTAAAACTTATTTTTTTTTTAAATTAAAAAATCTGGTGTTGTTTTAAAGTTCCACTATGGGATTGAAAGGAAGTCACTTAAATAACTTATTCCAATAAAGGTCTTCTAATTTTGGTTATCTTTCCCACTTAATAAAGATGTTGGAAGGCTATCTGGTACAGTCAGGTTGGTCTTAAAGCAAAACTATCTGCTAAGCATGATTTTTCCTTTGATGATTTTTTAGCTTCACCTGATTTTTTTTTGCCCTTCTCTGTGTTACCTAGGAGCCCTCTCTTTTACCGTGTCCTGGGATTAGAAGATAGAACAGATACAAGTAACTGAACAGCATCAATTTTAGGATTTTCTGTGTACTTCCTTTATAAGACCACATTTGGGAATCTTTAATGAGTGAAGGTAGATGTACAGCAGATTCAAAATAGGTCAGGAAGAGAGTCAACCAGGCTGGGGAGTTATCCTGTCAGAGTCAACCAGGCTGGGGAGTTATCCTGTCAGAGTCAACCAGGCTGGGGAGTTATCCTGTCAGAGTCAACCAGGCTGGGGAGTTATCCTGTCAGAGTTAACTAGGTTGGGGAGTTATCCTGTCAGTCAGAGCACCTACTGCTCTTACAGAAGATCCAAGTTTGTTTCCCAGAACCCATATTAGGCGGATCTAATGCCCTCTTCTGGCCTCCACATACATCAGCCTGCACCAGCAAGCACAGACTAACACACATGCACAAATACAAAAAAACATTAGCAGAGAGAGAGAGAGAGAGACAGAGAGAGACAGAGACAGAGACAGAGAGACAGAAAGACAAAGAGGGAGACAAAGACAGAAAGACAGACAGACAGACAGTGCTTAACTGAATTGAGAATGAACTGAGTCTTGATTTGGAACTTGAAGGAACGCAGCTCTGGACAAATACAGTGGGAAGGATTAAGAGTGCTGTGGGTAGGACTCAGAGTGCTGTGGAGAGGACTCAGAGTGCTGTGGGGAGGATTCAGAGTGCTGTGGGGAGGATTCAGAGTGCTGTGGGGAGGATTCAGAGTGCTATGGGGAGGACTAAGAGTGCTATGGGGAGGACTAAGAGTGCTATGAGGAGGACTAAGAGTGCTATGGAGAGGATTTAGAGTGCTGTGGGGAGGATTCAGAGTCACTGGTGTGTGAATCCAGTGAGAAGTTCCCAATGAAGGAATCTAAAAATGTCTTCTTTTAAAAAGCTTTACTGTTTACTTTCTGGAGGGAAAATACATTTTCCTAAGTCAAAACAATATAGCAGAATGGAATAGGATGCCATAGTCCATTTTCCCCATTTTAATTCTGTCTGGTCTCTATAGGAAATTTGTATGATGGCTTGTTAGTGTTTCTTTATGCAAATGTAAACTACAATAAATGAACATGATACTTCTCCACATTCCTGGATATTTTAATAGTGATATCTAGTATTTAGATTATGTCATTTGAACTGTAAAAGAAATCCTTACAATTTTCTGAAATTTCCTTTATACAGCAGTTTTGTATAGTTGTGTGTGTGTGTGTGTGTGAGAGAGAGAGAGAGAGAGAGAGAGAGAGAGTGTGTGTGAGAAAGGGATTGAGTTGACTGTTTGAAAACCAGTGGCATCTGGGGGGGGGGACTTCACAAGCTGAATTAACTGAGCAGAAACAAAGTAATACCAGATGTGAGTCCGAGTGTGTAACTCCACCAGGAAAGAGAGATCTTGGGAGGATGTCAGATTTTCCACAGGGTGTGTACTGGATGTTGGTACCAATTTTCTTTAGCCCTTAAGGGCAATGTGGCATCCGTTGATATCTGAATTACACACTACTGCCTTCAATTATCAAATAATCCTCAATTAATTATTGACTGTCATGCTGGGATGTGAAGATAAAGTGTCCCCACTGTCAGGCTGAGGGGCTCAGCTATTTTCTGAAGGCAAATGAGAGTCATTAAAGGCTTTTGGAAATGGAAATGACACAAACACCTTTATATTCCCAGAAGTTATCTATTGCTGAAAAAAATGGAGCTGTTTCAACAGGCATTCGTTTCTGAAGGGCTGGATTTAGACATGGCTACCGGCAGAGCTCAGCTTTTCAAGGACTGAAACCAGATTAGGGGCCTCAAGTTTGACAGTGGCCATTTGCCAGAGGCCTCTCTCAGTTCCTTGCCACAGCACCTTCCCACAGTGCAAGACCTCATACAGTATCTGGCCCCCAGCAGAGCGGGTAAGAAAGCAGAATCTTGTCCTGTCATCGTCTAGAAGTGACGCCCCAATGCACATGGTCTATTTTAATTATTTCAGGTGGGTTGCTATAGTGTTTCAGACTCAAAGGGATGGATTTCCACAACGGTGAGGTATCAGCAGTTGGGGATCATTGCAGGCTATTCTAGAGATTACTTCAAACTACCAGGCGGGGAGGAGGGGCCCTTGCAGTAGGTGGTTCCTTCAGGCAGGGAGCTAAGGAGATACCGTGGAAATGAGGGTGGCATTAGGATGGCCAGGATGACCAAATAGATCTGACAGGGAGGATGAGCAGAAGAAATGAGCCAAGCCCGACAGGTGGAGATGATTGTCCGTGGAGTCACAGGACGTGAAGCATGGTGTGTGTGTGTGTGTGTGTGTGTGTGTGTGTGTGTGTGTAGATTCTGGAGGATCATCAAATAAATAAAAAGAGTTTCTTAGCACACTTAACAATACACAGTCAGGAAAGAAATAACTCTTTGGGCTGTTACCTTGTGGCAGCTAATATGGGAGCAAGCATGTGTGCGCTGTTTTCAGACAGACATGACTTTAAATAGCATCTCTATGTTCTGCAAGCCCCCGAGTCTCAGTTATTCTTCCGTGAATGTGGAAGCTAATTTCTATGTCTCCTGATGATTTTTTTTTAGAGCCACATAAAACCTGACAACCCCTCCTCAGCTTACTTAAAAATTCCTAGAATCTGTGCTCTTACATAGTCTCAAAAGTATAAACATACCCTTTTCCAGTCTTTATCACCATCAAAGAAGCCCGCTGTGTCATGTCTCTGGCCTTGAACTCAGAAATCCACCTGCCTCTGCTTCCCATTGTCATTGTTCTTATATTCCCAGTAGACAAGGAAAATCGTGAAGGAGCAGCCCATACTCAGTCATTGTGTCTATTGACCTGAGAGTGCCAGATTAGGGTGTGGTCTGTGATGACTGAGCACAACCCACTGACAACATGAAGGGTAGGGTAGACGGATGGGAGTCTGATGAAGTCACTTCTAACGTCACTCACCATGTGCTGATAGCCTGTCCTGTAAATCCACATAGATGACTGCAGCCCTCAATGATTATTACTGCAGTTTCATTCGTGATACTAAAACAAAATCACCGCTGTGCTGATTAGTTTTATGTCAGCTTGACATAAGCTAGAATTGTATGAAAGGAGGGAACCTTGATTGAGACATTCCTCTATAATTATAGGGTATTTTCTGTTTAGTGACTGATGGGGGAGGACCCAGCCAATGGTGGGTGGTGCCATCCTTGGGCTAGTGGTCCTGGGTCTATAAGAAAGCAGACTGAGCAAGCCATGATGAGCGCGCCAGTATATAGCACTCCTCTGTGGCCTCTGCATCAGCTCCAGGCTCCTGCCCTGTTTGAGGTCCTGTCCTGACTTCCTTCAGTGATGCACTACAATGTGGATGTGTAATACAGACAACCCTTTTTCTCCCCAGCTTGTTTTAGGTCAGGGTGTTTCATCTCAACAATGGAAACCCTAAGTAAGGCAGAAATTAAGCTACTCCTTATGCAAAGCGAGATCAGTGTTCATTGTTGTTAAAACTGATCCCTTTAGAAATGTATTATCTGGCTCATCAGCTGACCTTGGCAGTGCAGTCTTAACAGGATGACACATGTTGGAAAAGTCATGTGAAGCCTAACATGTTTAGCAGTAGGGTAACTAAGCATCATACATGCATGCATATGCACATCTAAAGTCTCCTTCACTTCTCATGTTTTCTACTTGAAACAAATGGTCGATACCTTTAAGAATAATACATATGAGAAAACAAAGTAAGAATTTTCTCTAAAAGACACAAACAACTATCTTATCTATGTACAGCTTTCTAAATGCAATGCTAATTCTTCATTTCAACCTGTCCCCCCTACACACACACACAAACACACACACACACACATACAAACATGATAGGCAGACATAATTACGGTCATCAAGAGATGTTTGCATGGGGAGATAGATTCGAAATTTTCTACATGTAGGATAAGGGTTGGAAGGAAATATAATATCAGTCTTTAATATTCCAATATGGCTAGGTTAAGGCGGGATTTATTTATCTGATGTCACTGTGAATGCTATTATCTCTAGCAAAATGACATTCATGGGCTTCTGTATACATATGAATATGTGTGTGAATATGAATATTAGAAATTATCCAAGCAAAAGAATGAACGTTCTTGTTTTTAAATTTATAGACACGGCAGCCTAGCAGTGAGGCAAGGCCAACTAATAATAACCACGGCTTCCAGGAAGGTGAAGCGGTCCAAGATTTGGCCTACACAAACTACTCTCACGCTTAGTATTTCAGACCAAAAATTGCTGACCACATCTTTAATTTTTGGAATGATTTACACCCAAATCAGCCTTCCAAATTATTGGTCCCATTTTATACTCTTGACTCTTCCCAGTCTACATTTCACAAGGCAGCAAGCGTGTTCATTGAAAACCATCAAGCCAAATGACCTGATCTTAGCTTTAAACCTTCAGTACTTCAACCTTTGCCATAAGTGGTAGACATCTAGGACCTACCAGGCTCTGCAGTCCTGGGTCCCACCATGTTTCTAAGTGCTCTGCCCTCCTCCTTCCTCCCAGCGGTCTTCTCTTCCGGTGTTCCCCTCTCTGGTGTAGTTTGCAGTCTCTCACTTCCTGGAAAGTCCCTCACTGAGAATCTCTTCAAAAGCGTTTGACACAAATTGAATACTCTTCTGGTTTTCTTTCTGTAGCTGTGATGAAACAATATGACCAAAAGCAATGTTCAGTAGAAAGGGTTTACTTGGTTTACAAGTCAGAATTTATCATGGAGTGATGTTAGGGCAGGAATTCAAGGCAGGAACCTGGAAGCAGGAACTGTTGAAGGAGCCCTGTTTGCTGGCTACTCTCTGGCTATTCTAGTTTTCTTGTGCCACACAGGCCACCAGCCTGTGGCACCGCCCATAGTGGGCTGGCTCTCTTGGTCTAACTCATAATCAAGGCCATCCCCTCCCAGATCCACTCACTCAGGGGCCAATCTCATCGATTTCTCAGTCGAGGCTTTCTCCCGTTAGGTGACTCTCAGTTGTGTCAAGTTGACAGTGAAAACTAACCAGGGCAAATATTAGGTAATTGTGTAGCTGGTTCTTTTGGAGCATTTATCATTGAAATTAGATGGCTTTCACTTACTTGCTCATTGTCTGTTAATAGCACTAAGTTGTATGCTTCAAATGTCTTAGTTCTAACCATACTCCCAATACCTATCCCAGTATTTGATATTTATTGTAAAAAGGTGGTAGCACCATTTTTTGAGTATGTAATAACACAAAATAGACAACCAAGTGGCTGGATATGGACAATTTCTACAACCAATAACCAACCCCATTTCACCAGCTCTTCCCCTTTGCTCCTCCTTGGCCCCTCACCCAGCCCACCTCTTGACCTCTCTGTGGCTTCAGCTATGGGAAGGCTCACCCACAGCTTCATACTCACGGAGTGAGGCAAGCGTATTTTGGTCTCAGCTGTTCACCAATGGACCGTTTGGCTCTAATTGCAATCACCTTTCGTTTCACTGCAGCAAGCACGTCTCTCCTATTTGGCATATTTAGCACCATGTTCTTCTGCACAGCGTGATTAGTGGACAACAGGAAGTGCTGATTGAGCGGAGGAAAGTGCCTTGCTTGGCAGCTATTTATAGCATGTTTGAGAACTGAGATGCACAGGAGTCAGTCTCACTCCAAACAAATGATACGTGTGCTAGGCAGGAGCCAGGAGCGCCTGCTAGCCCCATAGCACTTTCTTGTGAACAGTGCTTGCTGACTTGTTTTTACCTTTCCTTTCCCCAAAGTACAGGTTAGTTTGACTCTCAGAAAAACCCATCATTTGACTCATTAGAATCTATCATTAGAGTTAGATATAGCTTGATATATTAATGTTTTATTACTACATGCCAGGTGACAGCTCGTGAAATTTGTTATATGCTTCTACATTAAAATGAAAAGGATTTTCACCCACACTCTTCCCATATACAAATTTTTGCATAATGATGAGATAATGGGATTAAAAAGAAATTAAGATCTGAGAGGATGCTTACTCTGGCAGCTTTGACATTTAAGAACCAAGGAAGTAAATATTAGGAGAAGATATTTTATTTGTTAATGAAACTCTACCTTCCAGAGAGTTCTAAATGTATACCCTTGGTTTAATGGACTTAAGGTTTTAGTATTAGCATTTGCCAATCATTTATTAATGATGAAACTGAATGACTGTAACAGTACAACTTCTACAGATTTGAAGCCCAGTGAAAACCAAAAAGGTTTTCCGTTTGCCCTTGCAAACACCCCACTTATCCCGAGAATCCAACCCCATGATGCAAAGATGCTAGTAATCTTTTTCTGTCTATGCATTTTGCTGTGGAATTACTAATGTGTCTGATTTGAGGTTGTTTGGATTTAGATTCAGAAACATGTGGGATTTATAATCCCAAAGCTCTCCAATAGGTATCACATATGCATACATAAATATTCAGCTGGGAGGAACCTACTGGCAATAGATCCCAATCTCCTCACTTTATGAATGAGGACTCTATGTCCAGAAAAATATAGTGACCTGCCAAAGGTCTTACTACTCGGTTAGTAGCAAGGATAGAAATAGACTGAGTTCCAAGGTTCTCAAGCTCCGGCTTTGTACAGGAGTTCTCCGCCTCTGCCTTTTCCCAAGCTCCCTATCAACCACCCCACATCTACGTCCACCACAAGGTCAGTTACCATAGGATTCTTCTCTGTCTTATTGGGCACCGTTTCAAACCGAACAGTGCAAGGTCCTTGACCTTCACCTTCAGTTTGAATTCATCCTTTGGGCAGCTTTTCTAAGCAACACCCAGAATGCATATTGTCTCTCCACAAGAATTGACAGGAATGTCTTCTGTGAGCTCACCATGGTAAAAAAAAAAAAAAAAAAGTGAGTCACCAATTTTCAGTCAGAGGAACAACTATCTTTCAGGGAAGGTGTGGTTAGAGCTGTTTTCAGATGTCATAGCCTAAGGTATGCTACTGAAGTACTGTGGACTGAGGCCAAAGGTCAGCTGTGCAAGAATAAGCCCAGGCCCTCGTGGTCAACAGGGCTGAGACCTAAAACACTGGGGCTAAATACACACCTTTGTCCTCCTCTTCAGAAGCTCAGTGGTCTGAAGACTTAGAGTCAAAAGACCAAAGCTCAGGCCCCAAGCTAACAACTTCCTGTGTCCTTTGCAAAATCACTGAAGTCTTTGCAGCCTCAGCTTGCTTATCTAAGAGACAGGGCAGGTGATAATTAGCTGCAGAGAACAGCAAATGAGATAGTGAGTCCTGTAAAACATTATAGAAATGCAAAGCCTCAGTGCTTCACCATTCTCAGTCGCACTGCCCTTTACCAAATTCAGATATTTATCAACATCCACCCTGGTCTTACTGAACAACAGGTCATCCTCTGGTGGCCCAAGCTAGGAAGGCCCCCTGGGCTTTGATTTTTTTTTTCTTAACTCTTTGTGTGCCTTTCCTTTGTCTCACTCATTCTCTCCCCCATCATTGAGTTCTGGGAAGTCTACATCCTGTCTTTTCAAAACTCATTAAATGCAAGGATAGAAATCAAGCCAGTATGGCCTCATTCAGGAATTTAGAGTCGGAGTCGATGCTGAACCTCAGGCTAATCCTGCAATACTCCTTCCTCATGCTGGGTCATGTTCCAAGTCTCCTACCGTCTCTCAAATCTTCTTATTCTTTGGAAGCAATAAAAGTTTCTGTGAACTTCACTAATTGGGACTGGATTCCTTGCCCCTTTTGTGTTGGACATAAACATCTCAAAGCCAGACGGATGTGATGTGTGGTTATCAACTGAGGCCCGGTGTAGGAGCTCAGGCAACTGTTTTCCTAGAGTCTCTCCAGCTCCTTAGGTCCCAACCGAGGTTGTATCTTTCTATGAAAGTGTGAGCTAACTGGCTGAACTGGGAATGTCTTACATAGATGCTGGGAGCACCTCAGTGTGGGATTTTGTGTGGACTATTGTACCCATCTACACCCATCTATTTATAACAAAATATGTGTTGTGCTATGTTTTAATTAGAAGATACTCTGTTTCTAAATTTACCCAAAACGTATACTATAGACCACTTGTATATAAATGAACCTTTTATCTTACTACAGAACTCAGAGTGGTTTCGCACTCACAATCTTCCTGCCTCAGCTTCCCAAATGCTGAGATTATAGGTAACATCATCCAACATATGTGTGTAGATCTATAAACACATCTTAGAAGCATATCTCACCTGATATATTAATTAGCACTTGCCACATGGAAAGGAGAAGACTGAACAGTTGTATCGATACATATTACTGTGGTTGGCACTTGTATCCAAAGTTCATGTGCTGGAGATATAGTCCCCAGTGCATGCTGTCAGAGGTGGGACCCTTAAGTGTTGATCACACATCAAGGTCTTTGTTCTGTCGAATGAATTTCTTTTTTGTTGTTGATGTTGTTTTGTTGTTGTTTGTTTGTTTGTTTGCCTGTTTTGTTTTGAGACAGTGTTTCTCTGTGTAGCCCTGGCTGTCCTGGAACTCATTCTGTAGACCAGGCTGGCCTCAAACTCAGAAATCTGCTGCCTCTGCCTCCCAGGTGCTGGGATTAAGGATGTGCGCCACCACCGCCTGGCGATGAATTTCTTTCTTGGTGCAGTGAATCAGTTTTCATGTGGAAGTAGGCTGCTGTTACGGTGTTTGTCTCAGCCTGTGTGCTTTCCCTGTGTTTTCACTTTCTGTTTTGCCATCTGTGGGATGACTCCTTAAGGAGAATCCTTTACCTTAAAGTCCCAGCCTCCTGAGCAGTAGGAAATACCTCGTTAAAATGTGTCTAGTCTTAGACAGACTGTTACAGCAGACCAAAATGAAGAAATACATACTGAAAGAAAAGGAGAAAAAAAATGACTCCTTCCAAAAACCCATCGATACAAACTAGCCCACAAAAATATATGCAAATTTTAACTAATTGCTCACGACATACAGATCTCTTACTGTGCTTTAATGAAGTGTGTGTGTGTGTGTGCGTGTGCGTGTGCGTGTGCGTGTGCGTGTGTGTGTGTGTGTGATTCTGTGGATAGAATTTCGGACCTCATGCACACTAGGTGAGGAACTCTACTTCTGAGCTATTCCTCTGGCTCTAGCCTACATATTCCAATTTTATTCTCGTCTTTGAGGAGCTGTGTGACCTAAGCAGACTCAGAGCTATTCTCCCATCACTACAAATCCAGACTATAGACTTCCAACACTAATGCTTATGATGGGCGCGAACACACACACACACACACACACACACACACACACACACACACAACATAGATCACCCTAATGGATTTTCCGATCCCTTCCCAGGGCCTTATAGCTCAGCTGCCAAGTTTCGCTTCACTTGACAGTCAGCATTTAAAGCTTTGCGCTATAACACAGTGACAAAAATTACTCAGAAATCACACACAAGGACGGACTGCACCCCTTTAACTGTTCTGATAGACTTTAGGTTTTCTAGGAAAACCTCTTTCTAGTGCAGAAAAAAAATATCCCGCATCTTCTGCTCTTTCTTACATTGAGCTCCATCTAATGGCAACCGGACGCTCTTCAACAGCGAGGGAGATTAACTGCTTCCGGTATCCCCCCCCCCACACACGCCCCCTCCTCCCCCCACCCCCCAGGTTGGGCAGGTTGCTCCAGCTTTCTCTGTAGCAGAGGTTAAGCGTTAGGATTCATCACCTGCTGCTTTATGGGTTTACCACTCAGGGGGACTGCATTTCTGGATGAAAAAGAAAGACTTGTGCTGTAGCTTACACTTACTGCAGAGCAAGCGCACTTCTGTGTGCCTGCTCAGGGCTTGGAGCCACCCAGCCCTTCTCACTGTTCATCAGACAAGAAAACAGGCCTGTGATCTGGGCGGAAGGGCCGGGAGCGGTATAACACCGACGTACTGCAAGGGTCTACAGAAAAGACACGCGGTAGTGGACATGCGTTTCGGGAGGTAAACAGCAAGAGTTAAATCCTAATGGCTCCTTATGGTCACTCTGTTTCTCAGAGCTGACAGACCCAGAGGCCCTGCTTGGACGCTGTCCTTCAGGAGCTGCTGGCTGCAGGCTCTGCTGAGTCACTGGCCTTGGCAAGATGCATTGGCTGAGACCCGGTAGGCAGGTGACAGACGGAGAGCACAGCTCTTTACACCACCCTGTTCTATAACCTGCGTCCCTTTCATAAGACTCACTTTTTATTTTAGGCCCTCCCCTCAAGGGACCGACAGAATAAAGCCTTCTAAACCAAGTTGTTCAAGTTGTTCCTTAAACCGAGCCCACCTCATAAAACTCAACTTTCATTTTTTTCTCGATCTTTCTATACGGTTTTTTGATATGTATTTACCTTTGTGTGTGCACGAGAGTGGTAGCACACTTGGCACTGTGCAGGTGTGCAGGTCAAAGAACGTTCAGGAGTCAGTCTGTTCCTTCCTGGGTAGGACCTGGGATTGAACTCAGGTCATCAACCTGGTGTCAAGCTCTTTTTAACGATGCAGACATCTTTCAGGCTAGCCCTCAGTTCTGTCCCTTAGATCTGAAATAAATGCCTTGGAAGCGCATTTATTCAGAGAGATCAGAACCTCAAAATCCTATCCTCAGATGTGACTCTAGGGGAAAAAAAAGATCTTTAAAGAGGTAAGTAATTAAATTAAATGAGGTCTCTCAGGTAGGTCTAATCTAACAGGGTGTGGGGCCTTTTACGGAGGGATTAAGGCATAGGCAAGGATTCATAGAATATAATGTGAACAAAGAAACTCCACCCACCCGAGTCAGGCAGTTGCGGCCATAGCCAACTCCAGGGAGGCGAGAGTCCTTTTTCTTTTCTGCACTCTTGCCCTGCCCTGCAAGCACAAAGGCATATGAGTGTGTATGAAGAAGAACATACCTTCCCACGCCCACACACATCTCTGCCTGGGAATATTTATGCCCTCCATCAGTACTAGTTTGGAAAAGTTAATCCAGTACCAGAAATGACATAATTCCGAATAAATGAGCAGGACCAATCCTAGGCACCTGGTCCCACATCCGTGGCAAGAGCACCACACCAGGGTACCCTTGCAGTCAGATGAACTCAGCTGCCAGTGAGGTGGGCTCCTTCAGGAAGCTGCGCCAACTCCCACCTAGTGTCTTTACATCAACTAGCCTAATTGGAAAGATCTTCTATCCTGAATGAGCCAGTAAACACTTCTGCTGTGAGGCTGTGAAGTAACACTTCCGGAAGCAGCTGTTTGCCTCCCAGAGCCCCCTTGGAGCAGCCTGAGGGCCCTTTGTTGTCTCTTTGTTCTTCAGCTGGGGTCACTTCCTATAGAGGGACGGCTGGCTAAGTTTACCCAGGACCCAACCTGGTGACTTCAGCCTTCCCAGCAAAGGTGAGTGACTCACAATACCTTGAATGCAAGTGACCTTCTTAAGGCAAGGACAGCTCTAGAGAGGGAACAGGAAAACCCATTTGCAGGCCTGGAGACAGGACACAGTTGGTATAGTGCCTGAGGGGAACCCTAGGTTCAGTCCCTAGCATTGCATAAATCAAGAATGGGGGTATGTGCACCTGTAATCCTAACACTCAGAAGTATAAGGTCCTCCTTGGCTACACAGCAAGTTTTAGGCAGTCTACAGTATAGGGTTCTATCTATCTATCTATCTATCTATCTATCTATCTATCTATCTATCTCACAAATGAGTTGTATATCTTTATTTCAATTCATTTAGCCTCATCTCTCTTTACTGTTTTAGATCTTGTGCTTATTAACATGGCAATTCTTACCCTGGATCACAACTCTCCTAAGGCAGTGGATTGGAGGTAGAAGTGACAGCGGAAGGAAACTAGGCTGTGTTCTCAGCCTGGAACCGTGCTGTCTTGCCTCTAAGCATCAGGGTGTTATTTAGAAGCATGATAACATTGGAAAGCTAACTCTTAAAGGCCCCTCCTGGATCCCTTCACAGAACATAGGTTTCAACAGGATTCCTCAGACACCAGCCCTCTCAGTGCAAACACCCATATTTTACCTCATACCTAATGTCAATAATATGGGTCATAATCCTCTTCCTTCCCTGAAATAGAGGAAGGTGTGTTTCCTCAATTCTTTCTATTCTTCCACCCACTGGTCTAGAAATAAAGTCTCAGGATATGATGCATCAACATTTAAGCCCTGGCATTCCTCTGACAGATAATAGCCACACTTCAACCACAAGTGGGCTCGCCTATGTTATATTATCAGATAGTTGTTCAACTGCAAGAAACAAGGAACTAGTTCAACAACAGCTAAAATTCATGAATGCTATATCCCAGAAACCCTCAGCTGTGTGGAGCTGCCCACAGTATTGTCACATTGTAGTACTCCTAACCCTTCCCTAACTGGGATAGAGTGTAGGAAGTTGTGAGTTTTAGATATACTTATTATAATACTGAATAAAACTACTAATAGAGTTGGGAGAAAGAATTTGGCTAGGGGTAGAGAAATAGTGGTGATTGCTACAAAGCCAGTAGTTCATGTGCTTAGCAGACAGCAAATGGCAGTTAATGAATAAGACCCTACAGTGCTAAGACAACACATGGTCAAATCAGAGCACTATTCCTAACACAGCAAAGTCTTTTTTTTTTAATCTATAAATCATAAATGTGATCAAGCAAGCAGAGCCAAGAAAAAAAATCTTGGTTATGAAGATAAGCCAACAGAATCATAACTGCTTTAATTTTTCTCCCTTTTAATCCTTCCTTCGCCCTATGAAACAGAGAAAAGGAATATTCAGGATAAGTTCTTTAGTTACACTTCCAACTCTAACAAAAGCATAGTAGCTTTCAGAGTTAAAGGACTATGGCATTGCTCTTTCCTCAATAATGTTCATGAATCACACAGACAACCACCTCTCTGATACCATGTCTGTTAGTATCTCTCCAAAGACTTGACAACAGTTGTTATCGTCTCTACTTAGCTTCCTTCAGCACCTGGACTGCAGATCAATCTTCATGTAATAGAGATGCCCAAGGATGTTTTTGTCTTCTGTGAGACCCTGACAGTTCAACTTGGTGAGGATTATGGAACATCAGCTGTTTATTATAGGAACAATGCTGGACCCTGGTAATACTGATGGCCCCAAGGCTCTGCAAGGGTTTAGCTCTAAAACTCCCTTCCAAAATCCTTCAGTGTATAAGACCCTTATAAAAAATGATATAGGGAGCTGACAAGCTGTTGTGAACAACTCCCCAACACACACACACACACACACACACACACACACACACACATTTATATCCTTTAAATCATCTCTGGGTATCTTAAAATATCTAATACACTATGAGTATTATGAAAGTAGTCGTGACTGTATTGTGTAAGAATCAGCATATGTTCAGTACAGATGTAATTCACACACCCCCCAACACACACACCAATATTTTTGATTCATGGTTGGTTGAATCTTTGGATGAGAAACCTATGGATGCTAAGACCAAATTCTGTAGAGAGGACTCAAAACAACATGTTCAAGGATCATTTCCTTCCTTCCTTCCTTCCTTCCTTCCTTCCTTCCTTCCTTCCTTCCTTCCTTCCTTCCTCCCTCCCTCCCTCCCTCCCTCCCTCCCTCCCTCTTTCTTTCTTTCTTTCTTTCTTTCTTTCTTTCTTTCTTTCTTTCTTTCTTTCTTTCTTTCTTTCTTTCTTTCTTTTTTGGTTTTTTTTTTATTTCTGTTTTTTTCGAGATAGGGTTTCTCTGTATAGCCCTGGCTGTCCTGGAACTCACTCTGTAGACCAGGCTGGCATCGAACTCAGAAATCTGCCTGCCTCTGCCTCCCAGAGTACTGGGATTACAGGCATGCGCCACCATCGACAGGCTCCAAGGATCATTTCTTAAGTTCATTATAGAGAGGACTCATGCATGGCTCCCCACCCCCAGGAGTTTGTATCCATGACTGGGAGATATTTCTGACATGGAGAGTGTTCTCACAGGTGTGTGAGCATGGTGCTACTGTACACTTGCAGAAGTTAACCCACTGGAAGAAGCATTCTCAACACTGCTAGACAGGTCTGGGTGGGCTCCGAAAGAAATGTTCTTTACATTTGACTTGCAATAAAATAATAACATTAGTGCCAGGCAAGAAAGAGATCCAGCCAATCAGAAAAGCCCCTATGTAAGGGAGAACAGAGAGTGAGTTTTCATTAAAGTCATGCCTGTGAGGAGGTTCCTAAAACCGGTTGAGTTCCAAGTCCCAGACTCATGATGGCTACTACATCAGAAGGAACACAAAAAGGATGGCAGGGATTCAGAAGATAACACAACTTTGGAAAGTCTAATGAAACAGGACCTCTGCATCTTCTCATCTTTGGTGAAGAAGGTTGAGCCAAGTGCAACTTCCACAGTTACTTGAAGAATTTCTTCTTCAACCTTGAAGGAATAAAGCACACCTACCAGCTCAGGATTTCCCTCTCCTGAGGCTTCTCAGATGAGATCTCTGTGTACATGATTTTAAAACATTTTAAAAAAATGAAATCAGTATTGTAGGTATTCCCTGCAGAAATGCAAAAACACCCAGATGTTTGTGAAATTTAAATGTGGAAAATTGGAAAGGGAATAAACAAAAAACCCTCGTGAGAAAAATCTTCAAACTAAAGTTCTCCCTCTGGAGACAACAGCTGCTTCATACATGCCAAGAAGCAATTCACACCCCTGCTAACCTCTGCTCGAATCTCCTTCCTCCCAGTCAGAATCAGAAATGGAGAGAATCTAGCTCATGAATCACACGGAGGGTGATGGTGTAGAACTCATGCCTGCATTCTGTTGAAGCCCAAGATACAGAATTAGGGAGTCCGATGGGAGCTTAAGTGACAGCACCCCAAGGCCCGATAGTTATGCTGCTGTTCATATCTCAAGTTTCTGCTGGCTTCAATGTGTCTATTTTTTTTTTCCTTTGTCGGGTCTCTGATGCATGTTCTACATGAGAGGCTCCATTGGCCAGCTCTGTCTTGATAGGAGTGTTTGCCAACTCACAGTGCCTTTGCTGTAGGCTGATTTTTTTCACTTGCAGAGATAAGTGAGTCCACTTTATCTTGATTTTCCTCTGGTATGTGCATTTTGCCTTTTCACAGGAAGTGCACACACAAGCCAGGCTGATGATTGGAGCTCTACAAGGCCAACTTCACTCTGAATGCAGGAACCAAGCAACCTTAAACTCTCCAAACTAGAAAAGGATTTACGTGTACCCTGTAGTCAACTGTCATCAGACAGTTAAAACAAAAGGACTTTGCACTACACCAAGCTATAATTGCAACCTTGACCTTTCAACAGAAACCACATTTATCTGCTGATTAACTAGTAGAGCTTTGTCTATGACTGATGTGACTGAGATGTGACAGAATCAGGACAACGGCCCTTCAGTAGATTCTTAGATGAAGACCCACCTCTGTGGCTACTCATGAGCTGGGTCTCAGCACCTAACACTCCTAACTATAGCCAAGGGCTAGGATGCAGATAGAGCTGAGGAGGACAGATGTGGAAACAGACAGACACCCACCACACTCACTTCTAAGAAGCATCCTTCCTGCTTGGCTGTCTAGGAGACAGGCTGTCTAGTCTCTCTCTCTCTCTCTCTCTCTCTCTCTCTCTCTCTCTCGGTTTTGAAGATAGGATTTCTCTGTAGCTCTGGCTGTCCTGGAACTCACTTTGTAGACCAAGCTGCCCTTGAACTCACAGAAATCCCCTGCCTCTGCTTTCTGACTGCTGGGACTAAAGGTGTGTGTCATCACTAGCCATCTCTCTTTTTGTATTAATTGGAATGCAAAATTGGTACTTATAAAAAACTAAAATCTTCCAAATGGTTTTAAGACATAGATGTATCAAAACAATGTAATTTGAAGTCACTTTCAAATCATAATTATGAGACATTCAAAGTATATTTCCTTGTTACAAAAGAAAGATTTTATGTGAACATTTTATGCGAAATTTTCTTGTTTATATACGAGAAGCATATATAGATCAAGTTATCCCATTAACTGATATTCTGTCTCTCCTCTATTCCAAGTTGTTAACTTAATTAAATTAGCTTGTTCCCATCATTAGGAAGTACACTTGCCCTGCAGGAACTGTATAGGATGGATTATGAGGACCCTTCATATAACAAAATCTGTAGATGCCCAAGTTTCTTATATAAAATGGCTACAATACATCCTCCTGTATGTTCTAAATCACTCCTGGATTACCTACTTATCTAGTACATTGTAAATTCTGTGTAAATAACCTTTATACTATACTGTTGAGGAAAAATGAGCACCAGAAAAGTCTCTATATTCAGCACAGATGTAATTTTTTAAAAAAGATTTATTTATTTTATTTACATGAGTATACTGTAGCTGTGTTCAGACACACCAGAAGAGGGCATCAGATCCCATTACAGATGGTTGTGAGTTACCATGTGGTTGCTGGGAATTGAATTTAGGACTTCTGGAAGAGTAGTCAATGTCCTTAACTGCTGAGCCATCTCTCCAGCCCACAGATGTAATTTTTTATCCTTGATTGGTTGGATCCATGAACATGAGACCCAATGAATACAGGGTCCAGGATAAATTACTTTGCTGAGACAGCAATAAGAAAGCACCTTGGGGATTTAGACAACTGCCACACCAGTTCTTTTTGGAAGGCAGGGATGGGCAATGCCAGAGGTTGAAGGGGGCAAAACTTGGTTTTACAAAATCAAAAGTTGCTCACTTTTGGTAATATTTAACTTTCTTAAGTCTTCTCTACTCTGTGGACAGAAGCCTGTGGCTTCTGGAGATTAACACTTGTTGTTTAACAGCAACAAATTAAGTTAAGAAATTAGTTTACTTGGGCTCTTTGTTCTTTCAGAGAGCCCCTCACATATCAGAGAATAGGCTCAGAGTTTTATTAACTCTTTGTGAACCAGAGAAAAAGTGGAAGAACCTCAGGCACACAGAAAGAAAAACTCACGTATTCAGAATGAATCAGAAAAAGTGGCTCCCTTCACTTTACATACATACATACATACATACATACATACATACATACATACATACACACGCATGCATACAAAAATCTACATGGAGGATGGAGCAAAATCTACATAGAGCAAGCTCCAAAAACTTCATACATACACATACATACACATATCTGATGGAGAGAACAAAGCTCCACAGAGCAAACTCCAACCAACCTTTATCCATGCACACAGGAAGAAACACATTTAGACAACACTGAAGAAAGTTGCACCAACACATAGAGACACAGGCATGCTGGATTAAGCAGAGAAGGGCTAACTTGCTTCTTTATTGTTGTTCTTCATATTTATACTTTCTTAGGAAAATGGATCACATGGTTTTTAAAGCATCTTTACATTATAAGTTCATAGCAAGTTCAAGACAATAATAATTCATGTCATAAAATAACAAATAGTTACAGCAGAAATGTTTATGTGCCTTTCCATTAAGACTACACATTCATCTGTTTACATGTCTTTCCACCTGACTAAACATTCATTATCTGTTATTAGACCTCTATTAGTTCATTATAAGTTTAAAATGATAATTTTTATAGCATAAATTAGCATGGTTTGGTCAAGAGCTGAATCGTCTGGCAGTGCCTCATTAGTTTTGAAGTTACATATAGATAAACAAGTCAATATTTTATTTTCTTTCCTTGTATCTATGATAAATTGTCCATTCTAAGTTTATGACCTTTAGTTGTATACCACCAGATAGTGGTCTTACAGCTAACCTAGAAGGAATGTTTACCGTGATTGTTAAGTTTGTTTCAAACCTGCTTTCTATCCTAGTGCAATTAGCCCACAACACATGAAAGTTTATAGAACTCTATTTGCAGCTTTTATACTATAGATAGCTTGAAAATACTTGTATAAATTTAGAAATTCTATAAATATCATTATTAGGAATTATGAAATCATTAATTTGTCTACACAGCATTACCACATGAGCATACATCTTTTTGTTGGTTTGCAGAAAATCTGCCCAATACGGTGGGCTAATTTCCAGGAATCATTAGACTGTTTATTTAATAGTGACATTAAATGCCTATCAGTAGCAGAAAGCAATGCTGATAAAGTCTCTTGGGATCCTGCCTCAGAGCTCACCATCACAGGCCATGCAAAATGGTGGGCCAGCTCCAGAAAAGGCATGTCTTTAGCCTTTCCTAGATGGCTTCTGACAACAACTAAAATTCATTTTCTCATAGTTCTAAAAGCTGAATGTCTAAAATCAAGGTCTAGGTCCAGTTTATTTAGTTATTTTGTATTTTGTTTTGTCTTTGTTTTTCCAGATTCCTGAAACCTATTTTGTTTTAATTATTAAAAAAATAATAATGTGAGTTTGTTTACCACCTCTCAATAAGGCCATCAAATTATGAGTTCATCAATAGATCATCCATTGATTAAGTCAGGACCATTATGATCCAATCATTTCCCTAGCACACCAAGTCTGATCAAGATTTAAACTCATGAGATTTGAGATGTTTTATAGCCATATCATAACAGATACTAAAATTTATTTTATTCTCAACATAAGTTTGACTTACTTACTTGCTATTCAAAATTAGTATCTGGACTGTGTCTTATCATTATTTATTTGGTTTTAATCACAGATTACAGGTAGCACTGTTTCAAATCTCTATCCATTTTCCCTCCAGTAATGAGAAACAGGATCTCTGTCTTTTCCTTTTGGGAAGAATCAAGCCTAATCTTGGCTTCACATTATTCCGTTTCATCCTTAAAAGAGGCCTTTAGGGCCTAGGTCACCTTCAGAATAGGAAGGTCTCTATGATTTATCAAACTCATGGAAATCTCACCCTCATTGTCTCAGGTTCACAGGATGGATAATTTGGCCCCAGAAAAACTCTGAGATGTTAGCTGTCTTAGTCAGGGTTTGTATTCCTGCACAAAACACCATGACAAGAAGCAAGTTGGAGAAGAAAGGGTTTGTTCAGCTTACACTTCCACACTGCTGTTTACCACCAAAGGAAGTCAGGACACGAACTCACACAGGGCAGGAACTTGGAGGCAGGAGGTGAGGCAGAGTTCGTGGAGGGAGTATTGCTTACTGGCTTGCTTCCCCTGCCTTGCTCAGCTTGCTTTCTTATAGAACCCAGTACTACCAGCCCAAGGATGGCACCACCCACAATGGGCCCTCCCATCCTTGATTACTAATTGAGAAAATGCCTTAGAACTGGATCTCATGAAGGCATTTTCTCAAGGGAGGAAATTTCTCTGTTGTAATTCCACTTTGTGTCAAGTTGACACACAAGACCAGCTAGTATATTAGTTTTAATTTTTAACAATCTTAACCTCCCACATTATTAGATAAGAACAAAATTCTTCTATAGCTACTATTAATGCAGCAGACATGGTTTCCAAGAAAGGAAGAGTTAGTGGCTGACATATCTAAAGTATCAATTACTCCTTAAGATTAATGTTAGAACAATCCCACAGTCTCTATTTTAACAGTGCCATGCGTGCATGCGTGCTCCATGAGACACAGTAGTATCAGGGCATAATATTTTGAAAACTATTTATCCAGAGGATAGAGACAGTCTCAATCATATCAGCATTCTGGGAAATAAGACACTATTTCAGAGGAGATCTACTCTGGAGATTAGATGTCATGTACACAGCATCAGTGTCATCTAGACATTAAAAGTCACTTAGTGCAACAGGACTCTTTTCCACTGTAAGTATTCTAGATAGTACAAAGTTAGAAAACTATAGTTTCTTATATTTGTGCATTTGCTTTTATCAAAGAAAGCTCTGTCTTGCTACTTCATTTATTAAGAAAGAGGAGAGGTTGCACATCCTGATGAGTCAACCCAGCAGGCAGGCTGGTCAGAAATCATTCTGTGTTTGTCAGTATCAACTGTGACAAGTATTCATGTCAAAGGGCAGTCAGAAGCATTTGAGAGAACTCAGTATTAACCATGCAAGTGTCAAGGATGTATGTGCCTTCTAGTGACTGTTACCATCCATCCAGAGTCCTCTGGGGTCTACTTTAATGTCTGGAATATTGGTCACACAACAGAATATTCAGGTTCAAGCATAAAAATGATTTCTCGTCTTGGCTGTCGATGTGAATTTACTGCTCAAGAAGCATGGTGAAGTAGGCCACCCATTACCGAAGACAAAGGATCACGTCTGAGTTTAACTCTTCATGCTTCTCCTTCAAGAGTGCTGGGAGGTAGGGGAGGAGGCTCACTTTCTAACATATAATTTAGATTATCTAGCTCTACTGTTGAAAATATTATTTTTTTTTTGTTGATTGTAGAAAGTCAACTAATTCTGAATACATGGGCCTTATTTCTGATCCTTTAATCCATCCCATCCCTTATTTTCTGCAGTAATGGTAATACCACTTCTTTTAATCTCTGTATTTTCACACTAATTCTTTAAATCATAGAAAGCACTAATACTTCAACCTGAGAAATCATATTATCAATTATACAAAACTGCCCTAGTGTTTGGATTAAGATTATGTTTCATCGATAGGTCAATTTGGAAAGAATTAAAGTATTTTTTAAATTTATTTTTGTTGTTAATTTATTCTTTGTTGTTGTCCATTAATTAATTGGTGTTCTGCCTACATGTATGTCTGTGCGAGGGTGTCAGATAACCTGGAACTGGAGTTACAGACAGTTATGAGCTGCCATGTTGGTGCTGGGAATTGAACCCTGGTCCTTTGAGAGAGCAGCCAGTACTCTTAACTGCTGAGTCATCTCTCCAGCCCTAATAATTGAAATCTTATTGGTAGTACATTTGCTGATTTGTGAATATTTTGTACTTCTCAACTCTCTTAAATCTTTTAAATTTTATTTCATCCTCCTTTACAGTTTTGGGGATAAAAGTATTGCTTGATTTTTATTAAATGTATTCAGAACTATTTTATTTACATCTTTTCCTAATGTTTTCTGCAAGTACATAAACATGAAAACAAAGCTGAACATATTGAAGTGCTTGCCAGAGCAGTGTGGAGAAGACCATGTAGAAAAGCCAGGAGTGGATGCAGGCCCTTGTCACTCCAATGCTGGGGATGGAGAAATAGGCAGATCCCTGGGGCTCACTGGCCAACCTCGCCTCTTTAGTGAACTCTATGCCAGTGAGAGACACTGTCTCAGCAAAAGAGGATGGTCACCCAAGAAAGACCACCCTGGCCTTCACATGTTCCTGTACATACATGGACACATATGACCTAGCTCCACAAAAATAAGATTTTTTATTTATTTATTTATTTTTAGGAATGAAGTATCATATTCTGCTAAAGCAGGCTTGGAACTCCTAGTTCAAGAGATCCTCCTGCCGTAGCCTCCTGTGTAGCTAGTGCTATGGGCTTGGGTCCCTGTGCAGGGAAAGTCAACAGACTGGTTTTAGTTGAAAAGGAAGGCCTTTCTCCAGCTACAAGCCCCTGTAAGTTTTTTAGCCCTTTCCAAATGTTCTCTTTTGTAACCTAGAAGTAACCAGAGAGGTTACAGTAATTACAAACAAAACACTGGGCATCTCCCAATTACTCTATAGGTATTCAAATAAAGGTGATTGCAAAGTTTAAGGCAGTGACTATTATAGTGGAAACAGCAAGGTTGGCTAGGCACCACGATGCAAATTCCTACTGTCACTGTGAGGTCTATATTTGGGATTGGATCCCTGCCTCACGCAGCATCAAGTTCAAGAGACTACACAAAGTCCCCACCTCTTTAACTGCCTCTGGCTTTCTCCTGCAGTTCCATCTGAGGCTCTCCTGAGTGGGGAGTAAATTGAGGGTTGAGCTGTCCTTGGATCCATAAGAGTTCTAGACCAGCGGGTGCTACATGAGAACCTGTCTCAAAGAAACAAAATGAAAACAAAACAAAACAAAACAAAGTTGGTGTAGCTTGTATCTTTTCTCTGATGCATTTTCCGTGAATACTCATCTTTTACACAAAGTATAACACAAATAAGTTGCTCACTCTTGGATGAGCCCTGAACTGGGTAGCCCTGAAAAGAGGCTTGCCTGACCAGCCTAGAAACTAAAAAGCACGAACGTGTGTTAGTGATCGGTATGTGTTGGTATGTACATGCACACACATGTACACAATGAACTTTTGAGTGTGCCTGTGTGTTTCCACCCTGACTAGGTGACTGTCACCACCTTTTGCTCTAGGGCAGAACGGCTACTTAATAGGCAAAGACAGCTGCCACCCTGGGCTTTGATGTGCTGCTTGATTCCATCCAGCATGACCTGGCGTGACCACCCTTTCTAGGTAAAGAGGATTCTGTCTACATTGGACAATAAATCCTCAAGCTGACTCTGGATGACTTTAAATCACCAGGAGGGTAGAAGTTTTAGGACTTAATACCACAAGTGCTGATCCCTCAGGGTGAATCCAGGTGAGTTTGGTCTGGGATCCTATTTAATCAGTGTTTCAATATCAGTGATGTCTCAGAAATACTAACAAATGTTCATTTCCCCTGATATTTTAAGTTCCATTAAAACACAGTGACTAATCTCTGGGAATGGGGTACTGGGCAGGGCAAAGCAGATGTCAGCGGAGAATAAAGAGAGATGAAGTTCATTCCAATTAAGGTTTCAACTATTTTAATGAGGACTTAAAACAAAAATTAATGTGGATACTGGGGGTGTGGAGGGAGCCAAAATCTCTTTCTTACACACTTTACCTTTTCTTTTCTTTTTTTTTTTCTCCCTCCCCACACTTCACCTTTTCTGTAGTAGGAATTGTGTATCCAGAGCCTCACACAAAGTGTGACATATGCAAAGTGCTCTACAATTGACACGGTCCTTGGCCCTCTTTTTTTTTTTTTAAGACAGGATCTTGCTAAGATCCAGACTGACCTTGAACTCCCTCTGAGGCCTTGGCAGTCCTTGACTTTGCAATCCTGCACCAGCCTCTGTTCTAGTTTGCTTTCTGTTGTGATAACCACTGACCAAAAGCCACTTGCGAGAGGGGAAGGTTTGTTTCATCTTATACTTCCAGGTCACAAACCGGCACTGAAGGAGGTCAGGCAGTAACTCAAGCAGTTACTGAGTTAAGAAACCATGGTGCAATACTGCCTATTGACTCTCTCTCTCTCTCTCTCTCTCTCTCTCTCTCTCTCTCTCTCTCTCTCTCTCTCTCCTGTTCAGGTCTCTTTCTTACACAGGCCAGTACAACAGTACCACCTGCAAAGGGATGATGTGATGCCACCTACAGAGAGCTGAGCCTTCCCATATCAGTCAAGACAGTCTCTCACAGACATGGCCCAAGGCCAGTCTGTCCTAGCCAATCTTTCAATTGAGGTTTTCACATCCCAGGTCTAGGTTGCATCAAACATACAATTAGAACTAACCAGTACACAGCCTCCAGAATGGCTGAGATGTCAGGCCTGGGCCACTAGAGACAGCAGGCATTTGTTGTAATACGGTTGAATGTTCTAATTGCTTTAGACAGTCTGGGGGGATTTGGTCAGAAGTGAAAATAGCCCAATGTTAATTGTTCTGCCCCTGGCAACTTTGGCAAATTGTTTGGTACTGACAGCAAACACAAGGTCCTTGAAGACATCTGCAAAAGGCGAATTCCCAAAGAACTTATTTATAATATTGTGCCCATTTCTCCTTCTCTCTATACTTAAAAAATAATCAAAATTATCTGCGTTTAAAAATTTTCTACCGTTCTTTTCCAGTTATACCTCATGAAGAATATTTTATTCTAACATTAAATTTCTATGTCTTTAAACATATTCAAAATTGTGTTGGTTAGCTGTAAATCTTCAGGATGCCAAAGCACCAAAACAAACAAACACAAAAAACAGTAACAGGACAAAAGCAATGATTCCTACAGCATGTTTGAGACCATTAAGGGGGTAGGATAGGGCTGGCAAGGCCTAGACACAGCAAGAGAGGGTGTTGGTAATGGAAGGTATCTTTTCTGAACATACTGGAGAATTCCCATGAAGATGGTATTTTTCAGTGTCTGTGAGACATTTCATATAGACAGATCTTACAGACTTTTATAGTGCCTTTCCCTCAAACATGCAAGGTTAGAGGGCAAATCTGGGGAACAGAAGTATCAATTGCTGATTCTTTTTTCTTTTTTTTTTCTTTAATAGAGTTTATTCAGGGCATGGGGAGGGGGCGTTCAGAGGGTAGTAGAGGCAGAGAAAGGGAGGGAGGGAGAGAGAGAGAATAGAGAAGTCATGAGCACACGGGGAGAGAGGGGAAATATCTTTCTTGTTGATATTTTTATTCTTATACATTTTCTCTCTCTCTCTCTCTCTCTCTCTCTCTCTCTCTCTCTCTCTCTGTGTGTGTGTGTGTGTGGTGGGAAGGGGATGAATGAAAAGGCAGAGATCCCTCAGACATGTGGATGTAGAGGTCAGAGGCCCCAGAAGTCACTGCTGGGTCTCTTCCTCTGTTGTCCCCTACCTTGGCCTTGAGACAGGGTCTTTCACTAAACCTGTAGCTCATCATCTCTGCTAAACTGGCTTGCCTGGGATCTGCCTCTTTGTGTCATTCGCAGGGATGGGATTACAGATGGATATCATGACACACAACCTTTGTGTAGATGCTAGGAACCTGAACCTAGATCTTCTTGCTGGCTTAGCAAGTGTTTCAACCACCATGCCCTTCCCTGGCCCATTTTTTTCCCTTAGGTTCTTTAGATAAATAAATCCTAGAGTGATAGTTCTCAATTGGAAGCAATTTGGCAGTGTCTGAAGATATTTTTGGTTGGCCCAGTGTACTAGTAACTTTTCTATTGCTTTTATCAAAGACCATGACTAAGACACCTTACAGAAGAAAGAGCGTCTTTGGGCTGATTCTTCCAGAAGATGAGTCCATTGCAGAGACATGACAGCAGTGGGCTAAAGCATGAAGCTGAGAAATCACATCTTCAACCAAAACCAGGAAACAAAGAGAGGTTTTTGTTTGGGGATGAGGCTGTGACCTCTCAAAGTTGCCTTCCAGTGACAGACTTTCTCCTTAAAGG
The DNA here is from genome assembly GCF_947179515.1 of Apodemus sylvaticus. Lineage (NCBI taxonomy): Eukaryota > Metazoa > Chordata > Mammalia > Rodentia > Muridae > Apodemus > Apodemus sylvaticus. Next base: position 24,534,828 of record NC_067475.1, on the reverse strand, counting down.
CTCAACCTCCTAAACCTTCCCAAATAGTGCCACTGACTGGATGTCCAAACACTTGAGCTTATGAGGACCTTTTTCACCCAAACCACTATAGACAACAAGGTGGGGTGGGCTCCTGTCATGGAGTGAGTAGATGCTCAGGCTTCTGCTTAGAGCAGTGCAGTGCATGGGATAGCGCCCCCCACAGGCAAACATGGAGAAATCCAAAACACCAGTGACCATGAGCCTGGGAAGACATTTTTCTTATTATCTGCTTTGTGGAAATGAGTGATTTATGGACTTAAGCTATGGCCCAGCTAAAGCAGAAAGCTGAGAAATCACAAACATCGCTACAGTAGACATATTATATTGATTGTTTTCATAACTCTCTGTTTTAGTTTAGGAAGCATTTTTTTTCTCATTTTCTTTTCTTTTCCACATTACTATTTTTGAGAAAGAAGACCTGGGGAGTTAATGTGGAGAGAGTTAGTCTGTGAATTAGGTATGTTAGGAGGCCTAAGGGAGGAAAGATTTATTTTAGCTCCCTGTGAGAGAGATATAGTCCATTGTATCTGGAAAGACATAATAACTCTCTGACATCTGAGTGTGCAAACCAGGAACCAGGCTGTAAGCCATAAGACCTACCTATCAGTGGCCCCTTTCCTCTAGCTGTGCCCTACCTCCAAAGAATTCTGCAAGTTTCCAAAACAGAGCCACCAACTGGGACCAAGCCTGTGGGGAACATTTCACATTCAAAGCATAATGGTCTCCTACTTTCTCATAGTATGGTTCCAAAGTCCTTTCATTTGATTATCTATTTATTTCTTAACCATACAGTTGCTCATGAAGTCATGTTCAGTGGTAAGGGTTTAATGACTGCCTTCCACGTGCTCAGCTGAATCTAGCATGATTCAGACATAGCAGCACACAGACTCTGGCCGTGGGCCTGCATTATCCTATTTACTTCTTCCCATAGTCCCAAGTGGAGGAGTTACTATATCTCACCTCACACAAGAGTGAGCAGATGTCTGAAAGGTTAATCATGTCCATGTCACATGGTGAGTATGTAGGGACTCTGGATTCTAACACAGCACATGGTCTGATTCCAAAACCTTTGACCTTGCTTTGTAACTCTCTAACTCCCTTTTATGTCTTGGAGCTGGGCCACACATCCATTTTTGTTCCTAGGGGAACTGGGCTCCAGCTGTGTCTTTGAATTTGAGAAATTTCACTAAACTCTTCCTTAGCTTCCTCTTAGGATGGTAACTATAGTCCTGAATGAGGGGAAAACTTGATCAAGGGAGCACATACTCACTTTGCCAGAAAACAGTGGCCTCCTCTACTTGTTTAACAACTTTGCTGAGATGTTATAAACAGCAGAGATCAGTTCATGATGATGATGACTACATTGGGGGACATCTCTGTCACCATGGCTATTCCTCACTGTCCACTTCAGTGGACTAAGATGTGTAAGAGATTAGTGCATCTGTAACGATGTTTCCAGAGATCATTTTATGACAGAGGTTAAGTTTTTGATGGAGTCATAGTTTGGTGGCTTTATCGGGAAGAGGCTAAAGATAGGATGTGGGGAGTCCTTGGAAAGGGTGGGTCACTGGGGGCATGGTTTTATGATCTATATATTGCTCTTGCTTCTTCGTGGATCCCTCTTTTCTTGTTGTACATCAGGAAAAGGCTCTTCTGAAACTGTTCCATGCCACATAATATTTTAACAAAGCCTATGGGGCCAAGGCACTGTGGACTAAGAAATCACTACAGTGGTATATCATATAGAATAGTTAATATTCACAGTATCAGTAATTGCTGAGTCGGTACATTTATTCACATGTTTTTCAGCTACAAAGGAAACTGCATACACTCTGCATGAAAGTTTTGATAAAATGTATTTATAACAGATTTATGTGTTTATGGCAACAAGTTATAATATAAACTATAAATATTTGTATAATCACAGAAAAATAGGAGAGTTTCTGTATGTCATGATTGTACAAACACATGTAGCTTATAGGCCATGAAGTTTGAGGTTTTTTTGAATTGTTACTAGGGAGGAAAAAAAATTGCTTGTAACAGACCTACACGGGGGCTGGTGAGGTGGCTCAGCGGTTAAGAGCACTGGCTGCTCTTCCCAAGGTCCTGAGTTCAAATCCCAGCAACCACATGGTGGCTCACAACCATCCATAATGAGATTTGATACCCTCTTCTGGTGTGTCTGGAGACAGCCACAGTGTACTTACGTATAATAAACAAACAAACAAACAGACCTACAGAGTTGAGCAATGTATATTGTTCAGGAGTAGGCTGTATGTTCAAACAATGAAATCAGTACCTTGAAGAAGTGATAATTTGTGTGAATAAATAGGTAAAAGTAGAACTACCAACCCCATTTTGGTATTTACAATGTATGATGGTATTAAATACATGAAATATTATTATTCAGCCTTAACATGCAGGAAATCCTGTCAATTGAGACAGCACAGATGGACAAGCAGGACACGTGTGCTTACTGATACAAGCAAGGCTTATAAAAGCAAAAAATACTCCATGGTCTGTCCCGCTTGTGTGTGGAATCTTATACAGTTGAATTCATAGAAAAATGGCTCCAACAAAACAGTATTTTAAGGTGATTATGGGAAACAGAATTTGGTGATATATGGCTGTAATCCCAGCACTTGAAGTGTGGGGGCAGAAGGATCGATCACTAGTTTAAGGTCATAAGGTCATATTTGGCTGGTAAGCAAGTCAAGGCTCAAAAAAAGTTCAACTGTCTCAACAAAACAAAACAAAACACCAAAGGCTTGTTTGCTCATGCTTATGAGACGGAAATTTAATATATACTTGGGATGCTTCTTTTTTTAATAATGAAATGTGTTCACATGACAATGTAGTGAACACCCGTGTACTAGTCATTCTGTCAAAAAAGAAATAATTTATTGTTCATCTTGAAGAAGAAAGGAAAGAAGAAAGGAAGGAAGGAAGGAAAGAAGGAAGGAAGGAAGGAAGGAAGGAAGGAAGGAAGAAAGAAAGAAAGAAAGAAGAAAGGAAGGAAGGAAGGAAGGAAGAAAGAAAGAAAGAAAGAAAGAAAGAAAGAAAGAAAGAAAGAAAGAAAGAAAGAAAGAAAGAAAGAACAAGGTAAGTCATTCAGTGACTGTCGAGCAAAACCAGAATGCTGCCTTGGGCCCAGAAGCATGAAGTGCTGGGCCTAGGGATACAGCTTAGGCTGCAGAGTGCTTGTCTAACATGCAAAAGTCCTGGGTACTGCACACACCAAGTATACTGGCACATACCCCGTGATTACTTGGGGGCAGGAGGATCAGGAGTTAAGGCCGTTTTTGTCTATGAGCAAGCTCAGCTCTGGCTTAGGTGGCATGAGACTGAAAAGAAAAAGTACAAAGTCTGAATCATCCAGGATGATGATCATAGTTAGCCTACCATGTATGGCTGGATGGGCTGTGTACTGCAAGACTCTAGGACGGGGCTGTGAGAATAGACTAGACTGTGTGTAGCACCACTGAGCCATGCAATACAAGTCAACCATTTCCCTTGAAGCTAAGCAAAACTTCCTAGAGATAGTCTCCGCAATTAATAACACTGTATTGCATGCATAACATTCATGAACAGAGCAGATCCTGAATTTTGACTCCAAAACCATGCTGGTATGTGAGATCAAGGATGTGTTAACTAGTTTGATCATACTAATGGTGTCACAACAAGTAGAAAAATACCACAATGCACATCTTAAATATGTACCAACTTGTCAGTAACGCTTCTGTATCTGTAAAATGAAGGAAATTTGGACCATTTGAAATAGGACGCATAGAGCAAGCTGTTGACTTAGAAGTCCTCTTACTGAAATACAGATGTTTGCATAGTTAACAGATGTGTATTGAACCATAACTGCTAGCACACAAAAGATGTATGGTAGCCATAACAGGAATAAAGTCCCAAGGTCATAAAGGATGGTTATTTTTTAACTGAGTCGTAAGAACACATTTTATTTTGAATTGTACGTTTATGTGTGCCTGGGTCAGGGGTATGTGAGTGTGCATACAGGTGCTCTGGGGACCCAGAAGATAGCATCAGATCCCAGGCAGCTGGTTGTGAGCCACCCAACCTGGGTGTCAGGAATCAAACTTGTCCTCTGCAAGAGCAGTTATGTGTTCCTATCTACCGAGCCACCTCTTCAGATCTAAGAGTACTTTTTTAATTTGCTAATTTAATTTAATATCTGCACAGAGGCAGTGGTTAGCGTGACAGAGAAAGACGGCACACTGAGATCAGAAAATCAGTACGGTGTAGCCAACATTCACTTTTCAGAGGTGTAAGGACTCACTCTGCTTCTCCAGGCAGAATTGTCTCCTGGTACAAGATGCCACTTAGCACACTCATGCTTGTTATGTAATTGAAGACATTAAACTCTTCATTTGTCTGTTAAAGCTCCATTAAAGGTTAAGGTCACAGATCCTTCTAATAAAATAAATTTATTAGTCTTTCATGAAAGTGTTTCCCGTACCAACTCAGGTCTCAGAATCTACCGATGAATATGATACATCTTCCATGCAACCGATGGATTTCTCTTTCGTGACTGTCGTATCTTTCTTCAGGCCCCTGGCAAGGCTGATTTTGTTGTTAACATTTAAACTATCTTTGGGAGCGATCGTTTTAGCATGTTTGGTGGCCTGTCACTACCCAGCAAAACAAGATAAGTCATTTGGTGACTGGTGACAGTTGAAAGCAGACTCGGCCCATCTCTGTCATGTCGGTCTTGCCGAGCAGAGCTCCCTGGCACGGAGAGCACACTGACCAGCTGGCGATGTCCAGGGCACGCCACTCACTCCACACCCACACTCCCCCCCCCCCATCTTCCTTCAGCTCCTCCAACTTTTTTTTTTCCATAACCATACTGCAGTCTCTGCTGAAATTTAAGAAAGACTTAAAATCAGGGACACCTGTCGTAGTTGGACATGACCCTGTTGTCTGTGTTACGGTGGCCATTGAGCCTGGGACAGCTGCACGAATCCAAGGCCAGGCAGCATTCCCTTCAGTAGTATTCTTTCTTGGAAGAACCCCTGCTCTTCAGTGTCGCGCTGTAGGTGGGCTGGTTTTTGCAGAAAGAAAGTTTTGCTAACTAAATACACATAAACGTACACAAGCACCCTCCTCCACTACACACATTACACACACACACACACACACACACACATAGGACGAGAAGGGACTGAAAACAATAGTTACATTGAAAGAGCCTAAAAATAATCTACATATATTGAGAGCTATATTTATATCCACTCTCCCCCTGCACTGACCTTTCAACAACGCTGGGTGCTTTGGGTTCATGCTAAGCACAATTGAGAATCTATAGCAGTGTGCAGTTCTTTTACATCAGAATAAAATACATACATACATACATACATACATACATACATACATACATACATGAAATACCAGGTGAAGATACCAGGACCAGAAATCAGCTTTCTTCATCCCCAAATTCTTTCTCCCTCCCCCTTGCTTTGTTTCCCATCTTTTATTTCTATGTGATTTGTGGCTGCCTCTTCTGGTGTTCTTTTGTCTTCTGGTTATCTCAGACTGCAGGCCAGAACTGCTGGCTAGGATAGAGGAGACCAAAACATTTGCACAAAATGTCCTACAAGAGGAGGGAGATTAAAAAAAAAAAGATTTAAACTTCTTGTCATAATCAAGTCCATATTACATCTTGTCTTTCAAATATATGAGAATTGTGAACAAAGGGCCTAGTTTAAATAACATGCCATCTTTACAGGAAAATAAAACAATAGCTATGTATTCTCAGGCTTTCTAAGCAAAATGGAAGCTATGTGGCTCATGATTTCTGGGTGTGATGGACACCCGTGGTTTGATAACTGATGCTGGCCCTGTGGCCAGTTCAGGATTCTCTTCACCCTGTGTGGTTCACTGAATTTGACACTAGCAACTGGTCTGCTTGCATCTGGTGTGTAGTGACACATGTGTGACTTTGACTTTCTTTAATACTACCACTTTTAGATGTTTTGTGGGTCCAGGAAGCATTTTTATTGCTAAATTGAGAGTCTGTGGTTTTACTTCCAGATTGCTTCTGAGGGGAGACAGTCTCCATGTTGGGCTTGGTCAGGAGGGTGTGAAATTAGAGGCTGCTTCAGGCAGAGGCAGCACCAAGCCCAAAGATATTCACTTGAGGAAGCATGGTGGCTTGGCGGCAATAGATAACACACAAGCCAGTCACAAACAAATTGTCTTCTCTCTAAGCTGAGGAGTTGGAGCTTTGTCCTGAGGCAGTGGAGAGTTACGAAAGGTTCGAATGCAGGGGAGTAAAAGCATCAGGTTTGATTTACTCGAGTCAGCTTGTCAAGGCTAAAAATTGGACAGGGCATGGGAGGGGACTGAAAGCAAGGAGGGAAGATAGAAGGCTGCTACCATAATTCAGGCAGAGATGAAAGAGTCTGGACAAGGCGGGGACAGTCTGGATAGAGGGTGGGAGGTAATGTTTCAAGGCACTAAGCAGGCCTGGACTTAGAGCTTCACAGTGCCCCCTGACTGCACAGCTTGACAGCAGTGGCCAGGGGATGACAGAGAATGCTGCAGAGTGTGTACGTGATCCAGCTTCAGATTTAGTTGCAAGGAATATTCCAGAGCTTCTACTTTTCCTCAGTGCTGTCATGGTTGGATGGACCATAAACTGCAAGACTCCAGGACAGTGCTGGGAGAATAGATTAGCCTGAGATATGCAAGGGGATGAGCATTTTCCTTGTGACTAGAGAAACCTCCAAGATTTCCTGGTCTCCACAGCATCTTGAGATGGTTATAAGGGGTATATAAGACCCCAGGAGCTAATGTAACACTAAAATAGCTCTTGTTGTAGACAAGGGTTAAAAGGTTCAGGTGATGAGTCTAAATGAAAGCAACCCATTCCCCCAGCTGCTGGAGACCCCATAAGGAGGTCAGGAAAGTCCCTCAGTACCAGAGCTGACAGAGAAAGAGACTCTATCCCTTCATCAGTGTGGCACAGCTTGGGAATGCCAGAAAAGTAGCCACAAAGGAATATCCTGCCAAAGTATCGGACGCAGGGCATAGGAACAGACTACAGAGGAATGTAGAAGAGAATCCAGCCTGCTGAGCCCCTGGATGGCATCCATGCCCACAAAGCACCAGGCACGCTGCTTCCATTTTGCTTAGAAAGCCTGAGAATACACAGCCATTGCTTCGATACTGTCCAGTAAAGATGCCGTGTTATTTAAACCAGTCCCACTGTTCACAGTTTTCACATAGTTCAAAGATATGAAGTAAATATAAAAACCATTAAATATGAGTCTTTTTATATCAAATACTATAAAATTTGATCATGACAAGGAATTAAAATCTTTTTTTTTAATCCATCATTTTGTAGGACTCTTTTTTAAAAAGTTCTTTTCTCTCCTTTACCCCACAGTAAAATCTTTGTTTACATAAAGGTATTGTATATTCTCAGATTAAAACTAGCTAATCTTTTCTCGGTTCATTCCTGTGAAACCAATTTTCTTAAGGCTAGTCAGTGGAATAAGACTGTGAGGTTGGACCTCAGGCAATGGGGATACCACATAGCCACCACCTGAGTTTGGATAAAAGCTAAGTAGACTTCTTGTCTATGTATGTGATTGCCCAAGTGCACCCTCTTGAAAGTGTGCCTCGTCCACACACTTCACTCGTACTGATGCTTTCTCTCTTCGTGGTTCTGAACTTATTTCTAACCACTTGCCCTTCAAATTAGACCGCAGGTGTATTTCTAAGAAGTTGTGAAACCGAATTTTATTTTTTAAATATTTCTATCATTATGAGATTCTTTTTTTAAAAGATTTATTTATTTATTATATGTAAGTAAGAACACTGTAGCTGTCTTCAGACACCCCAGAAGAGGGCATCAGATCTCATTACGGATGGTTGTGAGCCACCATGTGGTTGCTGGGATTTGAACTCAGGACCTCTGGAAGAACAGTCAGTGCCCTTAACCGCTAAGCCATCTCTCCAGTCCCTCATTATGAGATTCTTAAGATGTGCAACAATAATAGTTTAGAAAATAAATATACCCACTACTGCACGTCCGGCAGCATCCAGCACTGGGTAGCATTTTAACAAAAGGTAAGTAGAAGTCTCAGAAGAAAGCTGCAATGCAGAGTACATGAGCTGTGTGGATTGCAGCATCAGCACCAAACCCATCTGTCTTCCTGGACCCGATGAATAGTCACTGGACTGACAAATGAGTAGGCTGGCAACCCAGAGTGATCTCATGTGACCATGACACGTCTGTGAAGTAGGTGTTACTAACTTTGTTTTATATAAAGGAAACAGAGGCACCTGAAGTTCAACAGACTTAAGTCATCAAGGTCACAGAGCTAATCAATACTGGGGACGTTAAATGAGATCTTCCTCTAGCACGGTGCACATTCGTAAAAGCTTCATTTTGCATAACTAACTTAAGAGGACCTACTATGTTCCTCTTGTAAAGAAGAAAACATGATCTATATGCTGCAAGTTAAAACAATGGCAGGATTGATTTTTCCCCCTACAATCGGATTGCTTATTTATAAACGCACGGGATCTTATTTTTCTACCTATTTTGAAGAAGGGCTGATGGAGCTGACCAAGAACACGCAGGATGCTGAAACCAAGAACACCAAAGGAGAAAATGAAAAGGGGCAGAATACAAAGCCTGACAGAATTTCTACTCTTCTCTGCCTCTTTGTCCTGTGCTCTATCTGCTCTTTCATATTTAACTAACATTACATCACGACTAAGGCTTGCTTTTAGACTGAGCGGTTCTTTTTGTTAGGTTGTCACTATAAATCTGCTCCATTGATATGTTAAACTGATAAGATAGGAATTGGCTGCAAGGAGGCAAGGACCTCCAAACCTAACAGATTTTGAAAACAGAAGAGGAGGAGGCAGAGAGAATGCGGTGGCACCCTTCGTGTCCTCCTCGGTAACCAGTAAGCACAGACCTCCCGGTGGGGAAGGGCTCTTTCTGCAGACCTCCCGGTGGGGAAGGGCTCTTTCTGCAGACCTCCCGTGGGGAAGGGCTCTTTCAGACCTTGAGCCACAAAGCACAAGCGATACCTACCGGGGGCTGCTCAGCACCTCCGGTCCCCACAGCCCCCCTACCAACCCCGTGATTCACACGGATTCCTGTTCTGAACCCAGTCTGGGCTTTGCACACATAATGCGCTCCCTATTCTGATCTTTGGATTTTTTTGGGGGGTGGGGGGGGAGGTAGACAGAAACTGGAAGATCAGGTATTGGCTACGAAAAGGAAGATTTTGTTTCTACTGGGCCAGAGGGGAGCATGAAACAATAAATAAATAAATAAATAAATAAATAAATAAATAAATACAGCGTCTTCACCATCATGGTCCTTTCAAGCAATAAAATCGGGTCTGTCTCTTTATCACTGCTCCTGCAGACACTTTTCAGGAGAATCTGTGTAGAGCAGCGCACTGTCTACGCTTGCTTGACTAGGTCTTTGATGGGTGAAGGTGTCATACGATAATCATAGGGACATCAGTCTCAGCAGCCTGGCAGATATTTCCCGACACGTTCAGAGGCCCGACGGAACCGCCAGTTCAATGTTATTTTTCTATTCATCCTGCTCTGAGTCAGGGGTCTTTTTCTTCAAATTAACTTATTGACAGCGCCGAATGCAACCTGAAGGATGAAGTTTAAGGTAAAAAGTGAAGCTGATGTCAATTTGATAAGAAGGCCCAGAAGCTATAAATACGTGCGTGAGATTTGGGAGGACGTGGTCATGCCCTTCCCAGCAAGCACACGCGGATTCACGGTGCTGTTTACTGAAGCGCTCTAAATTTAGAAGAGGCAGGTCTAACAGGAGCTCAGCTCTGCGAGGCAGCCAACAGCCATCCGATCCTCCCTTGCAGGGCCCTGCAGAGGAGAGAGAACTCATGGGGGAATCACCTCCAGGGTTTACTCTTGTGACCAAACAGAGCGTCGCTGGTCAGAAAGTTTGCACGGAAGGGGGCTGCTCTATTAGATCGATTAGAGATCTATTAGATCTCTATTAGATCCTTCCAACAGAGCAGACTCAGCCACAGATCCAGGCTGGAGGAAACAAAGGGGCGGACATTCTCAGGCGGTTCTGGCCAGCTTCCCAGTGCTTCAAGCTTATGGTCCAGCTGGTTGAATCGTCTCTAGAGGTGAAGACTGTGGCCGAATCTTCAAGGCTGGTCCTACAGGACATGAGCGACAGCCTGGAATCCCGAATCTTTATCTGGCTTTTTAAAAATCTGCAAAAGCTCTTGTGCTTAGATTTTTATATCTGTGAAATCTTTATGATTGCAGAAATGGTATTTCTTCACCTGGGCTTCAAAAATCACTTGTTTTTAATTTAAAAACTGTATGGCTTGCTCAAGAACGATTCTTTCAGCAGTTGATGTTGCTATAAGATTAAATTAAAACCATTTAAGACAAAGAGATTCCCCATTGTTTCCTTCTCTATGTTTCTTCCTTCCTTCCTTCCTTCCTTCCTTCCTTCCTTCCTTCCTTCCTTCCTTTGTTTCTTTCTTTCTTTTTCTTTCTTTCCTTTTTTTTTCAGGGATGGGTGTTCAAGACTGAGATTTTCTACATAGCCTTGGCTGTCTGGAACTCACTCTGTAGTAGGCTACTCTCAAAATCAGACATCTGCCTGTCTCTGCCCCTGAGTGCTGGGATTAAAATCGTGCACCACCATAGCCCCGCAAAGATACACCATTTTTTCAAAAGAAATTTCTTGAACTTGACCTAAAGTAATTGTCATTTTCCATGAACAGATATTAATCTCAGTTTAATTACAAAACGTAAATATCAATAAAATATATTCTCTGGGCTTGAGGGCCTCACAATGTGTTACTATGTAAAGATCTGAATTCGGACATTCAGTCAAGATGGTGGGCATGATGTAAAGGAAAACAAGATGTGGCAAAACATTTGGCAAAAGTTGGTTATGGTTTCTTGTGGATATTAAGATTTAAACTGGCTTTTAAGAAGACGCTATAAGTAAGACTGAAGACTCATACTAGGGCAGAGTGAGGAAGACGGAATTGCTAACATGAACGGAGGCGGCAGGACAGAAATGGGAGCACGAGCTCCTTCTTTCTTCCTGGTCAACCCTCCCAAGATGGGGTGGTGTTGACAGAGTATGGCGGTGGATCCCTATATATAAATTTCTGTGGAACTTAGGAAGATAAGAATGGAAACCTTTGGGAAAATGACTGCCAAATGATACCAATCAGGAGCAAAAACCCTAAGTTAATGCCTTTATGTTTTTAGTCTAAAAGGTGTAAGAAGGTTCAAATGGCCACACAGAAGGTCAACACAGCCTTGTTTTCAACATAGGCTGGGTTAATTAGGTTTTCATCACTTGGAGAGAATCAGATTAGGAAAAAAGAAAGGTTTATTTTGTCAGGGTTCAAGCCTAGCAGGAAAAAAAGAGAGAGAGAGGAAGACTATATCACACAGTATTCTTTACAGACTATGACCTCAGGGACCTAAAGAACTTGCACAAGGCCAGTGGTCCTCAACCTTCCCAGTGCTTTCATACACTTCCTCATGTTGTGGTGACTCCACAACCATAAAACTATTTTTGTTGCTACTTCCTAACTGCAATTTTGCTACTGTTATGAATTGTAATTTTTCCAATGACCCCGAGGGGTCCCAACTCACGGGTTAAGAACTGCTGCGATAATCCCCGCTGTGCGTACCACACCCCTGAGGTAAACAATTCATTTATGGATTAGGGTGATGTCAGCATCCCTGCCCAGGCTTCCTCAGTATATACATGACTGAGTCAGTAGCAATGATATTTAGTTTTACATTTTACAAGAGACAACTTTCTTGGCTTCCTCAGTCTTTATACACAACAGGATGAAAATGAAAGCACATGTTCTTATGAAAGCACAGGCAATTGAGTTCGGTGAAACCTAATTTTAGTAACAGATTTAATTTTAGTCGTATTTTATAATATTCCTCTTGATCACTCCATCTGCAGATAAATGACTTGGTCCTAAAGAGGTAATTCAAGTGCACGAACTATTCAGTTACTGAACCCCTTTATAAAAATGCTCAACCACATTTCTGATCAAGTATATATATATATATATATATTTATATATATATATATATATTTCCTTTTTTTTGTTTGTTTTTTTGGATTTGGCTTTTTCGAGACAGGGTTTCTCTGTGTAGTCCTGGCTGTCCTGGAACTCACTCTGTAGACCAGGCTGGCCTGGAACTCAGAAATCTGCCTGCCTCTGCCTCCCAGAGTGCTGGGATTACAGGCGTGCGCCACCACCGCCCAGCCAATATATATATTTCAAATTAGCTAAATTTCAATTCCCTTAAGGATGGTCAGATTACATTAGTTTATTGTGCTTTTTTTTTTCTGCAGAGTTTGACAAATGGGGAAAGATTTATGTATCACTAATTCAAGACAGGCTTCTGACAGCAGTGTCTGTGATAGATGGATCGAGCTAAGTGACCCAGGAGTCACTTCTTCTTGCACATTTATACTCTCTAACAAAATCCACAACTCTAAGTTTCTCTCCCTGAAGGCTACACAACCAGAAAGGCTTGGCTGAATCTGTTTCTAAACACAAATCCTGGATTAGAGGTAAACTCTACCGTTTGGAATAATGGTGAGCTCTGTTCTTTGGGATATCTTGGGTGAGTGGGTTAAGATAACTGCATTGATCTAAATTCTCCCCAGGTGCCCATTATCACAAAACCAGCAATACAAACAGCAACTGTGGACAACAGTGGAAGGTGCGTTGCATGCTGGGCCCTTTTAAAAGCAATTTCCATGTAGTATCTCCTTTAATTCCCATCCAGACCTCATTCACTAGTCTTTACCCATTTGAAAGGGTCGCTTAGGGCCTCACCACGCAGGCTGTACACTGTCCAGGACGAGTTGCGCGAGAGATCATTCCTACTCTCTTTACAGTGCATGAGATGAAGTCACCCGCATCATTTTCTTCATCTCTGCCACAGTGGGAGCTGAAAGCAGCGAAGCCCCGAGGATTGGGAACTATGATGACACAGCTGACACAACGAAAGGACAAGTATGGGGTCTAGGAGGCCATCCTAAGATGGGTAACACTGCTCGGAAGCTGCAAAGCCTACTGCTTCCTGACCAATTATGCTCATAAGCAAGGTGCTCATTCAGTCACTATACACGATTTAAATTCTATACCACAATATAAGGAATGCATGAAGCACATTTACTGGCTTTTAGAGACCCCTCCAAATACCACAGCAGAATCAACCAGATGAACAAATCATTTCATAAAAGAAACTCAGCAAATAACAAATAGGACATTGAAAAGGTCCGGACTCTGACTAGGAAAGAGAACACCACCAGCCTTTGCAGATCTGATGATGGGCGCAGATACCAGTTGTCTAATCAAGGCTGAAGTGGCTCCTTGGAAATAGTGCGCAAGGAACACACCTGATTCCAAATGGACTTGTTCCCGACACTGCCTGGAAACAAGTTGTGTTTGTTTGTTTTGGTTTTTTGAAGACAGGGTTTCTCTGTATAGCCCTGGCTGTTCTGGAACTCACTCTGTAGACCAGGCTGGCCTCAAACTCAGAGATCTGCTTGCCTCTGCCTCCCAAGTGCTGGGATTAAAGGTGTGCACCACCACTGCTGGTGGAACAAGTCTTGAGGGCTGAAGTCAGAATTGAAAGCCTAAATTTGTCTGTGAAGCCAGGCTTCTTGTTGAATCTAAGGGTTTTCCACGGATACAACGTCAAACACTGGGATGGGGACAACCAAGTGTTGATAGGTGCTATTTTGCAAATGTATTATTTTCCAAGTGGCCATGTATATACATATACTGTGCATGACCATGGTCATTCATTCTATGCAGGGTTGTATAGCTGTTATCCTGAAATGGTACTTAGAGGTGACTTAAATGGTTTGCAAGGAGGATTTTTGCTTTCCTTGCTTTTTGGGTTAAGGTATGTGTCCATACCAGTGTCCAGTCTGTAGCACACAGAGAGAAACCATTACATAGATGTCTTCCAGCACCCGAGTACTGATCCAGACCTGCTTGCTAATACAGTGGTATCTCTTTGGAAATGTGGAGAGCCTTATTGAGGTGCCATGCCACTTGGCAGGAAGTTGACATCCACCAATGTGAAGTTCCTCTGCCAGCCTTTGAGCAGGAACTCCTGTGTTAGCCATAATCCCCTCCACCTAGGGTGGAGCGCTCAGACCAAGGGGAAGCCTATTTTTCTTCAAGGACCTGCAGTTTCTTAAGAAACACTATTCACCTGCGGAGCAACTGAACTGGTTCTGCTGAGAAGCTTCCAGCCTTTCCCCCTGCCTATATGTTTGGAGTTCTTCATTAAACGTTGAGATCTTGAATAGCAATGTTGTCTTGGTCTCCATCTCTTTTTGCCGCCTTCCCATCCATTCCCAGCTTTCCTTCCAGGTAACCCGTTCGATGTAACTGCGGGCAGTTACACAGAAATAAAGACAAGAGAGAAGTATGTGTGGCCCCGAGTGTGTCCATCTGTCTAATGCGTCTTAGGATTCAGCAACTCACAGCTAGGAGAATTCATTCCCACGACGGAACTCACATAGGAAAATCGATATATGTATTAGCTTGGATGAAAATGCCTTCCTGTCTGTGCTTCTCTCCATAGCCAGAAAAGTCTTCTGCACTTATTGCTATTCCAAGAGGCTATATGAATGGTAAACATACAAATACCAACTTGAATCTTATAGAAGGGAACATGTGTTTTCAGGACATACTAAAATAGCACAGTAAAATCAGGCAGGTGTTTGAGTAGGGAATATGAAACCGTCTTCTCGAAAGACTCTGGAGGTTTTTATTTAAATGTTTTCAGCAAAATAAACGGTTACTAGGAAAACATGTTGTAAATATAAGAAGGGTCTGTTGGCTTGAAATGTAGCCGGCTGATTTCTCCTTCCTTTGTAATCCCACTAAGCTCAGCGGCAACACTCAGCCCTCCTGGCAGCCCTCCTCAGCCACAGCTGCCGGCAGACAGCGGCCAGGGTTCTGAACCCAGAGCAAAGTCTTTATTGGTTAGCGACCCCTGACCTTTCAAAGGTGATGGCCTCAGTGGCGACACTTGACTTGGTGGCTCTTACAAGATATACAGGCCGATCAAGAGACGGAATTTTGTTGGAGGCAGAGGCTGGTGTGATAAAGGGGAAGAACATACCTAACGATGTCTATTCTGGATTGACTCAACTGTTGAGTTAATTTTTTTTCTTTTAAATTTAGGATATAGTGGTTTCAAATTTGTAGTGCTAACAATCTAAAGTTCTATTTTATGTTAAACAATTGTTGTTGTTCAGACAAAAGGCAGGCAAGGTGAAATGGTGATTTTTTTTTGCTACTTTGAGTCTTGCTTCTAAGAACTTTGAATGTGGTTTTTAAAATTGCATTACTGCTACAAACAGGTCAAAGCACTTAATGCTTCATTTATAAACCATTCTTTCTTTTCATCTAGTAAAAATCTCCCTAGATAGTTTTGGCAGTTGGTATCCATTTATTTCAAATAAGCTTTTTAACCACTGACTGGATACTACTGAGAGTCTGCTCAGGCCCTACGCTCCTGTCATTTGCCGGTTAACAAAGACTTATTTTGTTCCTGAAAAGTGCCAGATCCTTCCCTGGGAGGCAGGGAGAAATAAGTAAGTGAAAGAGGGAGGATCCTAATGAAAGAATGAAAAGCTTTATTTTAATGAAACCTTTTATTGTCAGAAATGTTGGAATAAAAACAATAAACGAGTCAAACATGATCCTCCCTGAGTAGAGTATAAATTATAATGAGAAAGATGGCCAGTAAATCAGTTCCAGTTCCATTTTTTAAATAAAGTGTGGTGGTTTGAATAAGAATGACTCTTACATGCTCACAGAGTTGAATGTTTAGTCACTAGAGAGTGGGACTTGTAGGAGGCAGTGTGTGTGTCACTGAGGGTGGAGTTTGAGGCTTTAAAAGGCCACACCAGGTCCAGTCTCTCTCTCTCTCTCTCTCTCTCTCTCTCTCTCTCTCTCTCTCTCTCTCTCTCTCTCCTTTGATATTAGGATATAGCTCTCAGCTTCTTCTCCTTTTGCAGAATCACATATGGCTACAGCCACACTACGTGCCATAATGGTAATAGACTAACACTCTCTAACTCTAAGCAAGTCCCTAATTAAATGCTCTCTTTTTAAAGAGTTGCTTTGGCCATGGTGCCTCTTTACAGTGATAGAACAGAAGACATAAGGTAATTGGTAATAATGTAACATACATGTTGGTATGATAGACATGGTCATTCTAAATAACACTGTTATTTATGTGCTAATGCACATTTTCCAAAGTAGACAGAGTCAAAAAAAACCTGAAGAGTTTGGAGCTTAAAATGTAACATCAAGACTTAAAAGAGAGAGAGAGAGAGAGAGAGAGAGAGAGAGAGAGAGAGAGAGAGAGAGAAACCCTTCCTAAAATTACAGAAATATGTGACCTGTGCGACTGCACAAGCAGATGACTTGGCTGGTTAATCACATCCTGTTTCCAACTGGCCCGGGACAATGCACAGTAACCTATGAAAGGCCAGGGAAGACTTCCTCCCTGCCCTGCTATCTAGACTGGGAAACCCCAAGGCACTGCCTTCTCTCTCTTAACATACAACAAGCAAGCCAGGATGACAGACAGGTCACGGATGAGATGGACCAAGATTTCGAGTATGGCTATTTTAAGTAGTGTTAAAGATTCCACCTGAGGGTGGTCTTCAAGGGTCACTTTTCTCATGTCTAAAACACTCCCACTCCCACAGCTCCCTCAGGAGGAAGGACGACCCAGGACATAAAAAGTCAGGCTCGTGGAGGAATAACAGCAGAGAAAGGGGGTGAAGAAGGCCCAAGAGAAGTTCAGAAGACAAAAAGAAGAAGAGGGAGCATCAGAGAAGATGAACTCCCTGACATGTCGGTCCCCTGGCTCCAGGGCAGCATCAACAACCGCTCAACTCCGTATCTGAGCTTGTGGGCAGGCTCAAGGGTTGCTTACTAAGGGTTTATTTCTGGTGGTGAACTGTCCCTTCCTGTCCTTCCAAGTTTTAAGGGCATAGCTAAGGGGTTGCATCTAGTGTGTGTGTGTGGCCCCATGACACCAGACGTGCTCCTCTCTCTCCCTCACTGTACATGCCGTTTTCCCCCTCACAGGGATAGCCGGCTCCTAATCCTGCCTCTCCATGTCTTTGGACCAGCTGGTCCCGTAGGCAGGCAGTTGGCTTAAGGCTATGAAACAGCTTAATTAGCCTGCAGCGGGTATGGTCCTGTGACCCCTCCCATCCCCCCCCCCCCCATCTCATAGGCTCGCACTTAATCACATGCTTAACGTTGCTGGAACCACCTCAAACCCAGTTTTATCCAGGACTGCGACATTTGATAATTGGGAAAATTGGTGAAAAGCCATACAGAGGCACAAGGTTTTATTTTTTAAGTCCATAAAGTGGGAACAATAATTCCGTTTTAGTCATACGATTGTGGAACACTTATTTCAATAAACCAAGTACCTTTTAATACGTTAAAAAGTATGATAGGCACCTTCTTTCAGATGCTAACTTTCACCTGTCTGGATATCCCTGGGCTTGGAAAGGAGCTGGCCATGCCCTGGGTCTTAGGCAGTGGCCCTTAGAAAAGCCTTCGTCATACACATCTCTACAGAAAGACCTTCAACAAAATATAAAGCACCACTCTCTCTTCCCTGCTCTGCCCTAGAGAAACTAAGAATGTTTGTGCTTGGCCAAGGGTTTGGCATCTAATCTGAGGCTAAGTTTAACCTAATGCATCTCTTCATTTCCAGCCTAAGGCTTCCCTTCAGTAAACTGTCTCTTCTCTTGAACCGCATGCCTAGTTATCATATTATGCCAGAGCTGGAAACTCAAAATATAAGCATGACCTTTGGTCAACTGGTGGGTGGCCTGGCCTTCATCTTTATGGCTTAAGTCATGTTAAGGTTTTACATACACTCATCTAGCTCAGAAACCCTTCAGGGAAAGCTAAGAAACTTTCTCCTCAGAGAGAAATGCAATGATACTGAGTCACTTCCTTTGTTGCTCTCAGAATTCCCATATAAAGTTATCAACGGGGCATACTTCTCCTGTCTACCCAAGCGTGCCTGCTCGCCATGGGTCAATACCAGCAATATTAGTCACGTCAATTGCTCAAGACCTGAAGTCAGGCAGGCAATCACTGAGTTCATCTGTAAAAAAGTGATTGGAGTCATCTGTAAGAATAAAAGGCATGGTGGGTCCCCATCTGTAAGGATGAAGGGCACAGTGGCTAGCCGTGACTTCAAACTACTCCAGCAGATCTGAGATCACCCCCTTTCATGGTACCACAAACTAACTCAGAACTCTGAAAAAAATGCCAGAAGGGAAACACTGTGAAGTCCTTAATTGTCTTCTTTCCCTTATAGTTGGTCCTGCTTTTCTATTTATACGTTTCTTTTCTTTTAATAGTCAGTCCTACTGTGAAGTTTCAGCTTATTTGATTTTTAAACCACAAAAGGAATTAGTGGTTTGACTTAAAAAAAAACTTTTTGGAAATTAACTTTATATGAAGGAGCCCCCACGACCACCACACCTACACTGGCGTTGTTTAGAAATCCTTGAAGGAGCCACACAGCTATTCTGAAGGTATGTATGCATGTGAGACCCGAACCATGCTGTGTGTGATTGCTGGGGGTAGGGGGGTGGGGGTTTGGCCAGGGCTGGGTTCTCAGAGAGAGGGGAAGAAGATTTTTCAGGTATTAAGAAATTATGACGACTAGTTGTGGCCTAGGACCTTTAATCCTAGCACTGGAGGAGACAGAGGCAGATGGATATCTGAGTTTGAGGCCAGTCTTAAAAAAACCAAAAGAAAAGAAGAAAGAGGTGGGGGAGGGAGAAAAGGAAGAGAGAGTAGGTTAACCATGTACCCCGTGTCGTGACCTTTCAGTTTTATATTTTGTTAGTCACAAGAAGAAACTCTGGGGAAAAAAAAAAATCTGTTGTGTTGTGATGACTGACAGGTCAAATGACAATGGCAGAACCACTCTTGCTTGGACTACAATCTCCTGACAAGCAGAAACTCTTGCCTCTCGATTAGCCATGAAGCACACGTGCTTTGCAGCATCCGGGTCCACCTTGCCTGAGGCACAGTCAGTCTCAAAGAAGAGCTAAAATGGAAAGCTCAAAATTCTGCTTGCCTGAGAGAAGGTGACTATATCTAATTTCATATTATTAACAGAATCGTGGTCCTTAATGCCCAGAGTCCATAAAGTGTTCTCGGGTTGATTATCTGAAATAAAACAAACAAACCCCAATCAGTTGCATAGCTTCTTTGTGGCCATGGAGATTTGATAGTTGACGGGGTGAGCGACCGTGACTGTGGAGACCCTCCTTGACTATCATAACCGTAAAGGTCTCCAGCTGGACTGCCTAGGTTTGAATCATGTCCTCTCTCTGTGTCTCAGGTTCCCCATCTATAAAATCAGTGCAGCAATTGGACTTAACTCAGGAGGTTCTTAACAGGGTTCAGTCATTAATATGTACATAACTTAAAATGTTCCTAGTTAGTTGTACTTACTAATTAAGAAACTAAGATTTGGAAGGTATTTCTTTTTCTTTCTCTTGACCTGAGGTAGAGCTTTAGAACCATAACTTCATTCCAGATGTTTTCAGCCTCTTCTGGGTATGTTTTAATGGCAGGAGAGAGGGCAGAGGACTTGTCCTAGGCAGAGTGGTGGCATTGGGATGCCTGCAGCTGAACAGAGAGAAAAGGTAGAAACTGCAGTTGTTAGGGGACGCCTACTTCTGACCTACACACAAGCCTACTCAGAGGAAGGAACCCTGTTCAGCGTGGGGGTGGCACTGATGTCATAAGGGGATGGTTGGCGGTGTTATTTTCGCTTTCCACAAATGTGGATGTTCAAAATAGGGCTTTATCCAGTCGGCATAGGTGACACATGGGCTATGTATAGTGGTGCGCTTGGGCCTGGCGGATGAGGAGGGCCAGGTCTCACCAAAACCGAATCGTGGTTTTTCCATGGACCATGCCCAGGGAATTGCCCCAAAGGTTGCTAGCACTGACCCCTCTGCTGCCTTGGCAAATCTGCCCGCACAGTTCTTGACTTGTTTGGGATGGATATGTCTCAGAGCGAGTGAACTTGGATTTTGGCCGTAGTTTCACGGGGCATGCCAGCGGCTCACATTTCTTCTCTGAGCCTCCCTCCAAGCGCACTGTACTCGTGGAGGGCAAGCATATTCCTTGTTCTTTCCTGTGTTTTGACTCTCTGCCCTGCAGACCTGGCCCGCAGCCAGGGGAACCCAATCGCTGAGCTGTAGCTAAGGCTATATTTAACAGGACGTATTGTCTCGCAGTGCATTTGCAAAGTTTAGGAGTGGCTTTGAGCTTGAGTAGTCGCTGTAGGGATTTGAAGTAGTGTCCATATTGTCTTCCTGTGTTCCTTCAGAATGCCTGTAGCTCAAGTTTCTCTAAGGAGCTTTTAGGTCTCGGAAAATTCCCCCTTTAAGCTTTGAGTAAATACAGCAAGAATCCTAGAAGAGATCTTTTTTTTTTTTTTCCTTTCTGTTTGGAAACAAATAGGTTATGTTTCACAGAGTATAAGTTTGGCCAAAGGGAAGGATGACGAAATATTCTTGTCCTATGAAAACTTTTACGACCATCTTTTTCATCTGATTTTGCTCTCCAAAGAGGGAAAGGCAATGCGAATGAGGCAAACAGAAAATTACCATACGCACAAGTGGGGCTTGGAATATTTCTGGAGTGTCCTTAGTTGATTTGAAGTGCGGTGCAAAATTTAAATTTTGAACAAGGAGAGAAAATTTATTTAATCAGAGCCCGGGGAAAGATGGCAGCCAGTGAAGAGTAATTGTGTACTTGCTAGACGCCTCTAAAACAGATTACAATGAACATTTGGCTGATTTGAATCAGAAGCCACATTCCTCCCCCACCCCGCCTCCTCTCCTCATCTCTTCCTTTTACCCTCAAGTGTAGCTTCGATGTGACTAGGGAATGGACACTAAAAATATTTCTGGAATGACGTGACCCTCTATCTCCCCATTCAGGGGAGCAGCTACGCAGTACAAGAGACAGCACATGCTTTCGGTTCATTTCTGGCAGACCCCCGCTGGACCTACAGATGCTGCTCCCTCGCTGGCTAATGGCATTCAGACCCCCACCCACCGACGCTGTCAGACAAGCAACTGGACAGGACAGCTCAGCAGCAGGACACTGGCCACAATCGCGGCCAGAGCCGCAGCCCCCTGGCTACAGACCACCTCTGCTGCTTCTCTTGGGAGCCCTCCCACCTCCCTCTGGCTTGCCGAGGCCCCACCGCAGGGGCTGAAGAACTGGGCGGTGGTGGTGGCAGCTGTGGCAGTGGTCCCTACAGCCTTGGGGCCAGCCCGGGCACGTGGGAACCTGTTTCGGGCCACTCTGCGGCCCCTCCAGGACCAGAGGGGGACCCAGGACAGCCCCAGCGCTCACCACTGCCTCTTCTTGTCTCTAAAACCTGGGCAAGGGCTCAGAATGGAAGGCGGTACTTCTGACATGAACTCACAGACTAGCCTGCCGCCTGCAGAGGACCCGGTGAGCCGACCACAAGACAACCCGGAGCCCAGGCAGCAGCTGCGGCCACTACCTGAGCCGTCAGCCTCTATCCAGCCTGAAGCTAAGTATGTGGAGATGTGTGCTTCAGCTGGAGTCCGAAGGGAGAGCCCCCAGACCATGAAACTGCTACCGGATCAGGGCCCTGAGGAGCAGGCCTCCAGGAGCCCGAAGGCAAAAGCCCAGGAGGAACCCAGCAGCCGTGCACCGGAGGCTCCTGCAGCTCCGGGGGAGAGTCCCGCTTCCTCCCAAAGCCTCAGCTCCCAGGCTTGTGAGAACAACTTCTCATCTTCCTCCTTCTCCTCCTCCCCGGTGGACAGTGCAGAAGGCAATGGCCTTTCCAAAATGGACGACCCCACCAAGTTACTGGGGTTCCTGGCCACCTCCTCTTCATCCTTAGGCTTTGAGAGTGAGCCAGAAACCAGCTGCCGGCAACACAGGGGAGAAGCAGGAGACCGGGCAGGAGCAGGGGCGGATAGAAGAGAAGGGGTCGATGATGGAACTACGTGCAAGGACATCATTGCCAAGTCCCACGGCAAGAGGGGGCCCCTGAAAAATGAGGAAGGACACTACATCACCACCCACGAGATCCAGTTGACTGAGGTAGAGCAGGGTATGGATTTCGACGTGGGGCTGGCGTCTCGCTGGGACTTCGAGGACAACAACGTGATCTATTCGTTCGTGGACTATGCTTCCTTTGGCGGCAGTGATGAGACCCCGGGAGACATCACCACAGAAGAAGAAGAGGATGACAATAGCGGTTACGTCAGCACCACGCCAAGCACCAACACCACTCGGACTCCCAGCCCTATCAGCAGCGACCTGGCTCGCCCCAGGTCAGGCAACAGTGGCCGTGACACCAGCAGCACAGAAGTGGGCAGTGGCCCCTCTGACAGTGACACTCTTCCTCCACCCACTGGCCCTGGCAGTGCCACTCCACCTGAGCCTTTGCCGGAGCTTCGGGAGGCAGCCTTAGGGGCATCGGCCACGGCTGCAAGCAGCTGTGGGAGTGCAACAAGCCAGATCCGCCTGTCAATCAAGCCAAGTTCCCGGGCTATAAATGAGCCTAGCAACGTGTGTGCAAAGCAAAACATTATTTATGCTGCCAAGCATGAAGGCGACATGAGCCTCCGAATCTCTACAGCTGCTGAACACAATTCAAGTTCACTGAAGCAAAATTCGGCTGCAGCCGTGGCTCAGGACCATGCAAAGAAATTCATCGCTGTCCCTGCTCGCCTGCAGACCCGGTGTGGGGCCATCCGGGCGAAGGAGCTGGTGGACTACTCCAGTGGGGCGTCCAGCGCAGTGAGTGAGTTGGACGACGCAGACAAAGAGGTGAGGAACCTAACCTCCAGGGCCTTCCGGAGCCTTGCTTACCCCTATTTTGAGGCTCTGAACATCAGTTCCCGAGAATCCTCTACCACACTGTCCGAAGTGGGCTTTGGGCGATGGTCAACCTTCCTGGACTTAAAATGCGGAGGCGTTGGAGCCAGAGTGGAACAGAGTCTGCTGAGGAGCAGCGCGGCCTCTGTGGCTGCAGGGCTGAGGAAGGGTGGTGGCACCCGAGCCACTGCTGACCAGCTCTACCTCCAGGCCAAGAAGTCCCAGACCAAGGCCTTGGAGTTTGTGGTCAGCAAAGTTGAGGGAGAAATCAAACATGTGGAGACACCCCTATGCTTCCAGAAACAGGTCCAAACTGGCTCTCGGGTGGTCACGCTTCTGGAGCCCCTCAATCTCCGCAGTGAGAGCAAAGCCAGCTCAGCTGCTGGACCCTGCAAAACCACCAAAGGTGCTAACAAGGGTCCAGGGTCTGTGTACACAGACGATGGGTCAGAGACCTCTGAGAGCAGCAAGCCTGCCTCCCGCAGTGATGGCCCCCAGAAGAAGTCCAAATTCGCTTCCAGCCTGCTCAAAAACGTCATTTCTAAGAAGATGCAGAGAGAGCACGAGTTCAAAATGGAGAGAGGAGAAGTCACCGACACATCTCACCACAACGCCCCCAGCACTAAGGAGACAGAAGGAGGGGCTGAGAAGCCGTGGGAGCGAGGGCTGCAGAGGCAGAGTTCACGGCACTCTGAGGCTAGTTCCGAGTACACCGTGGTCAGTGTGTCTGATGCAGGTGGGGAGGGGTCTGTGGTAGGTTCTAAATCCCCCATTTTCAAAGCCAGTACTCCTCGAGAGAGCAGCACAGGCTCCGGCCGAAATGTCTCCGACGGACACACAGAAGTGTGTGAAATTAAAAAGAGTGCTTCAGAGACCGTGAAGGGCATCTTCCTCCGGAGTCAGAACAGCGCCTTCCGGACGTGGAAAGAGAAAGAGGCAGAGACGTTGGAGAAGAAAGCTCCCATTGGGAAACTGAAGCTTCCCAAAGGTGGGGACTGGAGGGCTGATCTCGGGGAGATCTCTGCTAGCAAGTCCACCATCATGTCTCGCCTCTTCGTCCCCAACATCCAGCAGA
Organism: Apodemus sylvaticus; assembly: GCF_947179515.1. Classification (NCBI taxonomy): domain Eukaryota; kingdom Metazoa; phylum Chordata; class Mammalia; order Rodentia; family Muridae; genus Apodemus; species Apodemus sylvaticus. The sequence continues at coordinate 24,510,717 of NC_067475.1, read as the reverse complement.
CACCCAAGGACAAACAGCCAGAGAAGCAGGCCACCAAGTACCCTGCTGCTGCCGCTGCGGCCACCTCCACGGCGGTGATCAGACCCAAGGCTCCTGAAATCAAGATCCGGCTGGGAAGCGTTCAACAGCCAAGCTCAGACTTCAACATCGCCAAGCTGCTCACGCCCAAGCTGGCTAGCGGCAGCGGCTCAAACCTCTTCAAGACCGTAGAGGATAACAGCAGGACCCAGCAGAAACTCTTCCGCGGTGGGGACAATCTGGAAAAGGTACCCCAGTTCCAGGTGAGAGATATTAGGGACAAGTCCAAGGCCCCAGGACCTCTCCACCAGGTGAGGGATGTGAGGAAGCTAATCAAAGGGTCAGGAGATAGCAGTGACAAGGGCAGTGTCACCCCAGAGCAGGGCTTGACGGGGACTAAGTCTAGGCAGCTGACTCCTGCCTCTGGGGGATCCAGGTCTTTGTCCCCTATGGTGATCACGTGCCAGGCGGTTGTGAATCCAAGAGAAGACAGTGTGGATCGAGAGCCCAGGGAAGGTGTGGGCAAGGCAAGCAATGGCGGTAGATTCTTGAACTCTTCTCCAGAAGGGACTGTCTTGGTTCACAGAGCATCTGGCAGGCTGCCTGTGGCCACCATTGCGCCCAACAAATCTGAGCAGGGCTCTTACCTGCCTGTGCTCAAGATTGTCTCCAAAGCTTCTGCTCAGAGGACCCCGGAGAAGCCCAGAGAGGAAGAGGTCAAGGAGGAGGGGAAAGCTCCCAAACCAGCCCGGAATGCCCTGGAGAAGCTGACAGCTGCCGTGAGGTCCATGGAGGAGCTGTACAGCTTCAACAGGAATGAATGGAAGCGCAAAAGTGACCCCTTGCTCATGATGGCGGACAGCCATGTCCTGTCACTCATAGCCAGTGAGGAGAAGGAAGGGGTAGCTGGACCCGAAGGAGACCCTGACAAGCTGGCCAAGCAGCTGGGACAGTTGGAAGAACGGGACACAGGACACAAAGGTGGTGTGGTCCTGCGAGCCGCCCCTGTGGAACGTCTGCAGAGGAGAAACTCAAACCCGAGCTCCGAGAGCGTGTCTGCCCGGGCCGCTGCCTTTGAGAACATGGCCAGAGAAAGGCCCCGGTCTCTCTATATTCCTCCAGTCCACAAAGATGTGGAAAGAACGCAACCTCTGCAGCCCCTCCCCCCACTCCCCAGCCATCGGAATGTGTTCACAGTGAGCTCTAGCAGCACTCAAAAAACTGGAGGTGTTGCTGGCAAGTTCCCACAAGCGCCTTCTCCGGAGAGCCTTTCAGCAGCCAAGGGCATCAAATCGCAGGGACTCAGATCCCTCAAGATCTCCCCAGCCACCCGAGCCCCTCCTGATGATGCCCCCAACAGGAAAACCGCTGTCAGTTTGGAGAAGAGCAACAGTGACTGTGAGAATTACCTGACTATCCCCCTTAAAGGAAGCGCTACTTCCGGAGAGTTGTTTGGCAGACCCGGGGCTTCCAGAGATGGACCCCCCAGCTCCTCAGCGGCTACTCTCTGTAGTTTACCTCCACTGAGTGCCCGCAGTCAGGTCCCCAATAACCCCAAAGGATCTCAAGTCAGTGGAACCAGCAGACCGGCTTGGCGTACCAAACCCGACAACCACCGAGAAACAGTCACAGCTGCCCCACCAGGGCCACAGAGCCCCGAGCACGCTCCCACTGCTGTCTACCACCAGCAGGCATTGCCCTTCACCCTCCAGGGCGCCCAGCCTCAGGTCCTCTGCTTCTCCCCGCCCAGTATGCCAGCCCCAGCCCCTGCAGGCCCAGCTGCTGTCCCCACAGACCCCTTTCAGCAGCCACAGCCTCAGCAGACGCAGCGCAAGATGCTCCTGGATGTGACCACCGGCCAGTATTATCTGGTGGACACGCCGGTTCAACCCATGACCCGGAGACTGTTTGATCCCGAGACAGGACAATATGTGGATGTGCCCATGACTTCTCAACAACAGCCTGTGGCACCCATGTCCCTCCCTGTACCTCCTCTGGCCCTGAGTCCTGGGGCCTACGGGCCCACCTACATGATCTATCCCGGATTTCTGCCCACAGTGCTGCCCCCCAACGCCCTGCAGCCCACGCCCATTGCTCACACTCCGGGAGGCAGTGAGCTCTCTGTGGCGGCAGAGACCCCCAGCAAAGAGACAGCTAAGGCGTTCACTGAAGCCCCGTACTTCACCGCCTCTGGTCAGTCCCCTGCCTCCGCTTCCTCCTCAGCTCCAGCAGCCACACCTCAGCTCGTGGGGGCCAAGGGCTTTGCCCAGTTGCACGGCAAGCCTGTCATCAGCATCACCTCACAGCCCTTGGGGCCACGCATCATTGCTCCCCCTTCCTTTGATGGCACCACTATGAGCTTCGTGGTGGAACACAGATGACAAGAGAGCAGAACGGGACAGCTCCTGGTGAGTGGAGTTTGCTGTGTTGATGATGAGTCCGTGGCTTTGCATTGGGAACGGGAGAGTTACAGAGGTTGTCTGTAGATGGTGGCCATTCCGGAAACTGAGTCTAAACTCTGCCTGATTTGTGAGGTAACTAATATATTGTCCACATCCCCTCCTCACTCCTCTGTCTGGTTGGCCTTTCTCCTTTGACCACTGACAACTGCCTGTGTGTTTCTCCCACCAGAGAACAAAGGGGAAGGGACCTTCCACGAGTCTCTTGGCCTTTGTTCTGGTAAAGGGTGCAAGGAGAAAGAAACGAGAGCCCAGTGAGCCTCTCTTTGTTCCTGGCCTCCAGGTGGGACAGACAAACCACTTTAGCTCACCAGAAACACATTTAACCTGCTTGCTCCCCGGGAAGTGTGGAGAGTTTCAGATGGTTGTTTATTAAAATCATCAGAAATACTCTTCTCCTTTCTTTCTCATCTGTCCCTTGGAATTTCTTATTCTAAAAACAAAAACAAAATGAAAAAACAACAAAAAACCCTACTTCCTTTTTTTTGTTTTGAGCCCCAAATTCTAATTTATTAATGTAAAGTTATCTATCTATCTATCTATCTATCTATCTATCTATCTATCTATCTATCTATCTATTTATCTTCTCACATATTATATCCAGACTGCAGTTTCTCCTCCCTTCCCTCCGGCCAATCTCTCCTTCCCCCTTCTCTCTCCCTTAGATCCACTTCCCTCCTCCCCTCAGAAAAGAGCAGGCCTCCCAGGAACATAACCAAATACAATCCTAGCAGCAAGCAGCATAAGGCCAGGCACACACTATCACATCAAGGCTGGACACAAGGCCACCCAGTAGGAGAAGTGTCCTTCAAGCAGGCAAAAGAATTAGAAACTATATTTTTAAAAAGTTCTTGTTTTTGAGTTTTCAAATGATTAGAATTCTTCCCCTAAGACTTTTACTGTATCTTATGTTCTTAAGTGTGGTTAGCTATAACACACACACACACACACACACACACACACACACATACACGGTTTGACCTTCAGAAGGGGGTGAGATTCTGGAGCCCAAGTTACTCCTTGGGTCAAGTTGCATTTTATGCCCTATTACCCTGGCTGAACCCACCATGCTCCAAAGCTAATCCCCATAAGCACCTACTCTCCCTCTGAAAAAGAACAACTTCCATACTTGCACAGGAAATCAGAGAAAATCTATTTCTGACACCGAGTCTGACGGGTGCTTGCAGGCAGGGACCTCTGCTGGAAATACAGTCACCCATGGAACTTGATAGGAGGCATGAATGTGAGTGAGTGATTGGAACCAGGACACCTCAGGTCAAACACAGACAACAGAGCGAAGATGGCTTCCGGCAGGAGCATATGGGTATCAGAGCTGTGCGCAGACTTGTCTGACTGCCTTTCAGAGTAAGAAGGGTTGAGATTATGTGCCTACAGACTGTTCACTCCTTGGCAAAACCACACGGTGTGGAAAAGAAAAAGAATATTGTAATGTCTCTAAGATTCCTGTTATCTCTAGTGGGAACGCATTCCCGCCTCGTGTGTGTGTGTGTGTGTGTGTGTGTGTGTGTGTAAAATGCTGATTCATGCATTATCAGATAATCAGATAAGAAAATGTATGCATTATCAAATAAGGTAAACAGCCTATAGGTCCAGCTTGAGGACATTAATTACTATCTAATCATCCAATGTTTACCAGCACGTCAGTGGCCAGGAAAGGGTCTTGCCCTTGTCTACCAAGATAAGAAAACACTGCACAGGATCGCATTTATTGGGACTTTTGCTTAGGATTCGAGTAAAAGCACAAACATCATTCTAGTTGCAACCCAGAGAGAGATTGTTCGGATGGTTCCTCTCCAAGAGTCTTCAACAGGCACTGCACTGTGTGGCGACCACTAGTGAACAGAGATGGAAGAAACAAGGGAGACCCAGCACAGACGATTAGCCTTGTAGGACACTATCTTAAGGGCAACAGCGTTTTTATCTCCTGGACAGCTGGTATGTCTACCTAGGGCTGTTTGGATCAGCTAATCCCTAGGAGTTTGTGAAGCCGTGGATGTGCAGGGAGCCTAGGGGGGCACACAGCACTCATGGCATCCTCATATGGCAACAACTAAAGAGGAAAGAGAAGGCTGGACTCGGGCACCCCACTTTCATGGTGTTCTGGGTGGCCCTAGAGGTCTTCTGAGACCACCAAACCCAGATCCTTTTGTATCAAAATTACAGGAGGAAAGCGACGGTTGTTTAAAGACGTGAGGCGACCTTTCTTTGGTCACTGTCCCTCTGTGTACGACTCAGTTTTCAATCTGGACATTGACTTCAGTGCCTATGATCTCTGTCCTTTGTCCTTTTCATTCTCTCTGGGGACACTTTGAGGGTGTCTGCTCCAGTGTTCCCCTTACTACCTGAGATGTTATTCCGGGTTCTCTGTCAATTATTTAGCAGCACGAGCTGTCCCAGTGTGGCTTCTCATTTTGTGTCCACTCCAACTCAGGTGACTTCAATGGCCCATCACACACATCTATACTTTTGTCTGGGTCCTTAGGTTTTTTTTGAGGGTTTTGTTTATTTTATTACAGAAATAATTGCTTAAAGTGCAGGACTGGGTAGCCTTGACAGCGCTTTCACCACCACATCCTTCAAAGCATTGAGCATCAATGATCAATATCAACGGATCAATAGATCATTTCTTTTCCCCTCCTCTAATATGGCCGTGGCTCCCACGCCCAATTAGTATGATATTGACATGGCTGCAGCTTTGATCTATAATATTCTTGATGTGTTTTTGATTCTAATCGCCTTTCTCCCTGTTCCCTCGATTGAGCTTCCCACTAGCTCACTCTCATACTCTCGCTGCAGTCCTATCGGTACATGCACATATCAGCCAAGGCTAGCCTTGACCTTATTTGAGGCTAACCTCAATGCTTGAATCTCTGATGCTTCTGCCTCTGCTTCCCAGGCTCTGCGATGGCAGGTGTGCTCTGTCTGCCTTCATAACTTGTCCTCATGCCTCTGGATTATTTAAACAAGCAGAGACTTTTCTTAATCCCTGTTAGACAAATGAAGATATAAGTTGCCCCAGTTCTCAGTAAATGAAGTCCGGGCTGTTTGAACCATATGCCTGCATCCTTACAGAAGGTCCTTGGTCACCCGTTTCCTTACTGTCCCTTTCCTTATGAAAGGAACAGGATCAGCCCCCTTCCGGTATCAGCCCCTTTGTGTCAGGCTTACTTTCTCTGAAACCTTCTCAGCATCTTTATTTTGCCTCTTGACCGGTCAGCCTAGTAAAGAATTATTCGTGCCCTCATGGAGGATAGTGGCACAGAGCTAGGCTGGCTGCCCTTATGCTAATTTTTCTAATTAGGCGGGAAATAAACATTCTACCCAAGAGAAGATTGAATCATCTAGCTATTTCACTATCATAAGAGAAAGAGAGACAGAGAAAGACTGTGGTATGTGGTGTGTGTGTGTGTGTAGGGTGTGTGTATGTAGTGTGTATGTGCTGTGTGTGGGGTGTTGTGTGGGCTCTGTATCTGTATGTGTGTGGGGGCTGTGGTGTGGTATGTGTATGTGCTATGTGGTATGTGTGTGTGGTGTGTGTGTATGTGTGGTATGTATATATGTGTGTGTGGGGGTGTTCTGTGGTGTGTGTGTGTTATGTGTTGTGTATGTGTGTGTGTAGGGGGTGTGTGTGTGGTGTGTATGTGTGGTGTATGTGTGGTGTAGGTGTATGTATGTGGGGGTGTTGTGTGGGGTGTATGTGTTATGTGTTTGTGGTGTGTGTGGTATGTGTGTGTCTGTCTGTGTGTATGAGTGTGTGTGGGGTGTGTGTGTGGTATGTGTGTAGGGTGTATGTGGTGTGGGGGGTGTTGTGTGGGGTATGTGTCTGTATGTGGGGGCTGTGGTGTGGTATGTGTATGTGCTATGTGGTGTGTGTGTGTGGTGTGTGTGTATGTGTGGTGTGTGTGTATGTGTGGTGTGTGGTATGTGTGTATGTGTGTGGGGGGTGTTCTGTGGTGTGTGTGTGTGATGTGATGTGTATGTGTGTGTGTAGGGTGTGTGTGTGGTGTGTATGTGGTGTGGGGGTGTTGTGTGGGGTATGTGTCTGTATATGGGGAACTATGGTGTGGTATGTGTATGTGGTGTGTGTGTATGTGTGGTGTGTGGTGTGTGTGTGTTCTGTGCTGTGTGTGATGTGATATGTATGTGTGTGTAGGGTGTGTGTGTGGTGTGTATGTGGTGTGGGGGGTGTTGTGTGGGGTATGTGTCTGTATGTGGGGGGGCTGTGGTGTGGTATGTGTATGTGCTATGTGGGGTGTGTGTGTGGTGTGCTGAGTTTGAGAAAAGGACTAAGAAAAGCAGGAAGAAGGGAATAAGTTGAAGTCTGAATATATCCAACACACCAAGTTTCCATGTGGGGTTTTCTCATGATTAAAATGTTTATTTTGATTCACATGATTAAATGTTCAGTCAGAACATTCTGTGCTATAAAGAGAAAACCTGAGCCATATCAGAGACACTGGAGTCGAGGCTCTCTCTTCAGGAATGAGGGCATCAGAAGAGGAAGGGTATGGGATGCACAGATGAGGGGACCCCGGCCCCCCCGGGGATGCCGATGACTTGAAACGTTTTGGGTTAGGGGAGCCACGTGCTCCTGGCCTGAGCACAGGCACAAATGACTTAGGGTCAGGCAGCTGGCACTCAGGGTGTAGTACGTCACGCACTGGCGCAGGCCCGTGTTGTATACACTCTTCTCTGTAAGATGGAAATAATTTTAAGAAAAGTTGTAAAGATGGAATTGTCAAAAACTAGAACCCATAAACCCCCCCAAAATCTCCACAGGGCCTGGACAAACCAGGAAATCAACCCTGTTGTTTCAGACATCCAGAGTGGTATCAGAGGCCTCTGCACAAGATAGCTGAAGTTCCCAATCAGGAGACAGTGATGATAGCTCAACGGTCCCTCAGAGCTGGCCGGTCTCCAGGCAAGCCAGTTGGCTGGGTGCCAGGGTATTCTAGTGCCCCACCCCCACAGCCTTCCAGTCTGTTAGACAACTCTGGGTCCAGCTTGCCAGCTGCATGTGGTGATTTCCCTCTCTGTCTGGGCACAAGCCTGCAAGGAGCAAGGAAAAGCCTGCCCCGAATCCCTGATGAATGTGGTCAGTGTTCCAGGTCTAAACCCCTGGGAAGGCATCCAGGGAGACCCCTCAGTAATACAGTATAGCTGCCCCTTCACCTCTGCTCTCAGAACTCACTTGAGAAGACTCTGGTGATTTTTATTGGGTAATTATTACTATCTTATCCTTAGTAAGAATTAAACCAATGTTTTCAAACTTTCAAACAAAATTTCTCTAAAATTAATAGAAACACACACACATACACACACACACACATACACACACACACACACCTTATGGATATCTGCAGAGCAATATCTTGACTAATGATCCCTGAATGTGATGTTAGGATATTGTTTAACAGATTTATCTCCATTTCTTGGGTGCCATCTTGGAGAGGAGTTTCTTACTCTCCTCCTCCTGTTCCTCCTTCCCCCACTCATCCCTTTTCCTCCTCTCCTTCCCCTCCTGCTGGCCCCCCTTCATGCTGCTCAAAGAGTCCTTAGACACCTTGCCTTATGACAGCACCAAGCCAGAACTATTGTCAAGTTTCTTCATGTTGTTCAAATAATTCTTCAGTCACTCCCCCTTCACACGTGATTATGTTCCGTTTCCTCTTGCTGTTCTGTCTGTGAAGATAGAAAATCCAGCTTAGCAAACTCAGTGAGTTCCAGGGGACTGCTAAGCAGTAGGTACCACATGTGCCATACAACTGCTCCGGGAACTGCTTAGCTGTGGGCACCACATGCTCCATACACCAACAGTTCCTTTAGCCCGAATATATTTTCTCAATGTAAATATGAAACAAGGAGATATATCTGAAGTATATTCACATGAGCTGCAAAAACATTATCATTCCATCTTTCATTTTAATAAACAAGCTCAAGCAGGCTTTTTTTCTAGGTCACAGGACTCCAGTATCCCTTGCCTTGCTACTTTGGTTGAATATAGTTAGAGAGATGTTATTTGAGTCTTCTATTTCAAGGTTATGTTTCACAGGATGGAGACTTCTTTCTTCTCAACAAATAGTGCTTGAAGTTCATTTAATTTTTGTCTTCATAATACTGTATCTGAAAATCAACTTCCAGGCATTAAAAAAGATTTCTTAAGCAAAGTTCTAGTAGATTGTACTAAAAAAATTTAAAAATAGAGGAAATGGATACTTTTAATACACTTTTGAATAATGTCAGTGCTGTCTTAATATGGGTTTAATTGGGTTATATGTTATAGATAGTAAATGTAATTTATATATATATATATATAAGCACACTGTGAGAAATTCCACATAACTTAGTTAGAGGTCATTTGCTTTCCAGAACCCCAAGGGCAAGGGTTCATTGATCTAATTAGATTACTGGCATAGTAAATTTCAAATGATGCCATTTAATTTAAATGCCTATTCTGTATGCTAATTTTTAAGGATACATACAATATGCCACTTGTCCTTGTGAATGATTCCAGAGGAACTAAACTTTTAACACTAAAACCATTTTGACCAACAGCTGGCTGAACTTGAGTCACTTTTTAAAGACAGGTTTCACTTTCTGGAAGTCAGCAGTGTCTGAGAACTGTAGCCATGGTTGCTAAGCACATTTAAAACTATTTACGTTCCATACTACAGAGAAATGGGCCAGATAATCAAAGAGCAGACAGGGGATGCTTTTTTTTTTTTTGTACTTTTAAAGGGGAATATTCTTTCAGAATGAGTCATCTTTTCTTTGACTGTGTTTTCTTTGCATTTTTTTCTTTTGCAGGAGCAAGACAGAAATAAGAACTGTTCTTTAATTTGAAAGTTTTATTGTAACACTGAATTCATCTGAAAAACTTCCAGTTGTGTTATGAACTTTTTATTTCTTATGAACCACGTGTGTAAGTTTGTATATTTTCCTGAACAAATCCCTTAAGGTAGCTTTTATTATTTTAGTTTTACTAAGATGATTGAATGGTTGCGTTTCTCCCCCATGAAGTATTTCTTTTTATACTTTAATACAGGACATAAGCTTTCTTGCCACCGCCTGCCCTCCTGCACTTGTGACCAGGCACACAGTACACTGAGTATTTGAATGTTTGGTTCAAAACAGGCAGTGGCATCTGATTGATTCTATTGTAAACCAAATCAGCAAATCAATAATTAGGATCAGAAATCACCCTGGAGTTTCTTGAGCTATGTCAAGTCTAGCTGACAGGATGACATCTCCTACTTAGGTTTTAAACACAACTATCTGTTTCCAATACTAAATAGCCAACTCCGTCGTCCTGGCTGTTGTTCTGAGTTCTTGACCAGGTTTGGCATGATTTTCCATGTAATCATGACAAACGGCGGTTTTGACATTTGTGCTTTAATTTTTCCCATTTGCACAGTGCCATAACACTGTTTTTGTCATAAAGCAGGATGTTTTGAGGTATGGGGGAACCTGTGATTACACTGAATATTAAGGTCTTAGTTTCAGAAAGCATAAACCACCCATTTTCCTTTAAGAATCCAACCTTTGTTGTAAGTCACAACGCAACACACATACCATGAGTCTCTTCATAGTTGTGTCCTGCCTCTCGCTGTTTGCAGCAGGAAGAGAAGCCTGTTTGGGAAAGAAGATAGAATTGGCTATGAACTTTGTTTCAGCGTTTCCAATTCACCCCAGCCCCAACCGTCCCAAAGGAGAAGCTCGTGGTCACAGTGCCTGCGTCTTCCTTCCAGTGTTAACAATTGTTAAGATTCTAAACACCGGATGCATTACTGGCCAGTTGTAACCTAATTCTGACCTAATGGATACATTCAGACTTTCCTAATTGGTGGCTCAATTAAGTGATACACCAAAGAATTTCTTAATTACTTTCTAACCAAATACTCCTTTAAAGCCCAAGTATTAATTCTCAAGATTTCTGTAAGGAGTCTCTGTTCAGTTTCTTGTTCGTTTAAAGATAAAACATTCTGGTAAATTCTTTAGATGATCTTTTTATTTTGACAATCATCTGTATTTGCTTTCCACTTAAAATTGCTTCTTGAAGAGAGGGATTTTATTCCTCTCAGAATACTGAATTTTCTAAGGCTTTTACAATTTTAATACTTTGTTACTGTGTTCTTTTTTAAATTCTGGCACAAAACCAAATTCAATGCCACTTCTGGGGCCTTTCTTAAGGGGAACAAACAAGTTCTAAAAATTAAGTTCCGAGGCCTTTCTTAAGAGGGAGGAACAAGTTCTAAAAATTAAGTTCTTTTAGGGCAAGATCTGAAGCAGGAAGAGTGAGTGGGTTTTGGCTACAATCCACTCGGTTACCAGACAATGAGCTGTGAAATAAACCCTTGTCTCTCAGGCATATGGTATAAAGCATGGTCTCTGGGTTAGAAGATGCCTTTGGGACATATTTAGGAAACATTTTTTTCAGTCAAACTGACTGCATATAAGGGTCACATAATATTGGGCAAGAAGCTCGGATCCATTTCTTTCAAAGATCTCAAACCCATATACCTGAGAGCAGCAGGTGTGAAATCTCAAGGACTTGACTGGAACGGGTGGAGTAGATAGGGTTTGAGTGGGTAGAGGCTGTACCTGGAAGACCATATAAGTTCCGTCAGAATTCTGGGACAGCCCCACGGATTTGTTAGCCAGCTCCCCACAAAGATAGGAAGAAAATGTGTCCTGGGCTACTATCAGTATTTATCACCAGGAGATCTGAGGCTTCCATTCTCCCACAGTAGGAGAGAAACTTGGGGTGGGGGTGGGGGTGGGGGTGGGGGAAGAGCTTTTTATTTGTTGCTTCTATGTAAAAGCCGGAGCCCTCATTGCAGCCAAGGACATGGTTAAAATGTAATTATAAGCTGATGGTTATGCCTTTCATAGCAGCTATTGATCATTTCACAGTTGGGTCACCATCTGAGGTTTGACTACCTCGAGTGACAGAGAAATAAAATCCTCATAGGTGCACGTCAACTCCCACTCTCCGTTTCCTTTGTTTGGTCATTCCTTGAACTTGCACAGGCCTGTGAATGAAATGTCTTTTCCCTCTTCCTTCAACCAAAGTGGAACGAACCAGGAATCTAGGAAATCTTCTAATGCAAGAAGCAATAACTCCCAGCAATATCTTAACTACTGAGCTACCTGTGATGTTTTCTAGAAGGAAAACCCTTAATTAAGAAGTATCCTAAATCAAGTCATGAGCTTGGATCTAAACAGAATGTGGCCTGGCCTTAGCTATTTTCTCTCAAGGTCACATGTGAAGCTTAGTTTGCAGAGTGATCATACTATACTCTTTAAAGGAATTTTGACTCATTTACTGTTTTTTTTCCCTGTTGATTATGGGGCCATGTTGAAACAGGCCCCATTTGACTTGTTTCTTGAAAACTAAACACATTTGTAGTCAATGTGATAATTCCATTTCCCAGAATGTATTTCTTTGAACACTTATTGAAACTGTCTTCAGGAGTAAATGAACCCAGGCTTAAGTGTTTGTATAAAGATAACTGTCTCAAAGTAATTAAGCAAACAATGAGTTATACTCTATCTAATATCGTCATGCTAAATTTCAAAAATTAGTGTGCAGTCCAAACTCATCTTGCATCATTAGAAAATGTCCAGTCACATACATACCTTTTTCTTTATTCAGATTTGACCTTTTCACCTTTGCTTTTTAAAGAGATTTGATACAGTCTGACTCTCTTCATCCACTGTAGAGACAAAAGCCAGTATTTGCTACAAACCAGATGCTCCTATTACCTGAACTCTAGCTTGGACTGCAGGACAGAATTGATTCTTAAGTAGAGGGCTCTACTTCCACAATGGTTGTGTGCAGTGTTGACTTCTAAGTAGCTGACCACAGCCTCATGATAAGTGTGTATATGTGTGTAGAAAACACATTCAGCGGTACTCTTTGTATTTAAGACTATCGCAGTATACATTTTCCTATGTGGTGCTTGAGGAGTCTCATTCTACAGTTTACAAGGTGTAATATTTGCACCCTAAATTCTCAGGGTGTGCTATTTTACCCAGATACTTGAAAGAAAAAGGTGCCCTGTGCTTTATCAGTACTGTTGATGGGAGAGAATTATGTGTAAGTTTGTTTGAGAAAACTGCTCATAAAAACCAAATTAATAAGCTTATGCTTTTACATAATCTCCAAGGAGATGTCTACATAGGTAATATCTATCGTCAAGAGACTGCTAATGTATTCTTTAACTTCTGGGTCTGAGAGAGGTCTCACCGGTGCATAGAATAACTAAGAAAGCGTGTAGCATTTGCTCAAAAGTGCCTTGAATTTGAATCTAATCTGAATCACACCCCATTTGTGATGTGTATGAACAAAGACCCAGAAGGAGGACCCAGACGCATGGACTCCAGTGTGTGCCCCGTGTCTCTGGGGAGAGCTAAGTGTTCACTGCAATACTCGAGAGTTAGCTACACCTTCAGTACTTCATGTCGTAAGTGCCTTGTTGGATTTACTCCCGTTTAACTCAAAATGGTGCAAAATAAACTACACACATCTAGTTTGGTTTTTCTTTTAAGTTTCTGGATTGCTTCCCCCTGACCCCCCAAGTTAGTATTAATGGCTTCAAGTCCTTCCCAGGTCCCTGCGTTACCTACTACGGCTGGATCTGTTTTCTAGCAAGAGGTCTTTTCCCACCCCCACCCCTTCTGAAGAGGTGTGTTTATGTATTTATATATGAAATTATATTCTTTTATAGTGATGGCTGAAGAGAATGTGAAGACTGTGGAAGTTATGTGTGAATAGGAGAGTGTATATTGTATAATGCATATAGAAGGATGTTGGATAATGTTGAAATGTGCCCCAGACTGTGAGTGACGGCATATGGAAAGAACGTGAACATTTATACTGCATCAGTGCAGCCATCTTGGTGGAGAAGTCCCTGGCTGAGCTTTGATGTGATGGAACAATGTGGCCAGCTGGCTATGGGAACTTTGCATCCAGCCAACAGCGCCAAGATTTGCCTTTCAAGTGCTCTTGTTTATGGAGACGACTATGAGATGGGATTTCGTGTGACAATCCTACTTACCTTGTACTGCCAGCATTTGTAAGGTGCGATCTTGTGTATTGGTTTTTTTATTTTGACAGTTTTGAAAACATATTTGTTGTTGTTGTTGTTGTTGTTTTTCCAGTAAAAGTAACCACAAAGAAGAAATATGTGGTTGGTCTTTATTTTAACTCGCAAAGCAAGCTTTGGACAATTTCAGTTTCTCCTAGCGTCTAGTTCGAATTCTTCATTTAAACAATATATTCCGTAAATACTTTACGACCAGGTCTGTTCGTTTTCTGTTGGTATGGTAACAAACACCTGCAGATTCAGTAGCTGAAGGCAATGCACAATTATGATCTTATAGCTCTGGAGTTTAGAAGCTTGGTCTGAATTTTTCTCTGTACCTAGAAAATATCATCTGGCTAACCTCAGTGCTGTCTAAGCACACCTACCTCTCATGAAGTCACGTTTGTGGGATTCCTAACAAGGTAAGGTGCAGCTTCCCTGACCCCAAAGTGCTTCACTGACAATTGTCTCTGAGAATCCACAATGGAAGCCCAAGAAAGCAGTGGTCAGTATTCTTAAAATCTGAAGATTACTACACAGAGCCGATCAGTGCTGTCACGGTCCCTAAGCCCAGCGCTGGCCAACTGAGATCACTGTGAACACGAATGTTCAAGACATCTGGACCTGCACTCAGGAAAGACTTCCTTGTGTTTAAACAGGAAGGAGCTGGGCAATTCGTAGCAAGCAAGAAAAAGCACTCGGTTGTTATTTTTCAAGAGTCGCCTCTGACTTTCGGCTGTTGTTTCTTGGGGATTTTCAGATTTCTTCCTGTCGCCTCAGGTGTACCCCATTTTTCTCTGCACTGAGCTACTTCCTTAGTTGTCCCAGGGGAGGAAACGAGTTATTGCAGCTTGCTCAATACACTCCTGACCTTTCTATGGTTGTGATAAAACACAAACACAATCACCTTGGGGTGGAAAGGCTTTCTTTAAACTCGTAGATTGAAGTCCATCACCAAGGGAGGTCAGAGCAGGAACCCAAGGAGGAACTGAAGCAGAGATCAAGGAGATCTCTAAGTGATCACTGGATTGCTAGCTTTATTAGACAACCCAGCCTTACCAACCCATAGTGGGCTAGCCCTTCCTCATCAATCATTAATCAAGAAAATGCCCCCAAAGACTTGCTTGCCTACAGGCCATTCTATGGAGACAATTTCTCAGATGACGTTTACTCTTCCCAGACAAGTGAAGCTTGAGTCACTTGACAAAAAAACTAACCAGGACAACTAGTCTTCATTTTAAATAAACTGTTCCACACCACTTCTGAGGTAATTTTCCCCAAGTTTTAGTTCATTTGTGCTCAGCCGCTGCCCTTGGTAATAATGGAGCTCTGTTTATCCCTTGATCCTCTCCTCCCTCTCCTCCCTAGCTTACTGGCTTCCAACCAATCCCCTGTCATTTTGATAGAGAACTTATCCACCTAGTGGAGCTCCGATTATCAAAGACTTGCTGAAATATTGAAAGCACTGTAGTTTTAGAACCAAGTATGCCCATTCTTCTACTTAAGTATTGCAGACCAGTGACCTGTCCCCCAAATCTAGTAGATTAAAATAGTAATCATGTGGTCAGCGGACACGGCTGCAGGTTAAGCAGGGCTTGGTGTGGAAGGCTTGTCTCTGATTCACAGGGTGCCAGGCAGGGACCCGAGAGTACGCTCTCCCACCGCTCATTTACAGACCTGACAAGTTGCTGCTGTCGGATGAGCGCTCTGCTGAGCCAAAGACAAAACGCCTTCAGGTCCTCTTGAGAGCTGCTCAGACGTCTTCAAAGTGAGCAGGCTGGGTTCCATCACTGAGAATGCCAGGAGCTAGGATGTCCATAGCTGCTTAAGGCCTTTCTCAGAAATGGATACAGCATCATTTTTATCATCTCCACACACCAGGGAACAATAAAACAAGGAATGTAACCATCACCTCTAAGTGAGAGGTTTGCCATAGAACTGGGTGATATGTCTTACTGCTACCATTGATGATAAATGTTATAAAACAGGTATCTTAGGAAGGAGTTTTAAAGTCAGCTCTTAGATGAGTTTAGCCAAACATTCTAGAAAAAAACAAAACATCTAGAATGAGGGCACTCTAACATGGGCCAGGCGGGCAGACTTCTGTTTGTGTCAGTAGGGCAGACATCACAGTTGTCCTTCCACTGTGGAGAGAATCCATTTCCTTTGGGGGAAAATGAGCACCTGTGACAGGTAGCAATGCCAGGCTTTCTGGTCCATGAGGGATGCTAAGCTATCGAGAAGCCTTAGACGATGGCGGGAATGCCCGATACCTTATGAAGCTGTTTAGTCTGCGCCTTACCAAAGCATAGAGAGCAGAGGGAAACTGGCTGAAAGCCACCAAAGAGCTGTGCCAGCCTCTCAGTACGGGGCTGGCAGGGGTGAAGAGCTCCAGGTCTGCACAGGACCAGGGAAAATAAGGGCCTTGAAGAGACAGGACTCGAAGCAGCCTCCACCGAGGGCAGTGAGGAACAGTGTGCAGACAAGGAACATAGGGAGCACCCCAAGGGAGAGATTACCAGCAGAAGTGGTATGGAAAAAAAAAAACAAAAATGGATTTCTCCCCCTGCTCCTTGAAACTATAGTGTGGTCAATACAATGGCCCTTATAGACAGCATTTCTGCAAGGCTTGTACACTTTCAATACTATTGGATAGCGAGTGAAAGTAGATTTATTTAAGACAAAAGTGCCTGGGTTTGAAACTTATTTCTATCTTTCCTATTAATTCCTTTGGTCCCCTAAGTCTACATTGTTGCTGTAAAGTTAACATAGTCATGGAAATTAGAGTATGACACACATGCATGCTATAATACTGGAGGACAGACAGACAGACACACACACACACACACACACACACTCACACATTCACACACACTAAATATAATTTTAAAAAATATAGTAACTACCGTGACAGGCCTCCCTATTTCCTCACTTTTACCTTTGGAAAGGTAAAACTTTAAAAGTTCTGAGGTGTATTTGGTACTTTACCTATAAATTTGCAGTCTACCTTTTCTGCTTCATGTTATTGAAAGCCTGCATCTTTGTTTCATAAGCTTCCTGGTAGGATAATCGCATGGGTGGTGCATGCATGTGAATGTGAAAGTGCATGCTCCCATGCACACGCGTGTGCAGATCAGGAGAGAACAGCAAATATCTTCCTGCATCATTCTCCATCTTATTTTTGGAGCCAGAGTCTCTTGCTGACCCTGAAGCTGTGCTTTGGTTGGCCAGGCTAGCCAGTGTGTTCTAGGATCTGCCGGCCTCCACACTGTAATGCAGAGATTATAGGCAGGCGTGGCCATAGCCAGGTGTTATGTGTGTGTTCGGGATTTAAGCTCAGGCCCTGCTTACCCAGCAGTGCTCTCTCTCACAATGGAACACTTCCTCAGCATCCTCAGCCTCCGGGATTTTTTTTTAAATTGAATATATTCTTTATTTACATTTCAAATGTTATTCCCTTTCCCAGTTTCCCCCATCCTCTTGCTTCTAGGAGGATGTTCCTCCACCCAACCCACTCCCATCTACTCTCTCCCGATTTCCCTGTGCTGAGGCATCTACTGAGCCTTCATAAGACTAAAGACCTCTCCTCCCATTCATGCCTGATAGGCATTCCTTTGCTAAAAGTGCAGCTGGAGTCATGTGTACCCCTTGGTTGATGGCTTAGTCCTTGGGAGTTCTGTGGTCTGGGTGGTTGATACTCTTGTTCTTCCTATGGGGTTGCAAACCCCTTCAACTCCTTCAGTCCTTTCTCTAACTCCTCCATTGGGGACCCCATGCTCAGTCCAATGGTTGGCTTCGAGCAGCTGCCTCTGTATGTGTCAGGCTTTGGCAGGGCCTCTCAGGAGACAGCCATATCAGGCTCCTTTCGGCAAGCACTTCTTGGCATCCACAATAGTGTTGGGGTTTGGTGACCATTTATAGGAACTTTTAATGGCTGTGTCTTATTTCCTCACACTACCATATTAGAGTATGTCTAACTTGTCTCACACTAAAGTGTCTTTAAAGCCGTTTTTTTTTTTTTTGTAGTTTGAGGCCATGCAGTTCATGGTACAATGAGTCTGCCTTTAAGCATAATTCTCTGCAGACATCTTTGATAATTTCCATAGCACAAAATCAGTTAGAATTACTGAATAAAAGGCACTGGATAAAATACTGAATAAAAAGGCATGGGGGATTTTAAGGTAGCTCTTGGCTGTCTTCAACACAAACAAATACTTACCACTTTTTAAAGAAAATTGGCCTCCCATTTGACAAGCCACTCCATAAATACCTCAGTTAGAAATGGTTATCCTATCGTAGTACTTACCTCATTCAAATAACCTCTGAGAATGGGAGGACGGGAGGACGGGAGGTCTGTCCGTCCCTTGATGTTTCGCAGAAAGGTACATTATCCCACAGAAGGCACGAACTCCTGCTTTCTCATCTGCGCTTCTCCATCAGCCTGGAGTACAAACATCAGGAAAGACTGTCTTGTGATTTAAGGGTCTTCCATTTTCCCTGGGTCACAGCTCCCTTACCCAGGTCTCACCTCATCTCCACACCAACAGCCTGGGCATCACTTGACTTGCTTCCTCCGTATTAGCTTTCAGTGTTTTGAAAACTGGCACACAAAGTTATGGACTTCATTGTCATACACCCACATGTGCATGCACACTGGAGGTTTGGAAGTCCAGACATTACATGTAAATGAAAATGCGGTATTGTCTTTGTGGGTCTGGCTTATATCATTTAACCTGATGATCTCCAGTTCTATACGTTTTCCTGCAAATATCGAGATTGTGTTCTTTATAGATGAATAAAACTCCACTGTGTATGTGTCTTACCAGTTCATCTGGGCAATTAAGCTTGATCCATATTTTGGCTATTGTGACCAAGTCAGTATCTCTGTGGTATGCTTAGAATCTTTTGAACAAATCCCTAAGAGTATCCTCACTGGTTCATATGGTAGCTCTAGTTTTCATTTTGAGGAATAATCATAGCGATTTCCATAAGGACCCTTCCAGTTCATTCCCATAAGCAATGAATAAGAACTGATGTTCTTTCTCTATATCACTGCCAGCAATTAGGGTGTTTTTTGTTTTTGTTTTTTTTTTCCTGGACATTAGCTATTTTGACTGGAATGAGGCAGAATCTTGATGTAGTTGTGATTTGCCTTTCCCCCCAGGTACTAAAGATCTTGGCCACTCCTTCAAGTATTTAATGGCCTTTTTGTACGTCTTTCTTTGAGAACTATCAGTTCAGCAGTCTATTTTTTGGATCACAACATTTGAGTGCTTCATTTTCTCAGGTTGCCTTATTTAGCATTTTTGTTGCTGTGACCAAGTCCCTGAGAAACACCAGCTCAGGGAGGAATTATGCTTTGAGGGGATACAGTCCATCACAGTGGAGAAGGCATGGTAGCAGGGGCATGAGGAACACCGGCCTGCGGTTAGCAAGCGGTGGACAGGGTGCAGCTGGGCTACTGTCTGTGACCTACTTCCTTCAGTGAGGCTCAGCTTCTTAAAACTTCTACAACTCTCCAAATCAGCGCCACCAGCTAGAAACCAAGTACTCAAACATGACCCTATAGGGGACACTGTGCATTCAAAGCACACAAGAGCCTTTATAGACTCTTAATAGCAGCTATTAATATCTTGTCTGATGTGGAGTTGGCAATGATAGTTTCCTATTCTGTAGGATTTTTTTCCCATTCTACTTGTTTCCTTTGCTGTTCAGATTGCCTTTAATTTAATGTAATTCTCTTTGCCAGTTCTTAGGATTATTTCTGCTCCATTGGAGTCTCTTTTCAGGAAGTCTGTGCCTATGCCTATGTCTTGAGATATCTTGCCTGAGTTTTTCTCTAATAGTTTCAGAGTTCCAAGTTTTACACTAAAGTCTTTGACCCATATTGAAAGTGTGTGTGTGTGTGTGTGTGTAAGGTATGGATCCAGTTTCATTGTTGTGCCAGCTCTGTGCACTGAACAAGTTGTCTTTTTTTCTCACCTATGTGCCTGATACCTTTGTCAAAGGTTCTGTGGCTATAGTTAAGTGGGTTTATTTCTGGATCCTCTATTCTGTCCCATGGCTCTACACATCTGTTTTGTGTCTGTGCCTTGCTGTTTCTGTTACAATTAAAGGCTCTGTGGTGTAATTTGAGGTCAGGCACTACCGAGACCCCAGGAGTGCTCTTTCTGCTCAGGACCCTGTTCGCTATTCCGGGTCTTTTGTGCTTCCTTGTGAACTCCTGAGTTCTTTTTTCTACTTCTGTGAAGGATGACATTGGAATTCAGTGGAGGCACACAGTGGATTGCTTTTCTTGAAGTAGCCATTTCACAATACTAATTCTGCCAATCCAGGAGCATAGGAGGTCTTTTTTATCTTCTTGTATGGCTTTCAGACCCTTTTAACAGTGTCTTTCTGTTTTTATTACAGAGGTTTGCTACTTTCTTTGTTATGGTTATTCTTGAGAATTTTTTGAATGTATTGTGAACAGAATTTTGTTCCTGGGTTCTCTCTAAGAAAGCTTGTTATTGGTATATAGAAAAGCTATTGATTTCATTATGTCAATGATGTAACCTCCTACTTTGATGAGCGTGTTTATCACATTGCAGAATTTTTTCTGTTTATTTTTAACTGTCTTCGAAGCAGAGGATCATGTCCGGCGTCCTTCCATTAATGAACAGGTAAACTAAAGATATATCTATGTGGTGGAACATTCCTCAGCCACACAACAGAATGAAGCACTGATTATGCTACAGTCCAGAGACACAGAGAGACAATGCTGAGTGACAGAAGCCAGCCTCCCCCAGCAGCTCACACATCTCATTCCGTCAGCGCGAGATGTCAGAGCAAACAGGTTATCGACCTCCTGGGGTGAGGAGAATGAAAGGATTGGAGGCAATGGCTAAAACAGGGAAAGATTTCTTTTTGAAATGACTCGAATGTTCTAAAAATGATTATGATGACAATGCACTGCGATCATACTAAAATACTGACTTCTACGAAAGAGGCGATGTGTGTAAATTCTAATCCTGTAGAGACTGTGCCAAAAAAAATATTGTATGTTATTGAGAATTCAAATTTGCTTCTGGACCTAACACACTCTTCAAAGAGGAAGGACTTCTGGTAAAAGAAAGAAGAAAAAAGAAAGAGACCTATAATACAGAAAGTGGGAAAGGACTTCCGAACAGCCATAGACTGGGATCTAGGAACACAAGAGTTCCGGGAACTTAAGGCTCTCCCTCAAAAATTTGTAGCTGCTGTTGAATCTTTATACAACCTATCACCTGGATGCCTTTAGCAGTAAATATTTGAAATTAAAGACAAATATAGGACAGTGGTTTCTGACAGCAGATGCTAGAGTGATGTTGCTCGGAAATGAGCCCCAATTCTATCATTCTCTAGGTCAGAAAATGTCTTCTGTGCTTCAGTTTCTCCACCAATAAATTAACTGCTCAGTATAGTAGCCACTAACCCTGAAAGTCTCCCGAGCACTTGAAATGTTGGTCTGAGAAGAACTCATCATGAGCCATCCTGCAACCAGGAGAGGGGACGGCAGTCACAATTCACAGAAGAGAAGCTGGCTAGATCCTCCAAGCATGTAGGTAGGTGCTGGCTGAGCAGAGCCTGGAAATTCGCCTTCAGAGTATCCCACAGATTCCAAATCTCTTTAAAACACAAAGACTGTCTCACATGCACCACAGTAAAGTGTCCAGGACTGGAGAGAGGATTCCAAGTGGGTTCAAACTTATGTTTCTGACTCAAATATCTCATTTCCTATCCAGGCATAGAGTCTAGGACTCTTACATTTCTATCTTGTTTATCTAAAAAGGGATTATTGCTTGCCTTGGGTTTATGGATCCTTGTCTGCTTGGAGCATGTTCAGAGCACACTTTGGACTACCCAGTCTCCAGGGGTTGGGTTCAGCCAGGCTAGTGGGACACTCACGATCCATGTACCAGAGTCATCCCTTCTAGAGAAATGGTTACTCTACATGTCACAGAGTCAGCTGTGCCTTATTGCACAGGTTTAGAACTGAAGTTCCTCAGCCCATGCCTCCTCATCATGTGCCACAGATCAACCTGCCCAACCCCCAGCATCAGCACAGATCAACCTCCCCTAAAGCCAACACCCATGGTCAACCTTCCCACCCACCTTCAATTTTTGACTCATTTTCCCATTCCTCAGTAACATAAGCATGCCAATCTATATCGGTAACACAAGTATGCCAATCTTTGTCACTTTGTTGAAATCTTGAGTTGTGTGTTGCTTGCAAACTGTCCGGTCTGGAAAGATTGGTCCACCTCCCTCAGAGAGCTGACTAGCCACCTAGAGGCTGTGTGTTCGGCTTGCTGCAGGGTGTAGTGCAGGGCACCCCTGGACTCATAAATAGACAGATCCGAGGATCACGTATTCAAAGCAATACAAGACGAAAGGAGCTCAGTAAATTACACATGTTTATTTTTTATCACCACAATTTATTTTCTACTTCAGCTAAACTTCCATTTTATGTGTTTCCACTTCCATTTTAAACTTCCATTTGTCTAGTGGACAAACACCTGACATTGGGGGGGGGGTGTTATAATAAACACATTTGCTTTATTAATAAATATGTTTAAATGCTTGGTGTGGCCTTTTAATTCATATAAATAAACATGGTCTTTATTTAATTTCATAGTTTTGAAATACAAGTCCATCATTTTCTCGAAGCAACGATTTTCTCAATTGTTATTGGGTGTTGCATAAATTGCAAATCGATGGAGTTCCTGCCACTCAACAATTGAGGTATAGATAAAGTGGTAGCTACAAGGGTGTCCCCGGCAAAGAACTACATACCACATTACAGTATCAAAAAGACACATCCAGAGAAAAATCTAATGGATGCTCTGAGACTCAATTACTTTTATTCCTGTATGATAATTCCAATTTTTAAAAGGGTGAATGACTTCCAAGTGGTCTCACTGTGGGGCTAGCAGAGACATTTCACAGTATGCTTTAATTCTGTCTCTTACCTTCACAGTTATAAAACTATCAGAAAACATAAATATTAATTCTTGAGATTGACTAACAAAATTCTTTTAAGTCTTATCTCTATCCTCTCTTGGAACCTTCTCATATACACCAGAAGAAGAAACAAAGAAACAAAGAAAAAGAGAAGAAAGATGAACAAAACAACAACAAAAGAAAAATGGTTTGCTTGGGTTCCGTCCACCCCGGCCCATCTTAGTCAATGTGCTTTGTAGACGACAAACTTAAGATTCTGTCAAGGAGCCAGGCGATGGTGGCGCATGCCTTTAATCCCAGCACGTGGGAGGCAGAGGCAGGTGGATTTCTGAGTTCGATGCCAGCCTGGTCTACAGAGTGAGTTCCAGGACAGCCAGGGCTACACAAAGATTCTGTCAAGGGTTCACTTTCACTGAAAAGTTGTTGAATCAAATTCACATTTGCCTAAGCTTTTATGGTGTGGGTTTTTGTTTTTTGTTTTATTTGTTTTCTTTTGTCTTTGTTTTTATACAAATGCTACTGTCTCTGCGCAAAATTAGACTCACTATGCTGATTAGGACTTTTGTAAAATACAAGAAGTAGGCGTGTTGCTAAGTGTCTTAAGGTGACTCAGAGGGACAGAGTGGGTCATCTCCTCAATAGGGTCAACTTTAATCAACTGAGGTTCTCCATTGCTCTTTACAAACACCTTAAATACAGGCAAATATGTAAACACTGTGCTCTCCGAGAGCAAGGGTTAGGCACGTCAAAGCATGTCATTCTCGAGGAAACGGATCCACGGGAATCAAAACCATCCACCGGAGTTATCGCTCTCTGGCTGAGGTGGGAATACCACATTGCACATATCAGAGTTCTCTTGATGGAGCGGGAGTTCACATCCGGCCACTAGGCTCTCTTTTCTTCTTCGAGAGACGTAGCCCTTACCTGTGGATAGCCTTTCATACTTTGTCTCAAATTGCCTGTATAGCAAGAAGAGGAAGGGCAGAGTCACACACAGTTAAGTCACCCACCCTGGTCCCTGCTTCTGCCCTGTGTGGGAAGCTCTGTCAGGAGAGGAGTTGTAGGAACTATTCTTTAAAGCCTTTTTATTGTTGTTTCTTCTGATATCAATAAGTACATTGTGACTAGATGGAGTTTGGGAATTCTACCACGCTTTGTTCTGGAAAGAAGAACTGAAATCCTGGATTGCTCTTAAGCCTTACAGACCTGCTGCCCCCTACCTCCAGGGCACTCCCCTTGGAAGCACTGAGTTCCACAGTGTTGAATGTTTAGAGGGAAATAAACCCAGTGAGTGGTCTGAACAAAATGGTGAAGCAGTCTAGCTAGCCATGTGGCCGGGTTTGTGGTCACTGCACGTATTTATGGGGAATTACTCCACATAAAACCATAAGGCAATATCAGTGAACACCAGAAGTTCTGAACATAAGCCACTATTATTTGTTCCAGGAAAATATAAAACCATGGTATTTGTAATTAAATCACTGACGTATTTTTTAAAATATGAGTCATGAAATCCCAGTAGAATAAGGTACTCAGCTTTGGCCTGGTTATCACAAAATAAAGCAAATTGTGACTTGCTAGTTCAAGTGTACAAATTACAGCTTATGGTTAGATACTGTTCAAGAAAACCTTCCTAACTACAATGGAGGAGTTGGGTGTTGCCTAGACTCAAATCATGCTCGCTCTATGGGATAGTTCTGCAGCAAAGTACAGCAATTAGACCCAAGGACGTGGTGTTAGTGAGAGTTCGGCCCAGAATGGAAGAGTTTCAGTATAGATACATAGATAATTGTATAGTAGGTTTTTCAGGTTCCCTGCTTTCTCATACCATTTAAAAAAGAATTTAGAATGCCAAATTCTCAAGACTGAGTCCAAATTTAAACATGACTGTGGATTTCCTTGGGCTATAGGAAATGGGTAACCAGATATAGTGTGTCCACGAAGCAATTGAAAAGATACCAGATAACAAAAGCCACATGCACTATTTTTTTTCCCCTGAAACTAGGCGGTGACTCCTACAATAAACTGAATCCTTTTTTCCTTAGAAAATTATTTCTAGATTAAATATGACTTAATCCCATATCAAACAAAGGGGCCCTTGGTTTTCTTTGTTTTAACCTATCATTCTCTTCTTTAATGATAACTTGCTGCTTATGTGGTTTCTACCGTCTCCTTTTAAGTCTCACAGTGAATGTTGAGGAGTGGACACAAGCTCTTGGTGAAATGGGAGAGCCTCTGGAACTTGTGCGAGCATTCATCTTACCTGAGTGGGGCTTCAGACCTATCCATCTGCATGCAGACCAAGAACGGGTACTGTGAGAACTGCACCGTGGAGATGAACTCCAGGCCAGCCTCTGTCTCTGCACTGCTTTCCAGGCCAGCTTTCACAAAAGAGGAGTCCACTGTGACATCACTGCTTATCACCACAGCCACCCTGTGATTTTAACAAACATCTCTTATTGTCTCGTCAAACCCGGCAGGAGGATGAACAGAAGAACTTCAGCAAATCTCCACTCATGGCACCACGAGGAAACACTTAAGAATGGAGATGTGACCTCAGTGCAAGTCTTGTTGAAACCAGGGCACAGTGATGTCAAAGATTAGCCACAGAAGACTCATGTTTTCCCTGGCCTTCCCTTGCCTTGAATTCTTGACATGGGATCCAAGTGTATATCACATATAAGCTGTTTGGAAGGTGTGTCCCCCAAACCAAGGTGAATCTTGCTTGAAACCTAGTCCTTTTTCAGGCCCAGAAATATGCACATTTTCTGAGGAAGGAGTATGAACACACGGAGAAGACAGCTGGCGTTTATGACAACTTTGTTGTTACCGATCTCTATTGGCTCTGTTAGCTATTTCAGTTCCATTTCATTACTTTCTCCCATGAGAAAGGCATGGATGTGGTTGCCAAGAGACATGAAAGAGTGCTATGTGACAGAGAGCCATCCCTGTGGTGGGATACGTATACACAGACAGGATGGGTTTAGCAGTGGTCACTGGAGAACCAAACAGACAGGTTGGATGACTAGGCAATATGGCTTGGTTGGCAATGAAGAAATTTAAAAAAAAAATCTAATACAAGTTTAAGCAACTGTAAACTTCAGCTAAATGGTGGGAAATTATGTTCATGGTGAAATCAGATTTACATGTCCATGTTGTTGTTTTTTTTTATTTTAAGAAGAGGAATGCTAATTTTTGTCTGGAAAATTATAAAAGGATTCTGCTGTTGTGTCTCTCAGTATCAAACAGGCCAGAGGTTGTTTGAGATGTGTACAGATAACCTTTGGTCCGTTACCGGATCTTCCACTGTCTTATTCGCAAGCAAATGTTTAAGGGGTGTTATTTATGTGAAGGAGCAAGCGAACGGGATAGAAGACAGGATAGTCACCACACGGACACTGGGGGGATGGGTGGGGAAGGGGGAAGGAGCTCAGCAAACAACATGTGCCTATGTGAAAGTGTGCTCACGGACAATGGGAATACACAATGAAAAGTTTTAATTTGGTTAAAAATGAGATTATCATTATTATAACCCAGTAGGATTAGCAAATGAAGAGAGATTGATGCCAACAACAGAAATGAGCTTAAACTTTCATGTTGTAATATTAATATGAGATCCTGGGGATAAACAAGAAAGGAAAGGCTATGGTTTACCAGCAAGGTGTCTGTGCATCAGTTTGACAAGGGATCAACTTGCTGGCTAGCTCGGTGTCAACACAATTTTAGAGCCATTTGTGAAGAGGGACTCAATTTTTCTCAATGGAGAAAATCCCTCCATAAAATCAGCCTGCAGGGCTTTATTAAAGTTAGCAATTGATATGGCTTAGCTCATTGGCTCATTGTGGGCGGTGCAACCCCAGGCCATGTTCCTGGGGTATAAATATCAGGCTGAGCAAACCAGTGAGCAGCACCTCTCACTGCCCTCTGAACAAGATCCTGCTGTGAGTTCTCTCCCCAGCTTCCCTGGAGGATGGATGAGCTATGAGATGCAATAAATCCTTAGCCTCAACTAAGACAACTGTCAGCTGCTGAAGTGAACTAGGAACGAAGGATGTTTTCAAAAGCAGGAAGTCTCTGTGCTCATCTCAGTGCTGATCTCAGTACTCAGCTCAGTGCTCCTTAGCTCAGTGCTCAGCTCAGTACTCAGCTCAGTACTCAGCTCAGTGCTCAGCTCAGTACTCAGCTCAGTGCTCTGCTCATGTTAGTGCTCATGTTACTGCTCATCTCTATGCTCCTCATCTCAGTGCTCCTCACCTCAATGGTTATCTCAGTGCTGATCTCAGTGTTCACCTCAGTGCTCAGCTCAGTACTCGTCTCAGTGCTCACCTCAGTTCTCAGCTCAGTGCTGATCTCAGTACTCAGCTCAGTGCTCAGCTCAGTGCTCAGCTCAGTACTCATCTCAGTGCTCACCTCAATACTCATCTTAGTGCTCATCTCAGTACTCATCTCAGTGCTCACCTCAGTGCTCAGCTCAGTACTTGTCTCAGTACTCACCTCAGTTCTCAGCTCAGTGCTGATCTCAGTGCTCAGCTCAGTACTCACCTCAGTGCTCATCTCAATGCTCAGCTCAGTGCTCACCTCAGTGCTCAGCTCAGTGCTTAGCTCAGTACTCATCTCAGTGCTCACTTCAGTACTCAGCTCAGTGCTCATCTCAGTGCTGATCTCAGTACTCAGCTCAGTGCTCACCTCAGTACTCAGCTCAGTGCTCACACTGACCTGTTTCTAAGATGCTATTAATATAATGAATTCCCACAGTGGTTTCTGGTCCCATGGCTTACAAACATTTCAACCAGAAAGCACAGATTTGAAACAGTCTGAAGGTTAAACAGCAACCAAAATATATTCCTGCTGTGTTGTTGTTGTTGTTGTTGTTGATGCATTATGCTTACCGATTTTTCACTCGAGTTTTAGACTCGCGATACCACAGACTGAATTCCATTGAACCAGAAATATCAATAGCTAGACCACCCTGGATCTCCATATTGGCCTTTAGTCCAGATTGCAGCTGAATATCCTAGAAGCAAAAACAAAAAACAAAAAACAAACCCACACAGTATAAGTTAACACATCTTTCAGAAACACCCTCGGCTTCCTGATAGACAGTCCTCTGCTGGAGGACCTTGAAAATCAGTACTCATTCATTCCTTTGCTTCCATGCAAGCCCAGGACCTCTCACCTGCTACACTAGTGCTCTGCCATCACACATTGTACCCCCAGTGAAGAAGGCTCAGAAATACAGATTCCCGGTCTTGGTCCCCAACGCAGGCATTGCTGATACGCTAAATAATTAAAATGGCGAAGGCTGTTTTCCTTCAATCCTCTCCTCTCTTCAGGAGGGGCCATTCATTTTCAATGCGTAGCTTTAGGCAGGCAGTCAGCACTATCTGGGAACAGTTTCAAGATGAGTCTCTGTTTTAGAAACCCCGAGGGCAGGGCCAGCAGTCTGCTTCTACTATGCCTCCAAGTGCTTCTGACACAACTAAATGCGAGAACCACTGGACCAAGAGGATAAAGGTATTTCCATCAGAAACCTAGCCGTGGCTTTCTTGGAAACATGAAGACTGAACAAAATGATCTGTCTGAGTCCTTAAGCACTTTGCTAATTGTATGCTGAGGCAAACACAGACATCTGCATCTTCTGGCAAACAAACAAACAAGCAAACAAACAAACAAAAGCAGGATGAAAACTCCAAGAGTGGTATTAACTCCGGGAACTGCAAAAGGAAGGCAATTTAACCTTGGGTTAAGTTTAGGGTTGGGGTTAGGGTTAGGGTTAGGGTTAAGTTTAGGGTTAGGGTTAGGGTTAAGGTTAGGCTTCAGTAATAAGTGGACCTAACAGAGGTTGGGCCCCACTCTGCCCGAAGCCACACACGTGACAGGTGGGTTACACATGCCGATTTCATTCTTCACTGATAGGAGTTACGGCTCGCCGGCTGCACTTAGAGCCAGAACTGCCCACACTGTGTCCAAGGTTGGAGCTTTTCAGCTGCTTGTCACAGCTGTCATACAGTCACAACTCTGCCTCACAGACTGTGAGACCATTCTGAGGGAGACTG
The DNA here is from genome assembly GCF_947179515.1 of Apodemus sylvaticus. NCBI lineage: Eukaryota > Metazoa > Chordata > Mammalia > Rodentia > Muridae > Apodemus > Apodemus sylvaticus. The sequence goes on along the minus strand of NC_067475.1, from coordinate 24,482,094 downwards.
CCAAGGAGACAGAGCATAAACTGAAGTCTTCACTCGGCCCAGAATACACATTGAGTTAATGTTTTGTTAACGGACTTCAGGAAGAAGGTGGCAGGACTTTGTGTTTGTGATTAATATGACTCCTTTGTTCCTTAACTCTGACCTGAAAACTGTTTCTTGTAGAATAGACACTGACACACACACACACACACACACACACACACACACACACACACACACACGGGGGGGGGGGGGCAGAGGGGGAGGGGAAGGGAAGAGGCAAACAAACACAGACACACATACATATAGACACACAGAGAGATACACACAGAGACAGAGTCAGAGACATAGAGGGGGAGAGACTGAGAAATTCTAGCTGCCTGGCAGCTGTGACAGGCTGCCAGCTGTCAGTACTTCCTTCAGTGTCAGCACTTGCCCTGAAGTGGAATGTGCCTCTGAAGCTAGGAAGGCTTCACTGGAGCGTTCTGCAGAGCCCAGGGCCTCAGTTATTCATAAAATAACCTCAAATCTGCCAGATACTTCAGCCTGACACACACAGATACTGGTTATGGTTAAAATTGAAGGAGCAGTCTCTCTTTGACCACACCTTGCCCAGGATGTCTTATCTTAATGAATAGAAAAATCATATAAGAAAACTTAAGTCAGGGATTAACAAACTGTAGCCTATAGGTTCTCTGCCTCGCTGGCTGTTATTGCAAATAGAGTTTTACTGGAACACAGCTCCGCTCATTCAGTATACTGCTGATGGCCGTTTACACTCACTAATCACGGGGCTACACAGATGTGTCAGTCGAAGGTGGAAATGCTGACTGCCTGCCATTGACAGGTTTGCCAGCTCCAAGTGCTTGTTTATGTGTGACTTGAGGGTTAGAGAGGTTGAGCTGCACCTCTGGTTTTTCTCCTTCTCTTCATTCAGATGAAGAGAGAAGTGCTTTTCCTCAGAGTGCACCTATACTGTGGTGGTTTGAAAGAAAATGGCCCCCATAGGCTCATAGGGAGTGGCAATATGAAGAGCTGTGGCATTGTGGGAGACTGCGTGTCATTGTCATTTCCTGCTGCCTGACGATCAGGACATGGGACTCTCAGCTCCTTCTCCATGATTATGTCTGCCTGCACACCACGCTTCACCATGATGACAATGGACCAAACCTATGAAACTGTAAACCAGCCCCAATTAGATGCTTCCCTTTGTAAGAGTTGTCATGTTTGTGGTGTCTCTTCACAGCAATAAAACACTAATTAAGACAGTGCCAAGCTGCAAAATACCACTTGCCTGGCAGCTAGAGAGAGCTCTGTGACACCATTTTGGATTTTGGTCAGTAGGATTCTACCAGCCCTCTGGATGGGCACCCAGCTCTTCCTCCTTCCCCTTTTAGGGGCAGAGGGGGATGGGTTTTCTGCACCAGAAGGGGAATGGCCATCCATCACATAGTCAGAGGGTGACAAGTGTGAGATTAAAAGTCAGAGTAAAACTGGGCATGGTTGTGCATGCCCTTAGTCCTACTGGGAGGCAGAGGCAGGCAGATCTCTGTGAATTTGAAGCCAGCTTGGTCTGAGTGATTTCCAGGCCACACAATGTTACATATTAAGACCTTGTCTCAAAAAAAAAAGAAAAAAAGAAAAAAAGAAAGAAAAAAAGAGTCACAGTAGGCAGGCAAAGCCAAAGCGCACAGATTCTGGTCCCTGAGGATTTCTGTGTTAACACTGGACTGTCTACTTCCAAACACTTATTGCATTGTAAAAGCCAATCTGTCCAGTCATTTTTGCAATTTATTACTGCCTTGAACTTATATAAGGAGCAATAAAGATCAAGACACGGTAATATTTCATTCCAGCCATTGATGTTTTTGGGTGAGTTCTAACAAAATGCAGTATCAAAGGTTTTCCCCAGTCCTCAAAACCCATGACTTCATAACCAGAGCCTAAAAATAAAAAGCTAGAATCTTCAAATAATTTGGTGAAGAGCAAAACAGCTGAGAGAATATTCGAGTCTGTTTTAACTGCCTCACTTTGTAGCAGAAAACCATGGCTTGAAGCTATTTGGTAGCTTCCTTCCCAAGGTCACACTGAGAAAGCTGTAAAAGCCAACCTCAAGGTCAGACTGCCAGGCATGATGTCACCTCAGCCCAAAAGAAGCCAGTCCCATAGAACATACATCTTAAAATCAATCTCCATGCACGCAGTGCTTCGATATAAGTGTGAAGTAGGGTTCATGCCAATGACCCATAAAACGCTACATAGGAACATTCCATTTTTTTAATATCAACCTGCTAAGGTGGGACATACATCAAAACATTCAAGGAAAAAATGTAAGCATCACACACACTCAGTCTCTAGGGCTCTTCAGATAGACGAACCCTCTCTGACTCTCAGAAAATCCAACTGGGCAAATCACTGAAAACCCACAGTATCTTAGACATAGAAACCGTTCCACATAAGAACTATAAGACTTAGCACCATGGAGCTCTGTAAACAAAATCCTGAAGAACAAGGTCAAGGAAAGGAAAAGACTTGTATTCTCTCTGAACGAGCAAGCTTCTCTAAGGACCTAGGACCCAGATATAAGGACTGGTGCCAGCAGGGGCTCAGACCCTCACGAGTTTGACATTATCAAAATGATGCACCACACTGATTTTCATAATTGCTGTCATCACAAATAATGCCAATGCCAGGTAGCTCACCTCCTGCATTCAGGGTAAAAAAGACAAGATTTCCTCCCCAGTGCAGGAAAACCGTGTTTGCAGGTAATACCAGCTCTGTTCTGCTGTATCGCAGGCATTTTCCACTAAGCGGCTAATAACAGAGAAAGCAAGTGGTAATTCGCTATAGCAAAGTAGAAAGGGCAGCAGTAGCAAGAGGACAAAGGCACAGGGAGCGAGCTCCGGGTCTGCAGAGCAGTAACTTGTATTTTCTAGACACGTTTAAAATTTGTCTGCTGAGTGACAGGCCCAAAGTGGGATCCAGCTCAAGGGGAGGTCCCAAGGCCTGACACTATTACTGAGGCTATGGAGCGCTCACAAAAAGGGACCTAGCATGACCTCATTCCGGAAGACCCAACAAGGAGCTGAAAGAGTCAGATGCAGATATTTGCACCCAACTGATGGATAGAAGCGGCTGACACTTGTTGTTGAATTAGGGAAGGCTGAAAAAACTGAGGAGAAGGGCAACTCTGTAGGAGGACCAGCAGTCTCAACTAACCTGGACCCCTGATAGCTCTCAGACTCTGGACCACCAAACAGGCAGCACACACACGCTGATATGAGGCTCCCTAACACATATACAGCAGAGGACTGCCAGGTCTGGGTTCATTCAGAGATGACACACCTAACCCTCAAGAGACTGGAGGCCTCAGGGAGTTTAGAGTTCAGATGTGTGTGGGGGGACATCTACATGGAGACAGAGGGTGGGGAGGAGGTATGGGGTGTGGAACAGTCAGAGGGTGGATGGGGTGGGGGGAATAAATTATGGAGTGTAAAAAAAATTAATAGCCAGGCAGTGGTGGCGCACACCTGTAATCCCAGCACTCTGGGAGGCAGAGGCAGGCGGATTTCTGAGTTTGAAGCCAGCTTGGTCTACAGAGTGAGCTCCAGGACAGCCAGGGCTGTCCAGAGAAACCCTGTCTAGAAAAAAAACCAAATCCAAAAAAAAAAAAAAAAATCAAAAAAAAAAAAACCAAACAAAAAACAAAACAAAAAAATTAATAAAAACTTTTTGCTGACCTGGGACAGGCTCAGTTGGGTAAAGCATCTGCCACACAAGCACAAGGCCTAATTTCAGTCCCCATCACTCACACAAAACCAAGGCACACTAGTGTACACCCGTAATCCCAGTGCTAGGAGGCAGAGACAGGAGAGTCCCTGAGACTTGCTGCCTAGGCTTCATAGCTTAACTAAGGATGCTCCAGAGTTAATGGGAGACTGTCTCAACAAAATAAGCTTGACAGCAATTGTGGAAGACTTCCAAGGTTGACCGCTGGCTTCCACATGATCTAATACTGCAAAGATGTGCTTACTGTGCACACACATGTACACACACACACACACACACACACACACACACACACAGGAACTCAATAAGAACTTGCAGTCTGAGAGAGATAGAGAATTACCTGAGAGTGGTCTATTAGCAGAATAAGCCCTTTCACCACGCTGACAGGGTCGCTGGATGCCGACAGCATTTTGGACATCAAATCACTGTATCCATTAAAAAACGTGACAGGTCTAAGCTGGATATCAAACAGGATGGGTGACATGCCAGCGTAGGAGTCAAGGTTCTCCTCCCCTTCATCAGGAGTGGCTGCAATTAACCCTTCCAGCCCTTGGGCTTCAATGACCACCTAGGGAGAAAAGGGCACACAGTTGATGGCCGCAGCTCCCCACCTGCTCCGTGGGTGACGGAGAGGTCTCTGAGCTGCAGAGACCACCGTTTTCAGGACCAAAACCTCAAGTATCTTCTGCAACTAGGCAAGAGCAAAAACTAAATCTCGTGTCTATCATAATGGAGATTAATTTTCTCCTTGCACTCTTCCCAATTGCCCTCGGATGTGTGGAAGATTACATTCATTTGGTAGACGAGGTGAGGACAGGTGAATATTCACTTAGCTGGTATGTGGCAGAAACGGAGCTCGGATCCTTGCTATGCGACTACAAAGGCTGCAGGCATTGGAGGGCATCACCTGAGGTGCTTGCTTACTTTCTCCAAGCTGTCTCAAGCAACAGACCTGCCATCTTCACGAGCCTCTGACAGGAGATGGAGAGGCACTGGCGCTCCACCCAGTCAGCTGTTCTGAGAGGGCACACTCACGCCCTCCGTGTCAAACTTTCACCCCTCACCACAAGAATGAGGCCACACTCTGAGGACGCCCACACCCACATGACTGGCCTGTAAGGAATTTTGCTTATTTTCCATTCTGCACAGCCAGGCTCTAACCACTGTGTGCTTGGCATTCCCCAGGGCACATGAGACAGCAGGTGGCAATGCCTTGGCATGGCAGGTATGTGATTCTGACCGTGGTGCCATTGAATGGATGACTTTATATTGATGATTACCCAAGCTTCCCTAACAATGGATTGTCATTGAGGCGTGAATAACTTCAATTAGGAGGTTATAATCTGATATTCATAAAACCAAAGTGATGGTATGGTTCACAGTAAAGATAAATTATCATTTAATTTAGGACTAAAATTCAACCAGTTCTCAACTGCTCATAATACTTGATTCTTTTCTTTCCTAGCAGAATTGGAGAAATAGAAACTAATTCTTTAAGATACATTGTTTTTTCTTTTTGTTTGTTTTTTTGTTTTTTTGTACATTGACGGTTCTTGTACCAGCAATCAGTCTCAGTAGAGATAAGTGAAAAGACAAACATAGAATAAAATTAAATACTTAGGTATATCTAACTAATGTATCCCTGAATGGAAGTCTAACTAGCAAATTCTGGCACAACTTCAATTCTGTGTATATATATATATATATATATATATATATATATATATATATATATACACATATACATATACATACACATACACACATATATACATACATATATAAAACAGAATATATATATAAATATGTAACCCACCATTAACTTACAAGCTAATTTGTAAGATATAAAATACATAATGCTACTCTCAGTATATGCCATTTTCCCTCAGACAGGTTTCTTTCATTGCACATGAGGTACCTGACTAGCATGAAGCTCTGCCTTTCCGATGTGCTGGAAGACGTTCAGGTTGCTTCTCCTCAGAATGCCAGAACCAGAGTAAAGGATGTCAAGGCTGTATGTGGATGCCGCATGGGGGCTTCCTAATGACAAAAGAACCGCGGAACTCAGTCACAGTTCCAGCAAGGTGGGTGAGGGGGGGTGCAGGAGGAGAAGCGTCTGGGGTCACGTACGTTCTATGTAGCCAGTATAGGCAGAGGAGGATCCACTCTTGGAGAAACGGTCATAATTGTGTACAAACATCTCCTTGAGAACTCGACGGACAGTTTTGCTGCAATACAGAAGAGAAGGGTTTTCATTCACGGTGATGAATGTTTCCCAGATCCAATTGGGAATGCAACCAAACCACCCCATGTTTAAAAAAAGAGAAGTCCTCATGCCACTGCGAGACCCAAGGACGGTCTGGCGGTGGCAAGATGCGGGCTCTCCCCTTCATTCCTCAAATAGCTGACAGTAGTTTGGTGTGAAAGGAACAGAGCATAAGGATGCCCAGCCATGAGATGCCTTCAGCTGACTGGTGGACACTTTGGGAGCAGAAAACTCATGTTTTTTGAATAATCATGGTTATACTGTAAAATTGTATATAAATTTAAGAAAGCTGTGCCAGACAGGAGGCTGCTTATTTATTTATTTATTTATTTATTTATTTATTTATTTATTTATTTATTTATTTTACTTTTTCTTTCCCTTCTAAAATCATCATTGGCAGACAATACAAAACCACAAACTTGTAGGATTGCTATTTATGTAGTTTCCACCACAGACAAAGCCCAACAGAGCCCACAGGAGAATGATTCTCTCCTCTAAAGCTTTGGCTCATTCTACACGCCCTTGTCGCGTTTATAGAATTAGCACTGAGATCTCCTCATTTCTCATGATCTCGCACTAATCCATCAGCAACGGTACAACTACCACACATCAAAACCTCCCAACTAATCAGGAATAAGACAGGCCTAGGTCTGCAGCAGAAGCATTTTGCAAGGAAGGCGTGGCTCTTTATTGATAATCTCCCTGTCCATCAATATCACTGGGTCATTGGATTTTTTAGCTTGGAAGAGAAAAGATCATGTTCTCAAATATTCGAGGGTTCGTTTCATGTGGATGAGCGTTAGACACAGTCTGATTCATTCCAGATACAAACCCAAGGCCAATAAAAAGGCATTGTTTAGAGCAGGACCCAATAACGAAGTCCTGAACAGTGGCACAGATTCACTTAGTGGCAGTGATTTTCCTGGCATCATAGAGAGTCAGTGGAGTCTGGTACCACTTGCCAGGAAACAAAACAAAAACAAACAAACAAATAAACAAACAAACAAGCAAAATCTGCCTACAGTAGAAAGAGATACATACCAGGCAAGGTGGACCTTAATCTCCCTTCCTGCTCTAAGGGTTTTATTTCTGAGAACCTGATGTAAGTGTTTACAATGGCTTCTTTCTGTTTGCCAGGCTGCTGTCCGTCCCACTCCCCCCTCTTTCCTGACCCCTGATGACTTGGTTCACAGAGCAGAGGCATGGGCTACCCCTGGGTGCTCCTCCAAGAAGTCTTGAATAACAACAGAGAAACAGAGGAATCTGATTCCCACAGGCAAGAACGGTCCTGGATTCCTTCCTGCTCCTGACACCTCTGTTCTGACTGTCCTGGCCCTCCCTTGTGGGGAGACGCCCTAAAGAGCGGGTGACATTCAGAGTGAGTGTGGAAGGTGGCTTTTGGGAGATGCGATGGAGTGTACTTAGGGAGAATGAAGTCAACCGGCGCAGCTCTTCAGAATCTGGCTCCTCTTAACCTGGGCCATGACTAAGATTTGTAACCTGAGTGGCAAATTCAGGGGAGTTGTGATAAAAGTCTTCAGAAAGACCTCACATTTGAAAAGTTAAGATGAAAGAACTTTCTTTGTCCCATTGTGCTACTTACAAAAATAGTCCTGTTGAAAATGCAATTAGACTTTAAAACTTCACTGACATTTGGTGATATATATATTTACCATACTGAGTGGGTACTCAGAGAAGCAGTCCTGCCCAGAGTTCCAAATCGCAACCAGCAAAAGGAAAGCTGTTTATCCGACTCACTAATGAGTTTCTTTGGGAAAACTTGACACTTGTTAGGTTTATGTAACACTGCCCAGTGTAATGACCAGGTCATGGTTACTAGCTATGAGGCCCTGTATCAATAGACAGATAGGCTTGCGTAAGAAGAGGCTCGGGCCGGGTGGTGGTGGCACATGCCTGTAATCCCAGCACTCTGGGAAGCAGAGGCAGACGAATTTCTGAGTTCGAAGCCAGCCTGGTCTACAGAGTGAGTTCCAGGAAAGCCAGGGCTACACAAAGAAACCCTGTCTCCAAAAAAAAAAAAAAAAAAAAAAAAAAAAAAGAAGAAGAAGAAGAAGAAGAAGAGGCTCGGGAGATGCATTGTACCTTGCAGGCATTTCAAAACGCAGGATGTCCTGCACAATGGTGAGCATGTATTTGTTCATTTCTTTAGGAAGTTCCCCGATAGACAGTAGGATGTTCTTCACGTCCATGTAGGATGGGTTGTTCTTTAAGATAACAGCAGCAGCAGTAGTGCGCACCGTCTTTTCATGAACCTTATGATTCTGGTGGTAGATCCTGTTCAAGGTCTTCCTCACCTGTTAGGAGATGTTTAAGTTTAGCACATCCACAGAGTTTCTAAATTGCTATTGTAGGGACAGTGAGGTGGGTCAACAGATAAACGGGTCTGTGGCCAACCTTGATGATGTCCATGAGTTTTACTCTCTGGACCCAGGTGGTGGAAGGAGAGAACTGACTTCAGAAGGTTGTCCTCTGAACTCTTTATGCGTGCCATGATGTGTGAACTTGAGAACACACACACACACACACACACACACACTCAATAATTGATGTAATAATTTAAAAACTGATATTGTAGTGAGAATAGCAAGTGCTTATTTAGATACATCTGAGTTATTACGGTTGCTAGATTTTTTTGCACTTAGGTTGATGCCCTGTGGCGAGGCTACTGGACCATGAACAGAAATGATGTGAATGTCTCTTAGGAAGAGGAAGTTAAAAGCTGGCATGCCTCCTGCACCTCTTTTCTGACTGCTGGGAACACATAGCCTCCTAGCCCCTAGCCCACTTTAGACACATCGCGTGTAACAAACTGTGGACCCACTGTAAGGTTTTGTAGTTCATGTGCTGCAGAAACAGTGCTTGGTAATACCTGATAGGAACTTCGAAGGTCACTGCTGTGCAGTGGGGCTTTGGGTAGGTGGTTGGGGGTGAGACTGGGGAGAAAGCCATATGGACTGGTATTTTCTTAGAATAAAGTACCTCAGATTGCTTTCCTCTCTTATTTAAAAGAAAATTTAACATGCTAGTTTCTAGTAGCAGTTTTATGTTCATCATAAAAAGTCAAAACTGCTTCCAAATATTGTCAGTCCCAACTCATGAATAATCCCTGCCCCCACATCCACCCTGTGCAGCGGTCTCTGTGGTTTGAATGTGTCCCTCCAAAGGTCATCTGTCTGGTGGTGTTAAGGTGGCTGAGCACTTGAGAGGTGGAGTTCAGTGCAACATCAACAGGTCACAGAAGCAGTGGCCTCAGGAGCAATCAACACAGGTTTCATGGGACTTCACAAGTTCCTTCAAGATAAGGGATTGCAACTCCTCCCTTGAATCTTTACTCTACATAATCATGCTATATTCTTCCGTTCTCCTTGCCTCTTGTGTTTTCCTATCTCTTCACCCTGGCCCTTGCTCTCAGACTTGTAGGAGTTAAATAACCCACTGAAGAACAAGCAATGGGAAAGGACCCGGAGGATGTAAAGCTAGGTTGGTCTGTCTTAAAAGCCTCCTGCTTTGCAGCCAAACGTCTTTCACACAAAAATGGTAGGAGGACACTCGGCTGCGACCTGCAGGTGGCATCCTGAATGGCAAACACTCCCATGGAAAGCTCATATTGAAACATGCTCATCTCTGACAAAGTCATAATGTAGGTGGCATCCAGAAAAATGCTACATGAGCAGGTGAGGTCACATGTTTCAACCCGTTAAAAACTTTAACAACATCCTGAAATGTACAGAAGTAATGTTTGTACATTTTCAACGAGAGTTTGTTTCTTAACATCACATTCTAACCAGCTGAGCTACCCGGCCTGAGCTACTAGGATTTGTTTCCTAAAATAAGAAAATGTATTTTAATATGTATGCTTCAGGTTACAGGGCATAGTTGTTCAGAGTGTAGGGCCAATTGAGATTAACTTGAAATACAAATGAAGAATATTTCTAAACGAAAGAGCGACTGTTATGGGGAAACATTAATTAATCGGTTAATTAATTAATTAAAGCAGAGTGACTTGAGAGTAGTTAACATGTGGATTACCAGAAGTGATTTTTTTCTCCTTCCTTCTTCTGTTAATGTGGCAGAGTCAAGGTGCTTACCTCATCTGTGATGAAGGAGACATCGTATCTCTGGAGAACAGTGGTAGCCAGGTGGCTGACGGGCCCTTCTCCGGCCTCGGCATACTTCAAAAGGAGCGGAATGCCTTCAGGAAGCAAGGCATTCTTCAGAGCCAGCAGGTACATCATGGTGTCTTCTTTCTTCTCCGGTTTTTCAAGTCCTCCCAGGATTAGCTTCTTAGCTTCAACCACTGCCTAAAACACCACACACCTCAGACAAATGTCCCACTACAACACTCAGACAGGAAAACAACATCAGCTCCTAGGAAGCTTGGCTTTGGTTGCTATGTGACACGTGTTAAGGCATGGAGACTTCTCAAACGTATGTGTTCTAGAGAAGCAGAGCATGATTAATAATGGACAGTCTTCAACACACGCTCTAAATGCAGAAGGGCGATTCCAGATTTAGCTCAGTTGTTCTATATGGAGAAAACTTCCTCAGCACCCCAAACAGAAGACAACTGTGGTTCCAGATCCGCAGATCATTTATTTATGGTTTAATACCACAGCATTGACAAGGACTGGTTCCTGGACCTCCTGGTAATACCGATACTGATGAACATTTGCTTGTCTATATGAGCCACCCTGCTTACTGGAGGAATCTTAGGAGTATTTGTTGTCTTCAATATAAGGTGACTGCCAGGCAAATGCCTATGCTGTGTTGAATACATCCACATGAACATCTGTTTCCCTCACCATTTTTAACCCATGGCTGGTTAAATCTCAAATGGAGACTCCACATATGTACAGGGAATCACTATCTTTGTATTCGATAAACAGACAAGGAATCCTTTGAGGGTGGCATGATATTCTGTGCATCTTTATATTAAAGGATTGGCATTGTGCCTAGTATAAAGTCAGTGTTCACTAAATAATGATACCTGGGTATTTTATATATGGGCTTTATCCTCAGCCACAATATTTAACACAGAAATTGAGCAAATAAATCAGCTGTTTAATAATTATTGAAATTGGAAATGTAGAGATTTGTCATACTCGGGTGTCTTAGATGTAATACTAAAGTTAATTTCTAGCATGACTGATAATCAATCGTTTTCAATATCCGCGTTTTTGTAGACTTCTCTTGCACGCTTATCATGCGTTCTATCCATAGGCTACACCTCGTGGACCCATTTGGTCTCAGGAGTGATGCTCCCTATTGTTTTTAATAACAAGCATTTAGAAGAAAAGATGACACAATAATGTTTTTCTGTAGCAGAAGAAAATAGAGACTGAAGAAAATAGCAGAAGAAAAGTGTGAGTGAATGCTAGCTCATAACACTAATGGGGGAAAGAGAGCTGCACGTATTAGCTGTAAAGTAGAAAAATTCCCATTTAAATGGATATCACTAGATTAACCCACTTGAGTTCTCCATATGTAGTTACGCACAGTTCCAGTGAAACAGAAGGCCGCATAACATGATGACTATAGTTAATACTATTGTAATGTTATATTTCAAAATACCATGAATATATTTTAAATGTCTTTATTCTAAGGACATAGTACGTATTGTAGGTTATGGATATGCTAATCACCCAATTTGGTCATTGTACAATGCATAAATGTTTGAAGTATCATATTTTACCTCAAATACAACATTCATGCATATGTGGATGTGTAGTTTGTCACAGATAAAACCAAAAGCAAAAACAATGCCTGAATACAGACATAGAGGACTCTCAGTGAATTTGTGTTTAGTAGAAAAATTGATGGATGATTTGATTTCTAGAGAGCTTTATTGATTATAATCTATGCAGTAGGCATCCTTTAAGTAACTGGTGTTGATAAACAAAGATTCATCATTGTGTGGAGCTTCTATTCCACACTAGAGACAGAAATAAGCAAGAATGCTAAAGAGCAGTTAAGCTGTAAAGTGTGTGAGATGGACCGATGCTAAGTTGGGAACTGGGGAGTGACCAGGTTGGCAGTGTGGCTACACTGGGCATGCACAGTCTGGACACAGTGGGTACGAGTCTGTGGTGTTACACTGGACAGTCTGGACACAGTGGGTACAAGTCTGTGGTGTTACACTGGACAGTCTGGACACAGTGGGTATGAGTCTGTGGTGTTACACTGGGCATGCGCAGTCTGGACACAGGGGGTACGAGTCTGTGGCACTTACCTTGAGTTTGCAGCCTTCATTCTGACACAGCTTCCTGACTAGGGCTCCAATGATGATCATAACCGTTTCTCTGATGTCGTTGCTTGCAAAGGAACCTTTGAACTTACTCTGTGGCCAAACAGGGGTCAAATAGATTATCAGGACACTTCAGCTTTTCCAAAGGACACTTCTCAGCTAATAAAGCAACCAACATCTGGGGAAATGACTTTGCGCTTCTAGACAACAAACTCAGAATTTTGTTTTTGAGACACTTAGAAATGTATTGTCTAGTTTTGCATGAAGGATTGCTAGACCGCCAACCCCAAATGATTTTACCTTCCCAGTCTGTGAACCCTTCAGGGTTCAGGGATTTGACTGTTCAGTTGTTCTAAGAACAACTGTAATATTCTTTATATGTCTGTAATATTCTTTATATGAACTGGAGATGTCAATGTGTTTGTAGAAATAGCATGAAGACTTTTGAAGTTAAAGTAATCCTAATTGCTTATTGAAGCATCATAGAAACTGTTTACTCTGATGTTTTCTCCTTTGCCACATGATAAGGTGGGTGTCTGTAATCTTCAGGTTGTTATAAAGTGTAGGTCATGTTGGTTACTAGACCTTCAGTGCCCCTAAGTGAGAAGGCTGACTGGGCTGGTTAATGCACAGAAGGGAGGCCGGCCATGTGATTGCCAGCAGGCCTCCGTCTTCTGGTCTCAGCACTCACTGGATCCACGTTAATACCTGCTTCCATTTAAGTTTTGTTTATCATTTTTTACCCAGCAACCCATGGTCACTATTTTCCTAGTGTCCCTAACTTACAAGGAGGGCTCGCAGGAGTTCTTCATCAGGGTGGGAGGCAAATCCACAGGCATAGAGGAACCTTTCCTGGAGAATGATACTGCTGTCGCTTTTGAAATCCAAAAAGTCCAGGATGGCTTCCAGAGAGTCTGGAGTCTGAGCAGAGGTGACTGCGTCCACCAGCTGAGGACTGTAAAACAGGCATCACCATGGATACCACGCTTACGGCACTTAGGAAAGCACCACACATCCCCACCACTCCCAGCTTCTGTTCATTTGAACTTCTTAAAGAAGTACGCCTTCCCTATAAACAAAAATTATAAATAATACATTCCCAAAGGACCACTTTATTCTACGGAAATTTCTCCTCTCCTTCTCTTATCTCAGAGTGTACAAACCATTACACTATACAAACCTAAGCAAAATACGCTTGAAGATGTGTACGTTAACATTATGTAAATATCATAAATCAGACTCAAAATACTTTTATGTGAGGTAATGCATACAATCTGAAGTCTCAAATTCAATTTTTCTCTAATTAGCTTTACTAAAACACATATTTTTCAATGCCTAATTAAATTAAAGCACCATTCATTATTGATAGAAAATATAAACTACTTTAACTTCATATACAAGATCTTTGCCCTTTAAAAATAAAAAAAGACACCATTGTATAGTTCTATTTTGTTCACAATGGGTATGTTATTGTCTTCCATGAACAAAATTGTAGTTAAAAGCTGGTCGTGAAAAATATCTTTAGTTAGTTGAGTCTGGGCATGGTAAAAATTGTAACTAATTTTTTTACACTGATGAATATAGGCTATAAATATTCCATACTGAGCTCATGCTCACAGTGGTTCACCCCTGTAATCCCAGCCCTAAGAAAGGCAAGGCAGGAAGAAGAGCCCAGATTCAAGGCTAGCCTGGGCTATATAATAAGCTTTAGGATAGAATGGGCTACAGAGTGAAATCTTATCTCAAAATCCATCAGACAAACAGAATTGATTAGTAGCCTGAGAACACAATTCCATGGAAGGAAGCCAGCCCCCATCACAGAGCATGATAAACACACGCCTGTGCTAACTTGGACTCGTGGACACAAAACAATAGTTGTGAGAATCAGCGCGAAAACTGGCTGGTGCATTTCTGGCCAAGTGAGCATTAACTTGCTGACCTGTGGTACAGCTGTTAGAAAATGCAGGCCAGCAGAATCACTGGTTTGGAAACAAGACAGAAGACTGAAAGAGGGTCCTTCCTACTTAAGAAAAATCTAACAGTGTTGCAGAGATGGCTCAGTGGCTTAGGACACCGCTGCTCTTGCAGAAGAAGCTAGTTTGATTCCCAGCACCTATCTGGCAGCTCACAACCACCTGTGACTCCAGTTCCAGGGACACCAACGCCCTGTACTGACCTCCACGGGCAGCAGACACACACGGCGCTCATACATAGATGCAGTGAAGTGTTTATACACACCGTGCAAATATATCTTTAAAAAAATAAATGAAAAGGCAGTGGCGGTTTAAACCCTTTCGTGACAGACGGCCCTGAATAACAATGTGGCTTACAGCACTTCTTTCTTCTCTGCCTTCAGAATTTGGAGGATGTCTTCTCTCCTCGCAGTCCGCAGGTGCCGGATGAAGGCCAGGAAGCTGCGCGCGGCCTCGGCATTGGACAGGTTGTCCGGCTCCAGGTGCTTTCTGATAGACTGCCAGTGCTCGGCCAGCTGCAAACACAGCGACAGGGGCAGCCGCCTTAGTCCTCAGCTCCCGACTGTTCTCCACAGGGCTTCGATGGTCGCGCCACCCATCCCATACACTGTGTGAAGCCAGCAGCTAAGAATACACAGGTCTGCTTCCCCTGGGGGCCGCGCTGGAGCTGGATTTGCGGGACCTTGGACCACTAGCCAGCGGATGTTTGGATGTGTGGGTCCACCAATGACTGCGCTGTGATTAGCACATCTGAAGCCGGGCTTTGAGGGGGCTTTGAGGGTGCAGAAGTTTCATTAACAGTCGGGGATTTGGTATTTGGGAAAGTGAGAGCTACCAGAGTCGTACCTGCTTTCTACCTTGCTCCACCCTCGCTGCTAATCAGAGTTTCAAACAGTCTGAGCTCCCTACTCCTTACAGCACTGCTTGTGTGGGGTCCCATGCCCTGCTGTTGCTGGGATCTGAACTGTTCAGAGTCTGTATCTAAAGGGGAGGGTTGAGAAAAGGGTCATTTTCTCAGATGCTACAACTACCGTACAATGATTTTGAGGGCAGTAGCAGTGCTAACCAGTGGTGTCTTTCACTTTTGAAACAAGCCAAATAGCTTCCCTACTTGAGGACTTTTGTCCATCCTTTATTGCATAGAATGTTGAATTCTACCCGTGTGACTGTTAACTCTGGTAAATCACCATGCTGTTTTAAAATGATTGCTTCCTTCTTCTAAAGAACATCTGCTGCAGAAAGAAAGAAAGGAAGGAAGAGGGGAGAGAAAGAGAGAGACAGAGAGACAGAGACAGATGGAGAAACAGACAGACCCACAGAGAGCTAGAGACAGAGACAGAGAGACAGAGACAGAGAGACAGGGACAGAGAGACAGGGACAGAGAGACAGAGAGACAGACAGCTAGAGACAGAGACAGAGAGACAGGGACAGAGAGACAGGGACAGAGAGACAGAGAGAGAAAGAGACAGAGAGCTAGAGACAAAGACAGAGAGACAGAGACACAGAGAGACAGAGAGAGACAGAGAGCTAGAGACAGAGACAGAGAGAGACAGAGAGACAGAGACAGAAACAGAGAGAGGCAGAGAGACAGAGACAGAGACAGAGAGAGGCAGAGAGGCAGAGACAGAGAGAGACAGCCAGTCAGAGCGAGCGCAGTTACAATCCAGCATCAGTCCCAGTCCGCCCACTTACAGAAGGGCATCCTTTACAGACACTCTGCAGGGCCTGTCCCACGATGGGGATGGCCTTGTACTTGGAATCAACTGCTTTAATCACACCGGACACTTGCTTCCCAGGCACCATTCTTGGGCCCGCTTCAGTTGTCTTCAGCTCCAATTTCTGCCTGTGCGACACCAAATGGAAACATCATATAAGAATTTATATGTGTGAGAGAGGGGGGGAAATACTAAAATTGCAACTCTTTCAGAAAAACCCAAAACCAACTAACTTCACCCATGTATGCGTGCAATCTACGGCATCTCCAGAGACAAGCTGAACCCCAACAATCTTGTTCAGTTTTCCTGGTCAAGGAAATATTTTATTCAAATATTTGGAAGTTGTAGGTCTAGACTTTCAAAATACCATGCCAAGAGAGTAGAGGAAAGGAGATTTGTCAGGAGGCTAGAGAAGACATGGGAGGTCTGTCAGCCCTTTTAAGTTAGCTTTCTGAAAATTGTGTTCAAGGCTATCAGGTGTCAGCTATTAACCAAGACAGTCAGCAAAGTTTATTTTCCAAAAAAATGGTCTCAATGGTAACTTTTTACTGACATTCTTTCCTAGAATTTTGTCTTTCTGTCATCAAAAGACAGGCAGTTGTGCTGAAACTAGTATTTCCAATGTGTTACTATAGATTGTATGAAAAATTATGACATACAGAGGCGGGTGCTAGCTGTCAACCATTGGTCTGGGCATGAGGTCCCCAGTGGAGGAGCTGGAGGGTGGTACGGAGGAGCTGAAGGTGTTTTCAGCCCCATGGGAAGAACAATGATTTCGGCCAACCAGATGCCCCAGGACTCCTAGGGACTGAACCATCAACCAAGGGGCATACATGGTTCCAACCAAAAATATGGCAGAGGAATGCCTTGTCAGGCATCAGTGAGAGGAGAGGTTCTTGGTCCTGTGAAGACTCAATAGAAACCCCAACAAAGGGAAATCGAGGTGGGGAGGTGGGGAGGTGGGAGTGGGTCCAGTGGAGGGGCATATACTTGGAGGCAGGGGTGGGAGGTTTTCGGGGAGGGAGAAAACTGGGAAAGGTTTTTTAAAAAATTATCTCAGAATTTAAAAAAAAAGAAAAGAAAGAAAGAAAAGAAAAAAGAAAAATTATGAACAGGTTGGACTCAATATTTGCAAGGAGTTCAGTCAAAATGAAGAGGCCCTGTATGCACACGGGTCACGAGCACACACACCTACTTACAAGTCAAATATAATAATATATAAAAGAAAATGTTAGCTATAACAATATGTGAAGGAAAATAACACTTTTAGCATTATTGTCTTACTTGGACACTATTTTTCCTGCCATGGATTGTTGGAAGTTCACAGCAAAAGCTCTGGTCTCTTCAGCAAGCACGGCAGTGACAAAGCTGTCCTCTATCTTATAGGTAGTGACAGATGTGGCTTTTGAACTGACACCCAACACCTGCACAAGTAAGTAAGTGAATCAGTAGAAAGTAATTATCCTTAAATTTTAATTGAATCAAATTAAACTGTCTTTCAGTTTTCGAAACAGTGCCTCTTTTGTGCCATCTCCCATCCCGAGAACACCCACAACACTGAAATATCTGTTCATGTGGCGCTCGTAAGTATATAGCCTAAACTCAAAATGATTAATGTTTCCTAAGCGTATTGTTTTGTTGCTTTTCTAGTATCTTAAATCTCTACAGACCATCATTGTCGGAGAACCTCAAAGGAAGCTGCTGTACCTGATTTGCCGTTGTAAATCCAGACCTCTCAATTTTGCACGTATCCAGGGCCTTAATTTTGACCACTTTGTCTTGCTGAGCTTGGTAGGTCACTTTACAATCCCCAGAGATATCTACCTGGAACAGAAAGCAAGAGCATGATGCCTGGGGTGCCACATGGGCTGTCTCCATTCTCACGGGAGGAGGCTTATCCTGGGTTCCCTAATATACCACTGAGAACTTCACCCTACCCCGGGATGACAAAACAAAAAGTCCTCAAAGGCTTTTTACAGGGTGCTGAATCCCACTGTCTTCCATTAGGCCTTAGAACATCTCCTCAGCTTTCCTGGTAAACAAGGACAGCCTACTTCTCTTGGAGCTCAGGATCTGAATAAACCGTTTGGCCATTACTGAACTCTCTGGCCATGTAGGTAATTATCTGGTGAGGGGGAATGTTTTTAAAGGCCATATCAAGGTGGTGTGTGTGATTTTTTTAAAGAGAGAAATATGGTAAAAAAAAAAAAAAAAAAAAAAAAAAAAAACTCTTGAACCTGAACTCGTGAGATTAACTAAATTCATTGTCATTCATAATACGAATCTGAGTTTAGACAAAAACATCCCAAAATAGACTCTGCTCGGCTCCCGAGAGCTTTCCCCTTGGGCCTCCTGCCAGCCCCTGCTGCTGCTATTTTAGGAAGCCAGCCACATTCCCTTGGTCCAACCCGGCCATCCCGGTTTCTCCTCTGCTCATGGGCTGAATGAGTTAAGATCAGGAAAGCTGTTGTCCAGCTTGACTCAAGTCAGAGAGCCTGACTCTGCCGGATCCTCTAACTCACTCACTCACTTCTATTTCCTCTCTGAAGGAGGGGACTTGATCCATTCCAAATACCCAAGATTATTAAAATACAGCTGTCAGGCTCATTGCTTGTCTATAATTTTAGCATCCTTGGGATAAATCTAGGGGAATGAATTTTTAATGTTTCCCACAAGGCAACAGGACAAAGACATGTAACAACCATTGGATCCCCCAAAGTTTTCTGCACAATTGACAATTATCCAAAAGTTCCTTTAATATAACTGATTCCAGTTCCTTAACTCTGATTTTAAGCAACAAGTCATTTCATATGTAAGTGAAATCTGACTATCCAACTTAAGTCAACTTTCTTAAAACGATACTTAATCCTAAAAGCAGTTTTAATTTTCTGTGGAATTTCAATAGGCAAAAATGCTTAGAAACACTTTGATATACCTGTTGACAAATAAGATCTTGGTTGGCTTATTTAACGACCTACTTGTTTAATTTGTAGTACTGGGCCTTGAACTGGGCCTTATACTTGTGCCATCTTGACTTCTGATCCTATCTCTAGCTCTTTTTACATTTTATTTTATTATCGCTTGGGAGATATGAACTCTCAGAATTCACTTGTCTCTTCCTGTTGCACTGGTTACTGGCACACAAGTGGCCACATCCATATTTTACAAAAATAAATAAATAAATAAATAAATTAATTAATTAATTAATAAATAAAAAGGTGCGTTTCCTTAAGTCTTAAAGTTACTCTGTGGCCCAGGCAGACCTTTGCTTAAAACTGGGCCTTAGCCCCTAAGCAGCTGAGATTACAACGGGCGCCTCTGCTACCTCACCCAGATACTGAGTTCTTAGGATTGTCACTAAGTACCTCGTTGGTGGTTCCAGAGCTTAACTGCATCTGGAATAAGCTAGCCAAGCCTCTCTTGAGATTTTCTATGCCCACGGGCTCATTTTCATAGGAGTAGAACTCTTTGACCTAAAAGGAAGAAGAAGAATACAAATGAAGTCACGGTACCTTGTTGATCAGATTCGGTTAAATATGTGGGTGGATGGAGAAGACAGGTTCTCACACCCACTGATTATGGGAGAGATTATTTTGTTAGTGCAAAGCTGTGATTTCTCGCTTGTGAAAAGAAGCAGTTTCAGTTTCTGAGAAGCTAGATCATCAGGAAATGGAACTTAGAAGCTGAAAATGAAGGTTCTGAGCGTGATGGTCACTGAGGAGAGCCCGGGATGTCTGTGAAAACCGGGGCTGTGTAGGGGAGAAAAGCTGAGTCATTGTTTTCCTTCACAGCACACACTTTCCACCTGCCATTCTGCTTGAAAGGAAAGCTGAGTAAACCAACAGAAGTGGATGAAAGGCTCTTGGAAGAGACCGAGAATTGGAAGAGACCGAGAATCGCCACAAATGGCAGTCAACATTCCTGAAATGGCGTAACGTCAGTAGGCTATGACCGGGGCTCACTTGGGTTTGCTCACAGATGGCCATGATGCCCGTGAACAAGCTACAGAACACCCAGCTGTTTCCAGATCAGTGACGCTGCCTCAGGAAGAAGACTGTGCAGAGGCGGCAGGACTGGAGCGGGTGCTTCTACTGCAGAAGGTTCTCATCAGAAGGTATAGAGGAGGAGGTTGAAAGGAGGAGCGATTTGGCAGGAATAGGAAGTGACTTGGCTCTGACAGCGATTGGCCCCATATCTTTTATCATTTTAATGAGTTGGTTCATCTATAAGAAACAACACAGAAACCACAGAGAAGTTTTTAGAGGGCAGCCTATTACTTTCACCTTTGACTGACTTCATACACATCCCATGGTTCAGAATCAAAGGACAGATATGTCTTCCCTGTAAAAATACTATGCTCTACAGAAGCTGTGCAGAGCATTCCTGCCCCCATCAATCCATTTCTCAGAAAACAACAAACACAAACAAACAACAAAATCAGAATTTCAAACAAAACAGCAAGCTCAGGAATGCAATAAATTTAATTAATACCAATCTGAATAATTCAGCCTATCTAAAAATTTCTCATGTCTCAGGAGGCAATATTGTGTCTGAATTAACCACACAAGTGCTTCAATTCTCTATTTTTACTTCCTAGACATACCCTGCCTAGTGACAGGTTTGCTGGATACTGTATCTGTGATCAGTTTTAGTCACTACACTGCGTAATCCTTAAGGGCTGGAATAGTGTTGTCTGTGCTGGTTAAAGGGGACCTGTGCCGGTGACTTCACTGTCTGAAAATCCAGGGATCGTATTCTCAAACAAACCACTGGCTGGCTGTCTCTCGGATGCACGCTGGCTCTCTGATGCTCTGTGCTGATGCCCGCTGTTTCCTTCCCATCACAGTGACACTATGGTTCCCAGTGCATATGCTTGGGGGTAAGATATATCTGGATATCATGGCTACACAAGGCTTATAACTAGAGTTCTCAGGCCCAGGAAAGTCGGAAGTACTTAGACAATGGCCATGACGTGTGTCGATGGAGGGTGATATTTTGGTCAGAGTCTAAAACACTTCAGAAGCCATTACATGAGGAAGCTAATGCATTATCTTCATTAGCTCCCATTTCTCTAGCCTACAAAGAAATCTTAGAGTACTGGTTATACTGCAGGAGACTCCAGTCTTGCATTCAGTCTACAACTAAGGTCACACACTCATCTGTTACTCATCATTATAACCTCTGCGACATCCATCTTGCTGTCTTAATAAGATGCTGCTGCTATGTCATTTTTTCCAAGTAAATAATCCAAAAAGTCTAAACTCCTGAATTTTTAGAGCAGGCCAATCTGATCCAAAGTGAAGATATCATTCTTATCCATATTTGTCAGGCACTGAAATTACTCAACAATGATAATATTAATAAACTGGAACTTTGAAGTTTGATCCATGTGACTGCCCCAGCAGTAATCTCAAATTCACTCTTTCACAATAGGAACCAACTATGTTTTATGGTGTTGGGGCCATAAAGCTGATAATTTCATTTAGTTCTGAAATGAGTCCTAAATATCCAAGTGCTAAGGCTGTCAATCTGAATCCGCAGTCACCAGAGTTTCCAGAGAACAGTAAGCTAAGCTTTCCACACAGGGACTCAGAGTGAGGCTAGACAGACTACCAGGAAGGAAACATCCAGCATCGTGTGGTCAAGCCAGGAGCCATTTTTTTTCCCCTTTGGAACTATATTTTTCCCTCAGAAAAATGCCCCCTCTTAAATAGATGTGATTACAGAAGGAAAATTTACAACGCAAATGAGTCAAATTGATCCTGATAAAGAGGGAGTCATCATTTTATCTGTGATATTTACCTAAGGCAAATCATAGTTAAAAAGTGCTGTCAGAGAAAATAAAGACACAGGCGAAGAACCCGGAAGCTTCCAAGTTGATGTCGACAGCTATCACACACCAACCCTGCGAACCAGGGTCTGCAAAGCCTGACATAGATAGAGATCCACCCCAGGAAACGGTGCAAAGGAAGAGGCAAACTTAATTTCATCAACACAGACAAGCAAAGCCAAGGGTGGAATCCAGAAGCTACCTAGTCGGCTGGATTAGCATTTCAGGCCAAGAATGAACCTGTGCTAGGAGCAGAGGCACCTTTCATCCTTCAGTGCCGAGGAGCTGGGCAGGGGCTGCCACGGTCCCAGATTAGCTTGTTCTGGGTAGACAAAAGTCAGGTCGGGCCCATGCACTTACATATGAGCAAAGAGTGACTGTAGGAATAGGAAAATATGCCATGCATATGCATCTAAATGTTTTGTTAGGTTCGTTCACAATGTAAACAGGGGGTTTTGAATGGGGAAAGCAGGAAAGGGGGCTCTGGAAGGAAAAAAAAGACTCTTTAGAAATCCCAGGAATTTCGAATAGAATTTAATTTTGGCTTAGGGTAGAAACGCCCACTAAGAAAACTGTCCATCAGCCCTTTCTCTGCTTAGTTTCTCTCCTCGTAACCTGAAATGACAACGACCTTTCTAACAGTGATGTGCCCGGAAATTCCCTTTGACTCCATAGTCTACAGGGTAGAGCCTTTTCCAAGCTCTTTATCGCACAGCTGAGAGATATATGATGATGTACTTTAACCTGTGACTACAGCAAGTCATCATAGGCCACAGCTCCTGCTGGGCTGGCACATTGGTGTCACCAAAATAGTGATGTGGCAGCTTCTTCCAGCCTTTGATCGCCGAGGGCATCCAGTTCTTGTGTGTGTGTGTGTGAGAGAGAGAGAGAGAGAGAGAGAGAGAGAGAGAGAGAGAGAGAGAGAGAGAGAGGAGACTTTGTACTCAGCTTCCGGCAAAAGCACCATAAAATGAGAGGTTGTGGTTAAGATGATAAATGCAACTAATATTTAATGGACTCCAGAAGCTTGCCACTTTGGAGGTCCAGAGAAGAAAAGGACTGTGTTGTGTGTCGATAAAGTTGAGCCCTATGCCAATCAAGAGAGTGAATTCATACAGTGAAAAATGACAGAAGTTTTCCAAGTCAACCCAGGAGGGCTTGCAATGTGAGGATGGGGTAATGTAGAAGCGAGGGCATAGACTTTGCTCCAAGTGCCAACTTCATGACCTGCCAGTTCTGTGCCCTTTGGGAATTTCCTTAGAACTCTAGGTCCTCCTCTGTCACAGGAGGATGCTATCAACACAGCAGCAGCCTCCTAGGTCTCTGAGTAGGCCAGGTCACAAATGTTCACAGTGTCTTCAGGCAGAGCTACTGCCTGCATGTCTGCAGCTCGACACGCTGCAAGCCCGGCGTTCTCTTATCACTAAGGAATCACAAGCCAACATGGGCTCATTTAGCCTCGCATCAACTCCTGTGTCCACCAGTTTATGTTCATTAAGTTTTCACCATAAGCCATTGCTGAAAGCACTGAGAGAAAAAGATGGAATTGCTGCTCCTGAGAAACTTGTTGCTACTGCATGAGAGAATTAGACTGCACTGGGGCAAGCTTCTGAAGAAATAATCCCAAGGGGTGGTGGGCTTCGGGAGGAATGTGAGAAAAGCTTTGTGGACATACCAGTCTGCACAAGGTACTTTGGGGAAGGGGAAGAAAGCCGTAGGGCAGGGAATGGAGGGGCTGGACTATAAAAAGGATTGGGCGTTTCCCTGCTGAAAGCTATAAATTAGCGATGGATATAGAGGAACGTCTGAAAGAGGAACGAGAAGACCCGTGAAGGGATCCGGAGCACTGAGAGTGCTGTGGAGTCAAATGCTTGCCTCCTGCTGACTAAGAGCGTGAACAGCTGCAAAGAGTGAGTAGTGAGGACAGACAATGGTGCCTGGAGTTCACATTTTGTGTGATGCTGGCACTTGCTTGCCCCAGACTCCTCCCCTCAGGGCTCCATAACAAAAACAAAAAACCCAAAACAACAACAACAACAACAAAATTGCATCCTGTTTGCAACAGAGGCTTCTGACATTTTTTACATTCAAGTACTTGTCGTTGGTATCTTGAGTATAGAAGGTTGAGCTTTGGAGACATGGAAAGTAACGGCCACAGCTGTAACTCTGTATCACCCCAGTTGTTTTTCTACCTTGTGACTGAGCTTGAATGCCGTCTTCCGTAAGGTAAATAAAATAATACCCACAACTTTTCTGAAACAGAATGCCTGGTCCCATTAACTGATCCCAGTTGCTTCTTAGTTCCAACATATTAAGACCATAAAATAAGTTAGGTTTAAATCATAAAACTTCTGAAAGCTTACAGAATTTCCTTACTGGTGTTGTAAGTGGACATCACAATATTCACTCGTCATTGAGCTATGTTTAATGCTTCCCGAAGTCATATTTATAATGGTTATCTACATATTTTGAAAGCTGTTGTGTCGTCAATATGACACAGCAAAAGGTTGTGTTTTATGTTTTGCCCAGACAGATAGCCTCACCAATTAATATAATTTATGTACCCTTTAACCTTCCATCCTAATCTGCCTACTTTCCCAAACTTTTCCAAACATCATGCAGTGATGATTTTGTTACACTAGCTCCATAATAACTCCATAAATTAGCTTCTAATTTAATAATTAATAAGATGTATTTTAAGAATAGTGTTTCTTATCCATAAGCCATCCTGCTACAATGATTTTAGTGAGAGAGAGAGAGAGAGAGAGAGAGAGAGAGAGAGAGAGAGAACCTGGGTAGGGAATAGAATTCAGGGCATAATTTGATGTACTTTGGAGATGTTTCATCAGTAGCCTTTAATCAGTTCTTGAGATGATTCCACTGTAATAGCAGTGTGATCCTCTTGGAGCACTACCTGTTGATCGGGAGCACCCTAGGAAGCTGGGGAAGGAAACACCAGAGCCATTACCTTCCCCCGGACTAGGTGAAGAAGCATGGGTCTCTGCAGAGCCTCCAGGTTGTCCTTTCCTATGATCTTAGCTGCACTTTTGCCCTTGAAGATGCTCTTGTCGCCTCTCTGCTGACCCGCATTTTCGACACTGACAGCCGTTATCTAAGGTCAAGGAAAGAAAACTCTTAGAACAAACTCCCACATCAGCCCCTTGAAAATGAACGTGGGAAGGGTACCAACTGAGATTGTCACCTTTCAAGCCATGACTTATGGGACTTGTCCCTTGTGTCGCTGGACTGGAGCTTTAACCAACTAAGCTACAAAGGCTGACTGGGTCATCCGTTTCTAAGAGTGGAGAACATGTTTTAACATAAGATATTTTAACTAGTGGCTTGAATTTGGCTTTCCTGTGTCGCCGGCACCTTTCTGACTTGCTTTGAGCCGTGGCTGCCTGCCACATGGTTTCCCTGTCAGTAGCATGTCTAAGCTATGACTCCCACTCTGCCACCATGTGTTTTTAAATGGAAGGTGGGCAGCAGAGGTCCAGGACAAGGGTGTGGGCAAAGCCTTCTTCAGGAAAGCTTGCTGTGCTTGCGATAAATGACTCAGAGGAGTGGATGTCGATGCTTTGATCCAACTTTGAACATTCAACAACCACTTCAGACATTAAAAAAAAAAAAGCAAGACAAAACAAAAACCACCAACAGATTGGCAACCAGGCTGCAATAAACCTTTCTATAAAGAACATCCAAACTATTGGACAGCTTTGGCTCACTGCACCTATTTGAGATTAACCTGCAGAAGGATTACCTAACTTTAAAAGAAATCTGTTGCCGTTAGGTTCTTGGAAAATAGAGCTACAATATGCCAAGATTAGGAAAACTCACAAATCTAAACTGCCATGGCTGACCAAACACTGTCATTCTATGGGATACTTGGTTCCTTCTAGTAGAGGCTCTGTCTCTCGTTGGTAATCCCACCTGTTAAGTGAGGCCTCTCTAGTGCTTCTTAATTCGAGCCCCCATGGTTCCTTGCATGATGCGCATTGCAAATCCCTTCCTCCTGGGACATTTTGAATGGATTCCAATACCATGTCCCTTTCACATTAAGATGATATGTAGACCTGGAGATCAGACTCCAGTTACTCGGCAGCCTGGGGCACGTAACCCCTAACTTCCCACTCCAACAATTTGGAGAACACTCACTACTGATCAGCAACAATTTCAAGACTGTGAATGCTTTGCTTGTCTTTGTGAAAGAGAAGAATCCCAGTATAACCAGGAGTTCAAGGCAAGGGCTGCTGGGTGATGTGCCTCTGACACCTAATCTTAGCAAAGTCTTGTTTCACTTTGGTAGAAAGTGCCCACCGTGACTTGGATCAGCTGATCATCGTCACCGTCAGGATTCCTCCACAGTAACATGACATCCAGGTCAGATGAGATCCTGTAGCCCACGCTGTCTTGTGGCTTCCCTTTGCCCCCATCGAGAAACACTTCAGTGGAGTACGTGAGCTTGTATAGCCGCTCATTATTTAATGAGAGGCCAGTTGTGTGACCTGCATTAAAAGAGGGACACAGGTCAAGTTTCAATTGTCAGGCACCTGTCAGGCCAGAGAACATTCTGTCTTGCCCCCATTGCGTTCTTTCTGCTCACTGAGGCTCGGCGGGGCTTAACAAGCACTTGCTGAACCAGAGATTGGGTGCTTCCCCATGGCTTAAAACCCACAAATAACTGAGCTAACTGTGAACTACAAACAAGGTTTCATTTCAGGAGCCATCATTTATATAAATTATCAAGTCATCTCCATATTGCCCTGGCTGAACATTAAAGACACTTTTAGAGCAATGGACAAAATGCTTTCAATCATGTGGCTATAAGGTCAAGCAGAGGTCTTGACAGAAATTGCTTTAGAAATTAAGTAAGATCATTTGTAATTCACATTTAAAATTGTATGTGTATGGGTGGTTTGCCTGCATGTATATACACCAAATGCATGCAGTACCCAGGGAGGCCAGAGGAGGGCGTTGGATCTCCTGGAACTGGAGCTACATTCAGTTGTAAACTGCTGTGTGGGTACTGGGACCCAACCCCAGGTCCTCTGGTAGAGTGACAAGTGCTTTTAACCAAACCACAGATCCATCTTTAAGGCACCATGATTAATATTTTTTTTCAATAGTACAGAAAGACAGTTTGTTCATTGGCGTACTTGCTCTATTTAAAGAATGTTTTCTCTTAGTAGTTTTCTCTATAAGCTTACTTAGAAAACCTGTCCAAAGAACATTTTGGTGGCTCATACTTAGAGGTTCAGTGCTTCAAAGACTGAGACAGGAAGATGCCCATGAGTTTGAGGGTAGCCTGGGCTATATAATTCCAAGCCAGCCTGGATTCCATAGAGAGTTACATGCCAACCTAGGCTACAATATGAGATCATGTGTCAAAAATACAAAAGTAGCTGGGCGATGGTGGCGCACACCTTTAATCTCAGTACTTAGGAGGCAGAGGCAGGTGGATTGCTGAGTTTGAGGCCAGCCTGGTCTACAGAGTGAGTTCCAGGACAGCCAAGGCTATGCAGAGACCCTGTCTCTAAAAAAAAAAGTAAATAAATTAATAATAATAAATCCCTTTCCAGATATTATTCTATAATAATATTTTAAAGAAAACTGGAACATTTTAGAGTCACCTATAAATAAGTTAAAATTAAACTGTGCCCCCAAGACACAATTACACAAAATCTTAGCATAGGATTAAATCTGATATTTAATATCCAATAGCATACAAGTCAGTATTGGGAGCCAAGCAACAAACAAAAACAAACAAACAAACAAACAAACCAACAAACCCACAGAGGAGAAGGTCACACAGTTTCCAGTTCAGTTTAACTCATTCTCAAGACACACATAGGGCATTGTTTCTCAGACACATAAACTGGCATTGTATATGTTCTGTATATGCTAGGCGTCGTCAAGAAGGGTTCAGTATGATGTTCTTACTTGGGGCTACTGGGCTGCTTTGCCAGCTAACTATCAGAAGTCATAACCTACTTTCCCCTTAAGAAGTATGCACATCGCCAGGTGGAGCCTTTAATCGCAGCTCCTGGGAATCAGAGGCAGGTGTATCTCCGTGAGTTCAAGGCCAGGCTGGTCTACATCACATGCTGCTCCCCCACCCTATGTAACGACCATTCATTTCCAGAATAAAAGAGACCAAGACGTGTTGCCTTAGGATTAAGTGTGCTGACAGTCATAACAATCTAATAAGTTCAACCTTGTTCTGTTGTTTATTTGTTTTGAGACAGGGCCTCACTATGCAGCCCAGGCTGGGCTGGAACTCTTCTCTTGCCCTTCGCTGTAGGTGCCTGGATTGCCCTTTTGCATCACCCTGTCTGGCTCTGAGATGGGCTTTACTATTCTTTGTTAGATGAGGAAAGTGAAGGGCACAGAGATAACACAATTTGCCCAGGGTGCTCAGGTAACTAATACTGCGGACATGACGGGATCTGTGGCTAGCTGGCTCTAAAGATCATCCTCTTCCCTCTACTACACACCTTTACATGTAGATCCATTTCTCTTTCAGTCCTAGGCAAGGAGCCAGGAATTCATTCTCTCCTTCAACAAGGATGCTCCGAGAAACTCCCAAGACATGGGCAGGTTTCTAGAGTCGACAGCCATGCCGGTGAACAAGGAGACAAAATGGCCACCTTTACAGAGTTAACGTTTACATATGAGCGGATACCACAGGAGGACAGACATGCTAAGGGAGACAAGTCTAACAGGAAAGGGAATGCGCCTCTCTGTGTGGCAAGGTCAGTTTTAGGCACATCTATCACACTCTGCTCCTCCCACTCTCAGTCTTACACAGAGTAGCAAGTGCAAAGGCCCTGCACAGGGCGCATGCAGATACGAGAGCAGCAAAGGATGGAATTCAGTGAGTGAACAACACAGCAGAAGAAGAGGGGCTGAAAGTGGCGCCTCTGGGTATCAGGGAGACTCGGAGGACAAGTCCACAGTCTTAGGGCTTAACTCGGTGAGATGGAAAGCCGAAAAAGTTTTTGACCCAATTCCAGGGTCCGCGCTCTGACAAAGGTTCCAAAGGAGGGCAAGGGGTTTCAGTGGGCATCCTGGAGGGTCTGGCGACAGAGGAGTGAAGGCTGGCATCACACAAAAGAAAGTGTGGGCACCAGGTCCGCCAAGCCTGAGACTCCAAAGATGGAGTCCCAAAGGTCTTGAAGGAGGCGGAGCCTGCAACTCTCTGCCTCTTCTTCCTCTGCCTTGTTTGTGCTCTAACCTGGTGCTCTGCCGCAGTTCAAACACCGCCTCTTTCTGGCCAGGAAGGATGTTTTGGCCAGAAAGACCTTTTTTCCTTTTCTTCCTTAGTGACATTTATCAACTTTCCATAGAGGGCACAAAAGTACTGTGCGCTGTCTTATCTTATCCTGACAGCAATTGTGAAAGGCAGGCCGTGCAAGAGGGAGCTGACAGAAACTACTCTGAGTTCAGCCCACACATAGGGCAGACTTTGAAGCTTGAGTTTTATGAAATCTGAGTTCATGGGCTACGTGGAGGTGCTTTCTGATGAAAATCATGAGGGAACATGTGTAGGAGAGAGTAATTCTCAAACTATTGTGCTGCGTTCTCTCGCTTTTACTTAACCAGTAACAAGGAGCGTAGGACCGATCAGCTCCTGACTATGCTGAGATGATGAAGCCCAGAGCAGGAAGGGATCTCTGCTCGCCCTTGCCTTCTCCTACCTCTTTCAACGGGCCTCAAGTGTCTGCCCTTCTCATCAAAGTTTACGATGGTCCAAACCTAGCCTGTGATTGCGTGTTATTCAACATCCCTTCCCTAGACTGTTTCTCTGCTTATGTTGAGCATCCAATATGTTATTGGTTTAGTTTCTGTTTCAGAGTATTGCTCTTCAAACTGGAGATAGGGGTATTTTTTTAGAAAGATTTATTTATTTCATGTATATGAGTACATCGTAGCTCGATTCAGACACACTAGAAGAGAGCATCAGACCCCATTACAGATGGTTGTTAGCCACCATGTGGTTGCTAGGGTTTGAACTCAGGACCTCTGAAAGAACAATCAGTGCTCTGAACCATGGCCCCAGAATGGCAGTTTTTATTCCCAAAGTAGAGACGTGTAATGGAGCTGCTACTTGGCTGAAGCAAGGAAGCAGAGCAGGGGTGAGTCGGAGTGAGGCCCTGGTTGTGGAGCTAAGGCTGAGTAAGAATGTGACAGGGCAACGGAAGGCAGAAGGAGTAGCATGTGTGTGTGTGTGTGGGGGGAGGGGGCGGTTAATGCAAATGACTAAAACTGAGGACTGGACCAGGGACTGCGTGACTACAAACAGAAAGTAAACGCCAAGTTAGCAAAACCTGAGTCAGATTCACCCTCTGCAGCCAGACGGACAGCACAGCGGGTGGGGGAAACTTCAGCCTTTGTTGTTCCTTCCCACTCCACAAATCACTGCCCTTCGTCCTGAGAAGGGAGAGGCCTAGCCGTTTGCTCCTTGTTGTCTATCAATCATTCTGAGGGCAAAGACTCTACCACCGAATCATGGTCGTCTAATACCGAAGGCTACTCCATGTAGAGGGGGAGAGCTAAGACCTATAGTACATGTTTGCGAACTTTAGCATAAGAAAGTCTTAACGGAATGAAGAAACTCCTATAAAGAGGCCCTGGCCCTGGGCGCCTCCCTCCCAGGCCCCTCTTGTAAGGCTCTGGAAGGGGGCCCCAGCAAGCTGGCCTCGTCCCTTATCTTCCTCCGTAACCTTTGTAAGCACAAGATATTTTTGTAATGTTTTCTCAAAGACACCCTCTCTGTTGCACAAGCTTTGGGTTCTAACAACCTGGATTTGTCATTGAGCTTGCACACAACAAACTGTCCTGTCCTAAGCCACATTTTCCCCACGCGCAGGTGGCGTGCCTGTGGGCTGCTGGTGCCTGTGTGTGTGTGTGTGTGTGTGTGTGTGTGTGTGTGTGTGTGTGTTGGGACTCAAACATGAAACCACAGTAACTACTATATCTCTATTATTTCTTCCCTTCAAAATAATCATGGTATTAGGTTCTATATTATACTGTTTACATTGTACTAGACAAACAATAAAACCCTGTCTTATAACAATTCCAAGTCAGATATGATTTATGAGGGATTTTTTCACTCAAGGAAGGGTTATATCTTAAACACTGATGATTTTTTTAAAGTACTAAAAATATTCCCTCTAGTTTAAGAACACATTACTCAGGTAAAACGAATTGTAGCCCTCTATACCTCCTTGTAGTAACAGTCCTTTTTCATGTAGAAATTACACACACACACACACACACACACACACACACACACATTGAGACAAACTTTGTTTTATGATCAGAAGTCACATTTATCTACAAACAGATTTTTAAAAGTCTCTCTGCAACTGTTTTGTGTCATCACCCAGAGAACACAGTGCTAGAAGTTGACCCGGCCATGACTGATTGCCTTTAGAGCAATTGGTTTTAACAGTATAACTTTTTATACTATTAATATAATATATAAACTATAAAAAGCTACATCTCTATCCAAGGTAACAATCTAAAACCCAAAGAGTTTATAAGCTGGTGGATTTATAGAAGGTTTCAAATCAGTACATTTCACACAACACTTTCAAAGCATTCCTTGTGAAATCCTTTTCCTCTCATATTTTCTTGATGTTATTAATTCATATTTTAAGGTAATTTTTGTTTTAAGACAAAAATTGTGAGCTAGTGACACTATTTTTAAAATACGTCTCATTTCTTAAATCCGTATTATACAGCTTTATTTTCCTTAACTCACTGACTCGGTTATTCTGCTTCCTTTGAAAAGCAATGGAATTCCACACACGTCTTACCAGTTCATTCATAATTCTTTGGCAATCAAATGTCTCTCTTTACTGGATCTGATTCTTCTTGTTGCTCCATTGCTAAGCAACTCGAAGGAAATTTCAGGACTGGGTTATTTTACAATTCAAGTGAAGGCACGCACGGATGTGTGCCCATCAGCGGCAGGTAACAATAGCTCACATCTGCCTCCAAGAATGAGAAACTGAGGCTAGAGACACACTGGTCTGGGGGGCTGGCAGGGCTGAAATAGGAAGGGATCTCTACTTTTGTAAAAGAGAGCCAGGAATTAAATTCTGCCTTCCTTTCCACCTAGTCACATCCCCCAGATAGTCTGATCTCATATACTTTCAAACATTGTATAGTTAGGAACTCTTTCAACACATACAGAGAGAGGGAGAGAGAGAGAGAGAGAGAGAGAGAGAGAGAGAGAGTGAGAGAGAGAGAGAGAGAGAGACAGAGACAGAGACAGAGAGGGAGAGAGAGAGACAGAGAGAGAGAGAGATTCGAGTTTAGGAAAAGGCACCATACACTTACCTTTAACGGAAGCCGAATAGGAGGAGAAGAAGCAGAGGAAAAGGACAGCCAAGTGGATCATGCTGCCTGGCTCCCCTCTACCGCATCCAGGTCCCAGGAGTCACTGAGCAGTGGACTCTTCTGGTGGCAGCCTGCAAGGAAGTGACCCTCCTCAGAGTCTTCGACAACAGTGTTTATCTATAGGGGAAAGGTCAGATTCCAAACTCCAAAATCAGGACCTAAGTTCATGGAAGGGCCCGCTATTAATGATTAAACATAGGTGGGCTATAGTTTGTAGTCTCTTGCTTTTAAGAAATTTGTTTCATCCGAGGACGATCAAGGAAGTTTTCGTCTTGAGGTCCAAACTAAACCAGTGCACAGCCTTACATATGTAGAAATGCAGAAGCACCAAGGAGCCATGCCAAAAAACAAAAAAACCAAACAAACAAACAACAACAAAAAAAAAAAACCAAAAAAACTACAACAAAAAACCTAGTTGTGATCCTTTACTGCTCAAGTACATAATCATCACTGAAGCTGGAGTATTCTGTGATTTATATGAAAAAGTGAGGGTCAATTAATCTCAATCTCATTGAACTCGATTGAACCAGAATACATCTTCTACGGTTATTTTTGGATTTTTATATTATTCACCAGCCATTACAAAATGATTTCTAATTTCAGAATTTAACCTAAGTCTTACCACCATTGATAATGCTATGGTCAGGCCTTTTGTCCCTGAAGTACAGATTATTGCCCTTATATGTGAGAAACTTCAACATTGGGGCAGTCAGCATTTGCCAGCATTAGTGTGTCAGTAGGCCAACCGAGTCCACCAGAGCGGTCCTCGTTTGTAAGGACGAGTGATGCCTGTTTCCCAGATACCCAGGTTCCTAGACTGGCCAGCTGGAGTCTCATCCCTTCTGAGTTACATTTCCGAGAAGAGATTCAGAGGACAAGTCCCCGTTCTCACCACTTTTGCAACAGAATATTATCTAGGAAACCTTTTGAAAGAGAAGGGCCTTGTGCGGCTCAGGCCGCACTAGGTGGTCCAGCCAACTCTTGTCCCTGGAAGTCCTGATAGAAACATAAACACTTCCAAATGGAAGTAGCATGGAGCCGGGGAGGGGTCGTGTGGGGAGAAGAAGAAAGCGTGGAAGTGAGGGTTATTGGGATATTGGTCTATGAGAATACTCATGGCCGTGTTTTACATAATGAGTTCTTAAAGCAGTCCTGGTTCCTCTGAAAATCTCCCACTCCCCTAACCTTGAGCTTAAATGTTTTAGACAATTTAGGTAAAAGATAGCAAGCAACAGAGCTACAAAATGAAATGCAAAAGTAAATAATGTCTCCGTAGTTAAGCATGTCCTTTGAAGTGTGTATTCCTATGCAAAATTGAAAGGTGAAAATTTTTTTAACCTCCTCTTGAGAGTAGAACTTCATTTGTTATTACTGGTTTTCTTGGGGACAGACTGAAAAGGGCATGCTCACAAAACAAATGAACAAACCAAAGCCCGAAAACCCAATGCTTTACAGCAATGATTTTGTTGATACTAGGTGTCCACATACAATGCACATACAATGTAATGTGAAAATGTTTGTCCCTTGCTCTTTGTTTAGTTGCTGGTGTTGTTATTATAGTTTATTTTTTGAGATGGCACTGGCTAACCTGGAAGCCACGATGTAAAACAGGATGGCTTTCCACTCACAGTGATTCTCCTGCCTCACCTCCCAAGTTCTGGGATTAAACACATGTGCCCCAATGTGTATCACTGCTTTCATTTCCACAGATCTCCACAATATTAGACACGTGGACAAAGAAAGCCGTCATGGTCTCTGAGGCTTACACACATACTTATTACAAGAAAGAAGTATTTTGCATCTTCCTCCAGTGTCTAAGAACTACCTTGCATTTTCATCTCAGAGTCACAGTTGGCTATATTTTTACAGCTATCGTTATACTGTGTGGTATGTGATACGTGTCTCTTTGGGTAAAGTTCTAGTCGTTGTCAGGAGTTCGTATCAGAGTCCAACCAATAAAAGGCATATCACGATTACCTAATCAAGTGAGTGCTATTTCACTTGAACATTTGATTTCCACTAGAAAGCACTATGGTCAGGAGTCATTTCATCACAAGACACACGAATAGGCTGCCTCTGCTGTCCATAGGATTATCCTTTTATATTTGGCTAATGTATTTCTCTTTTGGCAAAGAATTTAGAGAAAAGACTCCTTGAGATTGTTTCACAGAGATGAAGTAAGAATGCCAAACACTCCCACAATCAGAGAACTCTGGCTGGCACAGGGCATTGTCCCGTGCTGCTCTAGCACACAGAGCAAACAATATATGTGTCTCCTAAACTTACCCCTGTTTTGCATGGCACATGAATTAGGGAAGAATAACAGTACATCATAAAATGACAAAAGCCAGTGTCTATACGATGGTTTACATCTGCCCATCACAGATGTCATTCCCTCTTGGCACACGTTAATCAATTAATACTACTTGAAGGAACAAAGAAAAACAAACCTTAAAATGAGAGTTTGATTGCTTACAAAATATTAAAGTTTCAATTACAGAATTTTTGATCATGGGATGAGATTGTTATTAACTGGGGCAGTCCTTTCATAGGGCTACGACAATTTAATATGGAAAACTTGACAGATCACTTGTTTTTGTGATGGGTACCCCAGGCTGACAATATGGGGTACACTGATCAGCACAGACACAGACATTTTAACCCAACGCTGTAGCCACAAAGCCCTTTGGTGGTAGGCTGTACCCCCCCCAGTGCTGCCCACGCTGCCTTGACAAAGGAGGAAACTGAAATTAACGATGGATAACTGGTTCCAAAGTACAGCTGTGTTCTGGGAGTATCATAGGTTGTTAGGAGTTAACTTATTTCCTGCGATTAGAAGATAAATGAACTTTAGCCCACTGAAGGTTGGAAGGAAATTAGTTACTCTATCACATAGAGATGTGGCAAGCCTGGATGTATAAGAACCTTGGAAAGAAAAGTCTATCAGTGTCATCAGAACATTTTGCTCTGTTCTTAGAAATGATGACATGTGGGAAGGAAGGAAGGAAGGAAGGAAGGAAGGAAGGAAGGAAGGAAGGAAGGAAGGTGGGAGAGAGGAAAATCTCAGCTGCCTTAAACATCTCAGAAGCTCATATATTTTAAAGTATAATGGCATTTGTAATTTACTAAGGGACAGCATTTTTGACAAAATCCTGAGAAACACACTTGAACAAGAACATTCTTTTAGATTGGTGAAGTCTTTCATGGCATGGCAGAATACATTTCAACAAATATTGTAAAAGATTTTCTTTGTTAAAATAGAGAAATGTTACATTATTAACTTTAACAAAAGTAAAATGGCGGCTTAAGCATGACACATTTGGAATCTGAGATCAGACATAGTCATTTTTTTCTCAAAACAGAATTCAATAAACATATATAAACATGTATATACATACTTATCAATAATCAGAAAAATATTGTATGTCACTAAGAGAATTCTAATGGTAAGTCTGGGTTGACAGACTGAAGACAACTATCAAAAGTGATTTCAACAGTTGAATATAAAGAAAATAGAAATTTAACTTTGATAAAATAATTTTATTGTACTTCTTAAGATGGAAGTTTCAAGCCTAAAATACAATATAGAGTAGAAGTACAAATTTCTTTTAAAAGTGTATATAACATAACTCAATTATATTTATATTCAAATTACTTATAGGGATAATCATATGAGTTATTTTACAGAGGAATCAGAAGCCCATAGTTTTAAGAAACCATTAAAATAATAAAAAAAGATACAAAATATTTAAGATCGGTCAAGGAGCAGAGGATAGAGGGCAAGTAAAAGACAGGATGTTCAGATTGTATTTGAAGAATTCTCCAGAACTTGTGGAGAGATCACTGTGTTAACTCTTCAGCTGCCATAACGAGTTATTAGCTTAGAGCAATAGAATTCTGTCCTCCAGTCCTGGAAGTCAGAAATTCTACATGAGTTCACTGGACTGAAGTCAAGATGGTGGCGGGGGCGCTGCTTTCTGGAGACTTTAGGGGAGCTTCCTTTCTTGCGCTTTCCAGCTCTCTGGAGTTGCCCTATTCTTCTGCTCGCGGCCTCCTTCCTACACCTTCACCATCAGCATGAGTGAGCTAAGTCCTTCAGCTTCAGATCTCTCTGAACACCTCTTCTGTCTGCTTCTTCCGCTGTGTGAAAGCAGTTGATTAAGTCAGGCCTTCGTGAATAGCTTTACTTGGGAGTTATCAGATTCGTGACCCAAATTAATCACTTAAATTAATTTACGCTATTAGCATGGATACTAACTAGGGATTAAGTCGCGGGCACCTTTGGGGAGCTATTTTTCTCCCTATCACAGATTCAGTCATCAAACAGATTTAAGGGGCTCTGCAAAATGCAGACTTCACATAGAATAATGAGAGTGGAGGGGAAGAGGGAGTGGGAGGGGGAGGGAGAGAAGCGTCTGAGAGAGACAGAGAGAGACAGTCTCAAGAACAATATAAACTGCAGACTAACAATAGACAGGGGTGTCATGTGAAGTGCCAGATAAGAAGACAGACCACCTTAAAGGAAACAAACAGACAGCTGTATAATTATTAACACCACTAAGGAAAATCAGGCCTTAGAACAGCATATCTCAACCTGTGGGTCTTGCACATCTGATGTTTACATTACAATCATAGCAGTAGCAAAATTACAGTCATGAAGTATCAATGGAAGCACTTTTATGGTTGGGAGTCACCACAGCAGGAGGAACTGTATTAAATGATCGCAGCATTAGGAAGGCTGAGAATCAGCGCTTTAAAATGATGTCTTCAATGTGCAGAGTAAATAATATTAATTTGTAAGTTGATACCAGTCACCAATTATCAACATAGTATTCTTTATGTGAATGTTTTGATCCTAAAACACAAGTAAAGATATTTCCAGAAAAAAAAAACCAAGCTGAAAGATCCTTCTAAAGATATATTTAATAATCTATTTCACAAAAGATCAGTGGCACCCACCTTCAATCCCTGCTGTCTGGAGGCAGAGGCAAGACATTATTTTTGAGTCAGAGGTCAGCTTTGTCTTCCTAGAAAGTTTAGGCCAGCCAAGGCTATGTATTAAGAGACCCTGTCTCAAAAGAAAATGAAATCTACTTCAGCAGAAAATAGTGACCCTAACCCAAAGTCGCAAACTGAAATAAAGAACAAAGAAGTAGTAGTTGAGGAAACATACTCTTTAAATGTTAATATTTTATATAATTAAACCGATCTTACTCTATTCAAAAAAGAGCACATAAAACATGTCATATCATTTTTGGTATAGCAAAAATTTAAATGTTTATTCAATGGCAAGAATTAGCTCAATAAATTAATGTAGATCAATTCAACATAAAGCCATCTAAAATACGATGCAAATATGTTTATTCATAGATCTACGTATTTTAGAAGTAGACTATTAAATAGCAGCTGCAGATACTTTGAGACAATTTCTTGTTTAAATGTAGGAACAGATGTGAACAAAAAAAGAATTAAAAGAAAATTCATAAAAACTAGTAATTATTACCAATTATTATAATAATTTGTATCTTCCTTCTTATATCTTAAATCTTCTTACAGTCTATATATTCTATTCTATTACTTTTCTTGGTTTATAGTCACAAAATATAATTACAATAATACAAAGATTTTTCATATAGCCTTTATCCAATTCCACCTATGGCTAACATTTATATCCATGTGGTAGATTTTTTTTTTAAGATTTATTTATTTATTATATATAAGTACACTGTAGCTGTCTTCAGACACACCAGAAGAGGGCATCAGATCTCATTACAGATGGTTGTGAGCCACCATGTGGTTGCTGAGATTTGAACTCAGGACCTCTAGAAGAGCAGCCAGTGCTCTTAACTACTGAGCCATCTCTCAAGGCCCATGTGGTAGATTTAATACTAATAAACATATTTATAAGTTGCTAACTTAAAACCATAGTTATTCAG
The DNA here is from genome assembly GCF_947179515.1 of Apodemus sylvaticus. NCBI lineage: Eukaryota > Metazoa > Chordata > Mammalia > Rodentia > Muridae > Apodemus > Apodemus sylvaticus. Next base: position 24,443,934 of record NC_067475.1, on the reverse strand, counting down.
ATTCCATTTGTTCTTTTAGATATTTATTTCATGTGTATATGTCTGTGCCTGAGTAGGTACCATATGTGGAGTAGGCGTTAGAACAAACTGGAATTACACACAGCTGTGAGCCACCATGTGGTTGCTGGGATTTGAACTCAGGACCTCTGGAAGAGCAGTCAGTGCTCTTCACTGCTAAGCCATCTCTCCGAGGCCCTTGGCTACATGTTTTTAATTAGACCTTTTCCCTTGTTCAGTATCCTATCCAGGGTACATTACAGTGGATTGTCATGCCTCTTTGGGTTCTTTTTTGGCTGTGCAACTATTACATAGAGGAATCCTGCTTGGTATCTTGTACAGTGTTCTTCTGTTGGGAACTTTGGAGTAGCACCCACAGGAATTCCAGTAGAAGACTCCAGAGCTCAAGGTTTGCTTTCATCACAGTGCTTGAGAAGGTCAATGCGATTTGTTGTGGTGCAGTTGCTTTGAGTCCTTGGCTGATTGGTGTTGTCAGAGTTCTCCATGTAAAGTTATTCTTATTTTTCACTCCCATTTCTTCTCCTTTTTTTCTCTAAACTCTCTGGAAGAAAGTGCAATGCTTTCAACCACCTCTTTCAAAAGGAGTTTCGTTTCTCCCTGGCTGTGGAGCAGTGATATGAGTTAATACGGATTCCTTGGCAAGCTTCTCTCTTCTCTTACCCATTTATTTAATTCCTTGCATCAGAACTCACAGATATTCAATACGTTGGTGCATAACCCAATAGTACATTACTTAATCTTGTCAGAGTCCTTTCGGGGAGTTAGGGAGGTGGCTGCCCAGCATAGCTGTGCTCACCTCACACCAGATGAATATGTAGGAGCAGGGAGGCCCTGGGGACTAGCAGGCCAACACATTTAGCCTGTAGTTGCTCTTCAGATTCAGTGAGACCCGTTCTCAAAAAGTAAGGCAGTAAGCAACTGAGGAAGACAGCTGATGTTGACCTCTGACTTCACACACACACACACACACACACACACACGCACACGCACACGCACACGCGCACGCGCACGCGCACACACGTGAACTCACAAACACCCACACATACTTATGACTATCCACAAATCCCCGCACTTACCTACCTCCCCCATGAGGTCTTCCAAAGTTGTTGTCACCCTTGTCCTTTGACACACCCCATACTGATGTGTTTAGATTTGGGTTTTATCTTTTCAGTTACTAGGTTACTAGCTCACCCTGCGTGTTTTTCTTCAATTCCTGGAACTGGGTATTTTCCTATTGCTTTCTGGTTCCTTTTATTCTTGATAAGCATAAAAACCTAAGTAAGGGCAATAGGTGTCTGTATTAAACCATAATCTTTTTGTGAGGTTTTCCTTAAAATATTTGCGGTGGTTGTGGGAGGGTGGAAGACACCTAGAGAGCCGCCAGCTAAATGGCTGCCCACTAGAGGAGCCACGCCATGTGCAAGTGTGTGATGGAGAAATGGGAAAGAAAGAAGCCACATGGTTTGAGCATTATGAAGGGAGGCAGAGCTGGAGGTCCCCAGGTAGAGGGGAATAGCCCGCCCTGCTACAGGAGGCCATGAGGAAGTCCCAGCCTGTGCTCCCACTGAGGGGCCTGTCTGAGCCCACGGCCATGCAGCTATCAGGGGTCTGTGTCAATGTCCTTGGCTTATATTACCACCAAAGGGCATGCAGACATCCCTGGTCTGGGCTGCTGCCTGGACCGTGCTGATACCCAAGGACTGTGTGGAGTAGGCCTGGCCCCCACCAGCAGCAGTGTTTGGGAGAACTGGACTGCACAGTAGAGCTGGCCCAAGTGACAAAGGCACATGAGAGAGCCCCAAGGGCATGATAAGGGGCGATCTGGCCATAAGCTTTGCCAGCTGGGGCATCCGGTGAGCTAACCAGGGCAATGCTGGAGAGCTCGCCCTGGTGGTATAGGTGCAGGAGACCTGTGGGTTGACCAACACAGCTATACCCAGGCCCAGATCCAGGGCTTTGAGTTGGCCTGCCTCAATATCCACCCCATCTGTGAACTGCTAGAGCCTGTGAAGGGGCGGTCCTGCAGATCCAAAGCTGCAGGATCCCCATAACACAGGGTAACAACGAGATATCCTGGAGAAGTCCTAGTGAGGATTCAGTATTGATAGTGTAGCAAGAAGCCAAAGGCCTCGAACCAGACCAATGACTCATTGCAATGAACATTTTCAAGTAAAGATGTGTAGACAAACGGATGTAGTGACACACTACAGCTTCCATGACAAGATTTTCGTTGTTTTTGTTTTTGTTTAATTTTGTTTTTTGTTTTGGTTTTTATTTTCTTTTTTGGGGGGGGGGTCCGTTCAAGGTCGGTGGGCAAATACGAAGGGATGGGAGTGGGATTGGGGTGCATGAGGTGAAGTCACAAAGAATTAATAAAAAAATTTAAAACGTATTTGCTGTGGGTGAGTTTATGCCATGGTGCGTTGGATGAGGGCAACTTTCAGGAGTCAGCCACTCTCCTTCCACTGGGAATTACACATAGGCCTTCAGACTTGGGGGCGAGCACTATCCACTCAGCCTTCCTGCTAGCTAGGTGTTATCTATACTTTTAAGAGGATAAAACCACTTTTGTACTTTCAAGACTACAAATACCTTTCCTGTCACTATCACAAAATGGCATTTGGGTGTGGCAACCTTCATGCCTGCCCTTCCTTCTGGCATCTGGACTTCTTCCCGGACTTTCTGTTTGATCCTGTTACTCTGCCCCCCTACACACACACACACACACACACTCACACACACACCTACCACTCTCAACTTGCTGAAGACTACTCAAACGTAACAATCACAACCTGATTGACCTGGAACTTCTAGTGCCTGCACAACGCTCACAATCGCACTCACTACCAAGTGCTGTGTGCTACAACTCTGTTCTGACAGTGTCCCTTTTCCTACACTACAGTGTGCAGTCCAGCCTAACAAACTGGCTGCCAGCTCTCTGAAATTGGTATGCAGTTATGATTTGTTTTCGGTGTCCAATATTTATTTGTGACTAAATTGCATAAACTTTATTTTTTCTATAAATGTTATTGCATACATTTAAGGTGTATAACATGACACTCTGAGCTACATCTGACTAGGAGAAAGCCTGCTATGGTGAAGCCACTTAACATGTCCGATGCTCACAGGCGGCACTGTTTCCTTTGTGATGAGATTGACTAAAATCTACTTCGTTGGCAGGAAAATAATATACGGTTTGTAAGTTATACATTTACTTCCTAGACGTGTTTATCTTATACATGTGGCTTTCGCTCACATCTTCCTTGACCTCCCTGAGCGTTCTCTTCCTGGGAAGTGCTGCTTTATCCCCTATTTCTGTGTATTTGGATATTATTTTCCACACGTAAGTGCAAACGCAAACCCATACCTGTGTCCATCTTACTTTACAGTGCATTGTCTCCCAAGCCTATCCATCCTTAGGCAAGTGCCAAGGTCTCTCTCTCTCTCTTTTTTTTTTTTTTCAGGGCTAGCAGCTCATTGTATATTTACTGGTTTCTTAGTTCATTCATTTGTTGGCACACAGATACTAGTCTCCCTGTCTCGTGATGGGAAATGCATACGTGGAACACAGCAATGCAAATATCTCTGAGGGAGTGACATCATTTTCTCAGATTTATGTATGCGGTTCTATTTTCAACTTCTCTAGAGTTCCGGATATTATTTTCTAGAATGGCTCCTCAACATTTTAAAAAGCAAGCAGTGCCAATACCAACAAACCAGATTTGATACCAATTCAATTTCTGACTGTTCTTTCAAAACTTAAGGCCTGCTATCATGTGGCCAGACTGCTACTTGGGACTTGTATTCTGGATAGAAAGGAAACGCCCTCGCAGGCTTCCCTGCAGATGACTTCTCTCCTTTTTTATGTTCCTAATCCTACAAATATTCCCGGCTTGTGACCCATGGAAACCTCTTATATTGGTTAAAAGTACAAACACAAACTATTGAGTTTAAAGTCTGTTTCATTTAGATGCCTGCAGACTCCACAGATAGTCAAATCCAAACTTGCTATATGTTTGCTTAAAATGCAGTTTTCGGCTAGTATTCTCTAAATGACCCAACTAATAGAATTATATTTCTACCACTGTTCAAACTAGAAACATCCGTAAGAGCTACTCTTCCTGATGCTACCCACTGCTCCGCAGCCACTGTGTAAAACCTTCACAATTCACACTTTGCTTTCACTGTCCAGAGCTTTTAAATTCTTTTTCTTTATTTAAAAATGGTTTACTTTCCAAGATGGGGTAAAATGACAAAATCTCTGAAACTACACTCAAGATACATTAATTTCTTCCTTTATATCTACAGGCATTTTAAGTATGTATTCACTTCCGGATTCCCCATTTCTTTGACAGAGATAATCATTTAGTCATTGTATAAAATCCTAAGTCAAACACAATGAACTGTCAATGTGCAAAAGAAGCATTATAAATCAATGGCTTTCTCACACCACGCGAATTTACCCTTAAACTTTTTATATGCCTCTGTCTTTGACTAAACTGCAGTTTTTACTGGTACCTTTTTTTTCCCCTTCATACTTTGAATTGATTCTGCAACCATGAGATCAAATAACTAAGTCAAATTTCGTGGCATCATTAAAATGAGGATTTTCTCATAATTTAAAAACTCTTTGAAATATCGAGGATGCTAGGCATTACCTTAAAAATTATTTATAAGACAGATCCCGTAGAGGCAATGGAACAGCTGCTGAAAGATTTGGCGCGCCACCATGCCAGCCTGAATTTAATGACCTACATTAAAGGGCTCCATATCCAATTACTAATCCTCTCTCAGCTACTCTCTGCCCTGATATGGAGGCAGCTGAAAGAGATGCCCTACTAACGGATCAGAAATGGATCCAGATTTTACTGCCAATGTTCAGTTAACAGAAATCTCTGATTTGAGAAATCCACAACAGAATCCTAGACCACATATTTTTCCAAATAAAAACAGTTTAAGAAAGATCCTTTTTCCCCCCACTAAATTCAGAGACTATTCAGTTCATTTCAGAACCTGTAACATGTTCAAAGGTCAAGCAACAAGAAAAAAAAAATCTAATTATGAGTTTTTATTTGAAATTAGTTTTAATCTTCAAATCCTACAGATCCTACATCGATCAGAAAAGCCATATTAAAACAAAACAACAACAAAAAGACCAACCTACCCAACTGTTTGTTTTTCTCCCAGTTCACTTGGTCTATATTTAGCAAAAAGATTATATAAGGTCAAGTATTTACAACGATGAAATATCACTATAGTGTTTTGCAAAGCAGCACAGAAAAACCTCAAAGAATGGACTGCAAAGTATATGTTTTACTAAGGACATAAAAAAACTTTAAAATTCCCAACCTCAATGAAGTTTTATTAAAAATTTCAGTTTAAAAATTTTTCACTTAAAGACCATGTGATATTGGTAACTTTTTCCTACATACATTAGAAATTGGGTACTACTAGATCATCCTCTCAACGCAGAAAACGTAAGAACATTTCGTCTGTTTCGCACTTCAGTTTCTTTCAGTGGGGCTATCTTCGCCTTGAGACCCAAGCTTACCCCTGAATAAAAGACCTGTGGGTAGAAATACAACGCTTGACGACACCTCGTGCTAGCCAGTAACCAGTCCCGCAAATCCCAGGCCCTGACCCCGCCCTCTACAAGCGCCTCCTCTTTCTCTGGTTCGGAGTAGCGCAGCTCGATGACGTAAGCCGTAAGTGTCGTAACCAGGCGTGCAACCACCGCCTCTGCCTCTGGGAGTTGAAGTTTCTGAAGGAGGACTAACGCGTGGAGCCGAGAGCACTTCAGAAAGGCTTTCTGACCGCACCCTGGCGTTCCCCATCGGCCCCGCGGCTTGGTAAATATGGCACTGAGGCTGTCGCGCCCCTGCTCTTTGGTATCCTTTCGGATGCCGAAGGAACGTGAACTACCCTATCCTCCGCTGCAATCAGGGCTTCCGGAGTATAGTGGGTAAAGGCCTGGGAAGTAGTTGCAGGTTCGCGGAGGAAGTGGCGTCAGGTGGCGTGTTTTCCCCGCCCCTCGCCCCCTCACGTGCCGTCTTCCAGAATCATGATTGGTCAGCTGCCGCTAGTTCGTGGCCTCAAGGCCCGCTCGGAGCGTGCGCGGCGGCCTGTATCTGCGCGTGCGCGGCTGGCCTGTGTCTGCGCGTGCTCGTGTCCCGTGGTCGCGCCGGGTGCTCCGGGTTTTTGTTGTTCGCGGGAACCCTGCCGGAAGTGTGGCAGAAAGGGCAATGTGGAGTCTAAGGGTGCCTCGTCGCAGTGCTGCGTTGTGCTTAGTGGGCAGGCGGGGCGCTTTCCCTGCCTTTCCTCTTTTCTCTTCCCTGGGCCAGGCGGCCGGATGTAGGGAGCCGAGGGGCGGTTGCTGTAGATGCGGCCCAGCCTCGTGGTGAGCTGAGGATGAGTTTAGGATGGCCGAGTTACTGGTTGTCACTGAAATATTTTGTGTTTAAAATGTGGCTGTGTGTCCGGACGTGTAAGATTATTCACTTAAAGAAAAAGCTCTTCCGAGATTTCCTCCCAAGCCAGAGCTCCAGCCAAAGGGACTTTTAACAGTTGAACAAAGAAAGGGCTATTGCTACTGCGGAACCGACCAATGCGTTTAAAAATGATAAGACAATATTAAAATACCTGGAAGCAGGCATGTATTGATTTTAACAGTTAGCGAAAGGAAAACTTAAAAACTCCGAGGGCTGTTTTATTTTAGCCGGTTTGATGAACAGCCCGGTTTTTGTCTTTGGCATTAGGTGACGTATGCACTCCCCACACAGATAGTCTTTGTATTTTTCAGTTTTGAGTTTTGTAATCCTATCTGATAACCTATATCCAAGAATTATCCATCCAGGTTTTTTTTTTTTTTCTCTTTTAAGATAATGCGAAAGTCTCACACTTCCGTTCTATCTTTGTGTAAAATGTTCTTAAATACTTGTTAAACTTGGGTTAGTGGATGAAAATGTGCTGTGGGCGTCACCGCTGGTCAGGGAGGAGCCCCAGACTCGCTGCCATAGAGATTTACCTCGTGATCCAAACTAAACCCAATGTGTTTTAAAGTGCCATGTTTTACATAATGCATCAAATTCGTACACTGCATTTATTACGTAGTAGACAGTCGGAGCGGAAGCTATCTTGGTAAAGTCTAGCCAAAATAAGACAGCCAGCTAGTATTTTATCTGCATTCGTGTATTTTATAAAACGAAACATATTTCGTGTGTGCTCAGTACGTCTGGCTTATTTCATTAAAGCTTAGGAAACTCACCCAGCATGGTGTTTCGAGAACTGATAAAAACACATTAATGTAGGACTAGTTTTTGATAGGCTGCTCAAAAATTTACTATTCTGTGATAGGTCAAGTTAAATTTAACTGGAGACATTTTAGATGTGAACGACAAAAGCTCCCCCTGGTGTAAGACAGCAGTAAAACACGGCTTTTGTAATTCTCACAGAATAGGTAACTCAACACTTCAGAATTTTGAACATAGAGAACTACTGAAAAATATAGCCACAGATAAACAGAAATGTGCTCTCTTGAGAATTTGTTTCATAAAATGCTTTCCTGTTAATTTCAACTTAGCTTTTAAGTTTGCATTAACGAGTTGTTTTTACTATCCATGGCTTTCAGTATATACATTTTTGAGTTTTATTTAATGCCTCTAGAGCCATCTGTCACCAGTGTACAATAAGTACTATCTCTTTAGAATTACCTCCCCCCCCCCATCGAGGTTTTAGGTTACTGGGAAGTGTTAGTGTTAGAGGTGGGTTTGAGTCATAATGCCATAATTTCATTCATCTCTTTGAGATGCCTTGTTTCATAGGAATTGCTAGAGGTGGGAGGAGTTAGTAACTTTGATATTACTCTCTTCATTTTCTTTTAAAATCCTTTGAAATATTATATCTGCGCACTCAGTTATCCTGTCAGTTTGAAATAAGAGTCAACTAAGTATCAAGCAATGTGGCACTGCACTTTCAAAGAGAATGAAAAGCAGAGAGTAAAACTGTTTAAGTTCTGCAAAAGTGCCTTCATTGTTTCATTGTGAAGAGTAATTGTTTTGTTGTTCGTTTTTTGTTTGGGCTTAGACTATCGTTGATCTGGCTTAGATTAATTAGCTAGCTCTGTATGAAGAATCTTAGAATGTTTCTTAAGGCCGTATGCTATTGAGTAGATCTTGCTTAGTCTGAGGCGGGGACAAATAGGCAAACACTTGTGAGCTTTGTTATTAATAACATATTAAAGAAAAAAGACATTTCGGTGTAGTTAACCTTCCCCCAGTCAGCAAGTTGAGTTCTAGTTGTTATGGATAAAGATGTGTGTGGTTGGATTTAAATGAAAATTTATTTCCGTCAACACTAAGAATTTTGCAGACTGATTACAGAATCAGTTTTTATATTTTGTTTTTAGCCATAACTAAAGTGTTTATAGATATACAGTGACATTTATTAGAGAAAGAAAACTTGTCTGTATCATTCAAGTTAGAAAATATAGACATCCATGAAGTGGAAGATGTGTATGTATATGCGCTTCAATAAATAATATAGTAGGAATATTAGTATTTGCATTGACTCTCAGATTTAAAATATAGTCATTACCTCTCATCAGTAAGCAATTTTGGAAATACCATTTTTACTGCTACTTAGTATGCACAACTAACCTATATATTGTTAAAACAACCATAATTTGTTTACTTTTTGCTGACACTCAAATAAGTTTTGACTTTTCACAGTTAAAAATAATGTTAGAATAAATAAATTATCATGCAAAATTTACTGTACATTTCTGAGTTGTTTGCAGGAATTTATTCTAAGAAGATACATTGCTAGGTCAGAAAGTGTCTGCAGTAGTTCAGTTCTCTGTGGCTGTGATAAAACACCCTGACCAAAGACAGGCTGAAGGAAGGGTGTCTGGCTTTTGCTTCTAGATCAGTTCATCATTGAGGGAAGTCAGGGCAGAATCTAAAGCAGAAACCATGGAGTCTGCATGTCGCCTTACGCCATTGCTCCTGCTTAGTTAGCTTTCTTAAATGGTCCAGGACCACCAGCCTAGGGATGGCACTACCCATATTAATAATCAGTACAGTTCACCACAGGTATGGACACAGACCATCTGGGCAGTGCCGTGTTGTTACCCCTCACCCCCTATCCCCAGCTGAGCCTTCTTCACATAGCTCTGGTCTTCGGCTATGTCACCTTGACAACAGAAGCTAACTAGAACAGTGTCGGTGCATTTACAACTCTCAAAACACTTGCATCCTGGAAAAAACATGAAGACCCTCAATAGTATATATAAACATTCTATTTCTTCAGTCCTTCCAGGACTGTCAGTGAACGGTATTTAATTCATGTCAAGTGATAGTTAAAGATCTTTGCCAGTAAACAGAATTGAACTATCTAAATGTGTATTTTTTTTTTTTTATCAGCAATTGAGTTTAGCATCTCGTGGTCTCTATTGGCCATTTGGGTTATTTTACTTTGTAAGTTATCAGTTCATGTAAATAAAGTTTTGCTTTTCAAACTTTTCAGAGACAACAAATATGTCATCTGACGTGCTGCCAGCACCTATTGAGCCTCCGAATGTGGAAAACAAACCAGGTGCCAGTGACGGTGAGGAGGAGACACAGAAGCCAAGAGTGGATGCAGGGGCTGAGCCAATATCTAAACGGCAGCTGAAGAAGCTGATGAAACAGAAACAATGGGAGGAGCAACGGGAGCAGCGCAAGTGCGTACTTCAGAGCATGCGCAGGTTCACTGGCAAACGGGGTTTCAGGTCCCGAAAAAGCTGCCTGCCCTGAAACGGAAGTCATGAAAAAAAAATAAGGTTATGCATGTTATTAGCTAATGCTCAGTTACAACTAAAGCCATATGTATTTCGAATTGTTACTTTCCCCCCCAATACTGATGAACTTAGACTCCGCCCCTTTTCTCACCTAAGACTGCCTGAGTAGTTGCAGACCTGCTAGGACAGCTCAGACAAGGGCGCTGGTATCCGTGTCCTAGATCTGGGTAAAGCAACAACGCAGGAAGGTCAACTTTGACCTGACATGGATGTGCCCAATACAGGATTTCATGAAAGCATTTCTCTTATAGCCATTGTCTAAGGCCAAAATTTATAAGAGATTGGAAAAACTTGGACTTTTATTCTTGTTCTTTTAGTAAATTTAGTCAAATTTTCTTTTTAGTACTTCCTATGATTTTGAACTGCAAAATTGTTTAGGGGATGAGTTGTGAATAAATTCTTTGTAAATCATAAGTTTCTCTTAGTCCTATATGATACTAGTAGTGAAACTATTGAATAATGCAGTAATTCATTATAGAAGCTCTGCATTAGCTTTGCAGAGTCCTTTTCTTCACGTGTGAAGTTATTGTATGGAGTAAATCAGGTTACTAAGGTCTGACCCTTTTCTCCCCACAGAAGAGATATGTCATAGAACCATGACTACTTTAAAATGCAATTTTTTCTTTAATTAAAAGTTTTGTGAATGTCTGAATATACAGATAACAAAAGAATGTTGTTTGATATTTTAGGGAAAAACGAAAAGAAAAACGCAAGAGAAAGAAATTAGAGCGACGTCAGCTAGAGCCCAACTCAGACGGAAATGACAGGAAGCGCATTCGAAGACATGTTGCTCATAGCAGCCTGCGCCTGGTCATCGACTGCAGCTTTGATGACTTGATGGTGTTGAAGGTATCACGAGGTCCCTGGGTGGGAGCTCGGTTATGTCACTTTTATTTTCTTATGGAATATTACAGATAGTGTTTATATGTAGACTACATTGTGAGTTTTTGAAGGTCTCTTACTCCTAAATTAAGTGCTTTGATATGTATAGCATATTTATGTATATGCTTACCGCACAATTAGTTAATAGAACTCAGTAGTCACATATTAGTTATGAAGATCACTGAGTTGCATGATGGCACATGTCTGTAATCCTACCACTTAGGTGACTGAGGCAAAAGCATCAGAGTTTTAGGCCAGCCTAGGGTATAGCACATTTAAAGCAAGCCTGCACTACTCAGTGAGGTCCTATCTCAAATTAAAAACAATCTGTAGCACGGCTGGAGAGACGGACCTCAAGGTAAGACTTTTTGGTCTTGCAGAGGACCAGGTTTGGTTCCTAGCACTGACGTAGTGACTCACTACCATCTATAACTCCGTTTCAGGGTGTCTGAGCCCCTCCTCTGGGCTCCACAGGTACTGCATTAACATGGTGTACATACATATATCCAGTTACACACACACACACACACACACACACAGTTTTAAATCTGGCATTTTACCAGCGCCATTAGGGTAACATGTGGAAATAGCATGATTCTAAAAGAAAATTTTTTGTTGTTGTCTGTTAAACCAGCATCACTAGCATTTTGAATAGATAAAAACTTTAAATGGACAGGTGAATTGCAGAGCATTGTCTTTACATATAGTAACTTTGTTAGTATTCAGGAAAATCAAATGAAAGTTCTCAACAATGGCATTACATTTTAAAAGAAAGACTTTTGCCTATCTGGCCATTTCTTCTGCTGACTTCATTCCTGTAATACCATAGAAAGCCTTAGATGATTTTGACAACTCTCTTTTTAATTGTGCTATTTTGTAGGACATTAAGAAACTTCATAAACAGATTCAACGGTGTTATGCAGAAAACCGCCGAGCATCGCACCCAGTGCAGGTGTGTGATCCCGGGAAGCTCCGCTTCCCTTCCCACCTCCCGTGACAGGAAGCGTGAGTCCTCCAGCGGCCCTTCCCTCCTGTGTCATGCCTGTTTGATGACTTTTCCTGCAAGAATATGTTGGGCATGAGTGTTGTTCCCAGACTGTCCCTCCCCGGCCCTATACCCACCGTGCAGTGCTGGCTGTCCTTGTTTTAGGATATGTGCATGTCTTCACAGCAGTTTCTCAGCTTTGATCCCTTCCAGCTGTGGGAAGTGGGGAGAGGGGGAAGCAGGCTGCCACTGCTTATCTGTCCCGCAGGGCCTCGTAGATGTATGTCTGCTTTACATTTCCTTTTGAGCCACTGACAGTTCTGAGAAGGGTTTCTTAAACTTAGCGAGCAAGTGTGGACACCGGCTGACTGCTGCTGTGAACACTACCTCATGTTGTGGAGAGGTCTGTGGATGTTGACCAAGTGGAAACAACGTGGAACTGGGTTTTTATATAATTTTATACCCTACCTTAGTGACACTCTGCATCGTTTTTTAATTCTACTGAGGCCCTCAGCATCCTTGGTTGAGCTGTAAAAGAGATGTCAGGGAAGGCTCTGCAGCAGCAGAAATAGCAGTGATAGTGAACACCTTTCCCAGGGCGGTGGAGGCCAAGAGGGGAGGGGGGTTGGAAATGCAGGGGCATGGTCGGAGCCGGTGGGTTGAGGAGACCCCACGGAACACAGGCTTTCTCCCGCTGAGTCGGATGCTCAGAGTTGATTGCAGTTCTTTTTTTCTAGCTCAGTGAAAACTACTTTGTGTTTTCCTGGTGATAAGGGAATAAAATAGTGAACTTAACTGACTGGATCTCTCCTGTTTCTCTGCCTACCAATTGCTCCCCAGTTTTACCTGACGAGCCATGGAGGTCAGCTGAAGAAGAACATGGATGAGAATGACCGAGGATGGGTCAACTGGAAGGTAGGAGGCGGGCCACGGACTCCCGCGCTCCTAAGGGCCGGTGGGTTTGACCTATGTTCTCGGTCATGGTGTACTACAAAACTCTGTGTATCATTATATCATGTCTAAAGTTACAAGGGGGCAAGCTAAAGAAGAGGCTGGCGTGCCTGCTCACTTGTATCTCTTCATAGATCTTGTTTGCTATCTTAGAGCCACTTCTTTAAAAAAGAAGTCTCTAAAAGCCTTGATAAGACCTCTTGCTTCAAATTCACTCTAAAATTTGAAACTTTCTCTACATTTTGTTTCTTCTAAATCCATACTGTCCATTCTGTGACCACTAACCAAACATGGTACATTCCTGAGATGTGAAAATCTGGATTGTGAGTTGACATATGCTATAAATGTGAGATATGCTGGCTTAGAAGGGGTGGGGCTATAACATGGGCATATTATGTTAAAATATACTGAAGGTCATTTATCTAGTTTTTACTTTTTTAGTGCTTTGTCTAGCAGATTTCAAATGTATTTGTGATATATAATGTCCCTGTTCTAGGTATATACAAAGATGTAGTCAACTTGGCTCAGTGCAAGTGTGGCCATCTTGGCTGCATACAAATGTTGTCAGCTTAGCTGTGTACAGATGTGACCAGCTTGGCTAGGCATAGATGTGGCCATCTTGGCTATGTACAGATATGGCCAATTTGGCTGTGTACAGATGTGGCCAGCTTGGCTCAGGACTCTTGTGTTCAGTAGACTGCTGTGTTCCACCTACAGATGTTGTTTACTGTTTGTTTTCAGTTCCCACAGTGTCTAGCTTCCCCCACTAGTACTACTAATCTAGTAGCTGCATATATTAAGAACCTATGTGCAGACATTTGCAAGAAAAGTATCCTTAGCAAGTCTTTAGATTCCTATCTCTTTCTAAGAAATAATATGTTAGACAAGCGTACTTTATAGTCTGTGTCTTTCCAATCGTCTCAGTCAGGGTTTCTATTCCTGCACAAACATCATGACCAAGAAGCAAGTTGGGGAGGAAAGGGTTTATTCAGCTTACAGTTCTGCATTGCTGTTCATCACCAAAGGAAGTCAGGACTGGAACTCAAGCAGGTCAGGAAGCAGGAGCTGATGCAGAGGCCATGGAGAGATGTTCCTTACTGGCTTGCTCAGCCTGCTCTCTTATAGACCCCAAGACTACCAGCCCAGGGATGATACCACCCACAAGGGGCCCTCCCCACTTGATCACTAATTGAGAAAATGCCTCACAGTTGGATCTCATGGAGGCACTTCCCCAACAGAAACGCCTTTCTCTGTGATAACTTCAGCCTGTGTCAAGTTGACACACAAAACCAGCCAGTACACCAATCTTATTTATATCTTTGGTTTTCTAGAGAAATACAGACTCATTGGTTTCTAACTACTCAGATTCTTCTTGAGGCTGTTATTAAATATAAGAGTCAGTTTATACCATATTCTTTTTCAGAAAAGTAATTGTATTAATCAGTAGCACACAATCTAAATATCTGCTTCATTTGATTTTCTTTAGAATTATTGTATAACACAGTCTGGAGACATAGCATTCAGGCAGTTAATGCAACTTGAAAAGTCTTAGAGCTCTTACTCAGTCTTGTGTCTCCAAGAATGGACAGTTTTGGCAAAGAAGCTTTCAGATGCATCTCCTTGTGGAAACAGACACATTCAATTAATTAAATTGACACAGTTTCCTTTTGGTGAGTCACCTGGGAGACATAATTGGAAGAGACATTTCTTGTCTAGAAAACAGTGTGTTCAAGAAGGTAGGAAGATGCATTCATATTTTTATTTTTGGAATAGAGATAAAGTGAGAAAGGTAGGCTGATGCCGTATCCAGGCAGGAGCTCCTAAGTTGAGGAGTTGGAGTTAACCATAGAGGAAAGGCCAGAGACTCCAAGTGAGGGTTTAGAGACTCAGTGTGCCGGATTAGATTAGGAACTGAGGCCCTGGCCAAGGGAATGAGGTTGGTAGACTATTTCAAGGACTGAGATATGAGGTAAGAAGTTGGCTATGGGTGTACACACTGCTCCAGCAGTGGCCTCTCAAGCTTGACATCAGGTGTTTGTGGACAGGTTTATTTTGAGAAAAGAGGATATCAGTTCAGCCAGCTTTCAGTGCCCTGCTAATGATGCACTCGCTCTCCTTGTGTTGTTGAAGGATATTCACATCAAATCAGAGCACTATAGTGAACTCATAAAGAAAGAAGACCTGGTTTATCTGACGTCAGACTCGCCTAATGTACTGAAGGACTTGGATGAGTCAAAGGCCTATGTGATTGGAGGGTTAGTGGACCACAACCATCACAAGGTACTGTGCTTTGCTCCTCCCTAAAACCTGACGCCATCCTGATGGCGAGCGACCGCTCTTGAGCACCAGCTACTGTGGTAGTGACCTAAGCGAAGGGCTTCCCTTACCTTACTTACCTCCTGCAGCTCAGGAGGTCACTGCGGTTCCCATCCACAGTTCACAGGTGCAGGGTCTGAGGAACAGAGAGTACACCTAAGTCAGCTGTGGCAGGTGGCAAAGTGTCTTATCAGAAATGACCACATAGCTGCAGTCTTCACCTTTACGCTGTGCTGAGTTGCTGGAAACTGATACTAACAGATTGCTAATCCACTGAAGCTTATACTACTTTTTAAAATAGTTAATTTTTATATGTATGAGTGTTTTGCCTGTCCTTGAAGGTCAGAAAATATTGTCAGATCCTCTGGAACTGGGATTACAGACAGTTGTGAGCCACCATGTGTGAACCCGGGTCCTCTGGAAGAATAGTGTGCCAACTTCTGATTCATCTTCCCAGCCCTATACTAGTTTTTAAATATATGATTTCTCAAATCATTTTTTCTCACCGGTTTTTCTTTTCTCACCTCGTGTTTTTATATAGATAAAAAGTTACTTTCTAAAGAGACAATTATCATGTACTTTGCAACATGCTCAATTCATCTCAGTTTTCTAAAGAAAAGGTCTTTTTTCTAAGTGAAGATCAGTACAGTATATGACATAATTGTACACTTCAGCAGCAGTGTGTACGGATGTCTCACATGATCTGCCTGGGTGGTGGTGACTGCATGGCTGGGGAGCTCCTAGGTATGATATGGCCGAGAAACTGGATGTCTTTTTTTTAATTGTAATTTTGAAGTTGTGAGGCGTGGCCAGGATTTTGGTGAGTAAGTCTAGAACATCCCCGGGCTCCTCAGAATGGTTCTCAGCCTGTCTGCTGTCAGGGGCATTCTGATTTATAATGTATGCACAGACAGGTTCTCCGCTCAGGTTGTGTCTGTCTTTCTAATAAAGCATTTTTATTCTAAAAGCCCCTGGCTCCTCTAATTTTTTTGCTCCTACATTGTTAAGAAATTCAGGTTACACTTCCTGGACAGTTTTTTTTTGTCTAGGATAGACAAAGATTTCTTTTTTTTGTCTTTTTTCTTTTTGATTCGGTTTTTTCGAGACAGGGTTTCTCTGTATAGCCCTGGCTGTCCTGGAACTCACTCTGTAGACCAGGCTGGCCTCGAACTCAGAAATCTGCCTGCCTCTGCCTCCCAGAGTGCTGGGATTACAGGCGTGCGCCACCATCGCCCGGCTAGACAAAGATTTCAAGCATTCTAAGTTTGAGAAAAATATAAAATCCCTATCTAGTAGTTGGTAGAAAGGGAAAAATAAAATGTAGGGAAAAAATGAAATACTCTTCACTCAGGGTTTTATTTCATTGACAGCTATATCTATATAACTGAACCTGTATTTCCTTTAAAAGTTTTTGTAGCAGAATTTTAGCAGAGCCATTGTATCTGGCATGAATTCTGAGTAGTGACACCTAGGCTTTGAAGTAAACTTTTGTAAAAAGTCAGTGATTGTTATCTGAGATTTTATGGGGTTGTGCATTTGAAGGATTTTCAGAGCCTTTACATAACAGTCTGGGGGACTCACTTGGCAAACCAGGAAGTCTCCTATGGCTGAGAATTGCTTAGGTAATTCAGACAAGTCCTAGATTGTATTAGAGGTTCTGGTATGTGGAAACTGACTTGCTAACAGTGCCTTTTATGTTAAATAAAAAGCACTTCTGCTAAGCTGGAAGCGTTCAGTCCCTGAGAGGCTGATCCCATGAGCCTAAACTCATCTTTGACTGGTGTCTCTCTTTCCTTGATCAATTATCCAGTATAACCTAGAACACCAACATATTTTACTCTCACTGAAAGAATGATAGCACTTCTCTCCTAGTTCTGATGGAGTGTTTCACTGACAGAAACAGGTACAGGTAGGGACTGGAACGGGAATATTCAGAGAGCACACTCACTAGGATTTCCTTGTTCTACCACTGGGAAGCTTCCTACCTGCTGGGAACGTCTT
This sequence comes from Apodemus sylvaticus, assembly GCF_947179515.1. Lineage (NCBI taxonomy): Eukaryota > Metazoa > Chordata > Mammalia > Rodentia > Muridae > Apodemus > Apodemus sylvaticus. Next base: position 24,426,946 of record NC_067475.1, on the reverse strand, counting down.
TTCTTTACCTGTACAAAATGAGGTGGTTAAGCAGAAGCTGTAACTGCTCCTGTTGTCAGGACTGAACACAAGCTGTTCAGATGTTTAATGCACTGAAGACCTTTCTGAAAAAGATCTACATTTTCCTAGACTACACAACACCTAAGTCCCAGTGTCTTTATTTTCAGGGACTCACATTTAAACAAGCATCCAGTTATGGAATTGAACATGCACAGCTCCCTCTTGCAGACTTTGTGAAGATGAATAGTCGAAAAGTCCTGGCGGTTAACCACGGTAAGCTGCTGAGGTGCCCTGAGACAGACCTAAGTGAGCGCTGAAAGAGGCGGCGCATTTCAGGTTTGGACAAGTAGAAAGGAGAAGCCACGCGTTCATTAGAAGTAAAAGGGAATACTTCAGACATTTTTGAAGATATACAAAGTATAAAACAACTAGCTATAAAGTATGACTCACGGGGACTTGTACTTGTTAGCTCTTGGGTGTGTCTCCTCCCAGCTCTCTTCTGTGACTGTGACTGTAGTCTCTGCCAGCTTTACTGATCTGGTGTACTTATCCTTCACTTCATTGTAGTTTCCATGGGATTGATTTTTAGTGATTGTGCTATTCCATCCTCTAAATAGATAACCATTTAATCATTCTCCCATTGTTGAATATTTTAATTTGTTTTATAATATAAAAATATAAATTTAATTATATTTAATTTTTTGCTATGTAATGCCCAAAATTAACCTATAATCTCCACCTGCCCAGGAACCAGGTAACATCATGGATTACTGGGAATTGTAGTTCTTGGAAAATAAAAAAGCCTCATTAGAAGGACGGTGGCCTCTGGGCTTGTCCTTCTAAAACTCGCCATTCAACATTCTCAGTGGGAACTCCAGGGATGGTCCTGACCAAAGCCCGTCCCTTGGTCAGTATTTAATATGGAATAAAGCTTGCCTTAAATTTGGCCCCAAATGCTAGAATTTGTTTTTCTCTGGTGAATCTCAAGATTAACAGCTATCAGGAATAACATTGTGGTGTGCTTAGATATAATTCATTGCCTCTAGTATTATTTACTTAAATTATAATAAAAAAATTTTTTGAGACAGGGTTTTACTATGTAGACCAGGCTTCTCTTGAACTCTGAGAACTCCACCTGCCTCTGCCTCCCTCCTGAATGTTGTGATTAAGGACATATACCACCTGTGTGTCATCAGGCCATTGAGCCTTAAGTTTCTTTTATTTTGAGATTTATTTATTTTTATTTTTTGTGTGTGAATGTTTTGCCTGCATGTATGTAGGTGCACCTAGTACATGTTTGGTGCCTGTGGAGGCCAGAAGAGGAAATTTATATCCCTGGAACTGGAGTTACGGGCAATTGTAAGCAACCATGTGGATATTAGGAACTGAACCTCAGTTCTCTGGAAGAGCAGCCCGTCCTCTTAACCACTGAGCCATCTCTCCAGCACCTTTAATTAAGAAACCATTTTAATCAGCACACAATAATTTATGTGATTCTAAATATGTTTTATATAGCATGCTATATGGAGTTAGAGAAAAGAAATTAATTATTCAAGGAACAAATTTCTTCTAGAACCTTTGATACCTAGTGGAAATTCCTTTTCTGCAAAATAACCTAGAGCGGGCGCCCTTCCATAGTGTGGTGAACCTAGAGACGGCATTGGTTTCCTTTCTGTTACTATGAAAGCAAGAGCAGGCGAAAGCTCCTCGCAGCGGTTCTTTGTAGTGACGGTAGAAGGAACAGACTGAATGTTAACTGTGTGTGTTCTAGTCGTGAGCTAGTACATAAGAGAGGAGGAGTCTGATGGAGCCCCTCTCTTGCTTACCACACACACCTGACACAGTAAGTGTCTGGGGCTTAACTGACTGAGGAGAAGCTGGAAAGGACGGAGGGCTGGAGAGCCTTGGGGCAGTTTGTGCTGGGAGCCAAAAGGAGAAAGGGGAGAACGTTGCCTGTAGTTAGGACAAGAGAGCACTCAGCACGGGCTCACATCACACGCCAGTGTGCAGCGTTGGGTGACGTGACTAAGAAATGTCTGCATGTGCCCTTGTTGCAGTGTTTGAAATTATCCTGGAGTTCTTGGAAACAAGAGACTGGCAAGAGGCATTTTTTACAATCTTACCCCAACGGAAAGGAGCCGTTCCTGCACATCAGGCCTGCGGAAGCTCTCCTGAGGACCGCCAGTCCCTGCCAGGAGAATGGGACAGTGCCAGTGAGCAGGAACATGGCCGGAGCGATGCTGGCTCGCCACAGACAGAGGCGCAGGGCCAGCAGAGCAGCCCGCGTCAGCAGTGAGCCCCGGCCCACAGTGCCCTTCCCGTTGTCCTCTCACCTCAGAGGTGAGAGCCAGACGGTGCGGCGCTTTGCAGAATGCTCAGACTGAGAACATTTTCTCTAGTCTGTCTTGTGGAATTTTAGACCTTTTAAAAGAGTTAAATCATAATGAAAAAACCTTTAAGCACTAAGAAAGGATTGTTTGGTTTTGTGTAAGAAGACTTAAAGGTATGATTTCAAATTTGCTTTAAGCCTCGAATCAGTCATGGAGGATGTTGTGTACGAGTCGGCCTTTGTTCGTCATTCACTGGAGCATATCCTTCAGGACGTGCCTTCTGACCTCAGTTAGTTCTCGTGGTCCTCCTGTGTCCTGTCAGTCTGATGCCTCTCTGGTGGAGCAGATATTCACCGCTGTCCTGAGTCTTCTAGAACGAGGAACTTGGGAAGCTAGTCTTTTTTCTGTAGCTTCAGTGTTCAGTTTTCTCTAACAAACACATTAATTCTAAGAGGACTACTACCAGTTGTTTGCTGGGCTCAGCAATTCATTCCTTTGGACAGTGGAGTCCATTCCTGTGCCTCCCTTGTGATACCTTCTTATGCTTCTGAAATAGTTACAAGAATCATCATAAGTCCTCTAATGACAATAACTTATTCAACTACACAATTAAGTTTTGCTGGCTAGATTATTTTATAAGCTTATTTTTGAAGGATCAATTTGTCTGTACCTCAGTTTAAAACAAAACAGAAAAGTTATCCTTCCCATATATTTTCCATATATATATAACATATATTTCCATAATGTTAGCTTTTAATGTGAATATTATACATCTGCCTCCTACTATAATATCCCAACTAGTATAAATGTGTTTCTGTAAATAATATAGGCATGTAGGAAAATGTATGTAATAATGTTTACATCTGTCCATATCACACTTAGCTTTCTTTCATGCCTTAATCCACAATGACAGGACTGAGATGTATGGAATGCTTGTATTGAATTCACTAGTGTGAGTTCACTAAGTGGGAATTGAACAGTGATTTGGAAACAGGTTGAGACAGGGCAGAGGGAGGCCATTAGGCTTTTGCACAGTATTTGCAGAGACGTCTATTCAGATCCTGTGCCCCTTACACACGTGCAGTGGACCTCTGGGAGCACTCACTGAATTGTGACAAAATCAGTTTCTGGTCTTTTCTCTTTATGATATAATGTATTTGCTGTGTTAGCATCACACTTAGACTGAAGCTCATTGCATTTGGTATTGATATTCACTGCCTGTTTCTGTTGCTTTATTCTTAGTTACCTATTGTAGCTAGCTCTTTCGAAGTCTATAAATGAGGTATGTAAACAGTCATAGTATAGTTCTAAATGAATAAAGTTCGTTCATGTTACTGTACTTTCTAAGATTCAGATTTTGTGAGATGTCCCCCTTGTGTGTTTGGATATTTGGTCTCCAGTCGATGGTACTGTTGTAGAGGTCCTGGGTCCTTTGGAAGGGGACGCTGTGCTGGAGGAAGCATGTCACATAGGGTGGGCTTTTCAGGTCAGCAGCTAGTACTGTGTCTTGTGCTGTCTTTCTGTTATGCAGTCAAATGGGATCACCGCTTCCTGACATCCAGGGCAACCCCATGATTCTGCTGCTAGGCCTTCCCTACCATGATGGACTGTATACCTCCTACAGAGCTCCAAACCAAAATAAACTCTTCCTTCCTTATTGGCTTTCTGTCAAGGTATTTTTGTCATGCGGCAACATAAAAGTATCTAACTAATACATATCATTTTATATGGAGTTAGGACCCTATAAAAGTGAAGGAAATTATTTCAAGTACCACATGGTTTAATTTTCATTAATTGCAAAAGCTCTATTGATTTCCTGGGCATGCTATAAGAAAACCTCACAGACCTAGTGGGCTAAAATAACCATAGCTTATTTCCTCCAGTTTCAGAGGCTGCACATTCTGATCAAGCCTGGTGGGCCACCCTCTCTCTCATGCTCCCTCTGGCCCACGGACGGTCTTTTTAACCTCGATGTATTCTTTTCTCTCAACTTTTTTTTTCCTGTACAGCAACAGATGAAAAAGAAAAGGAGAAAACAATAGGCAGCAATGATTTGAATTAATGGCATCAGAGACCTAAAGTAGTCAGTGAGTGAGCTCACGGAGACCCGGCCCTCTTTCCCTAGCTCCCTGCGAGGGCGAGGGCGTGGGCGTGCGCAGTGAGCTGAGTGTCTGAAGGACAGCGCCATGGCAGCCTCAAGGGTTAGATAGTGGCCGGGGACACTAGGGAGTTAGACGGGCCTTAAGGATGGGACTCTTGTGCTTACACTGTGACACTGGGTGTGTTGGAACTCAGTGTCCTTAATAAAATGTGCCTGTCACATATTAATTCTGTCAGTAGCCATGTGTGAGATAAGCAGTGGGAACTTGGTGACGCCTTCTCCGTGACTTTCTCCCTCTCTGTTTCCCTTCTCCCTTGACCTGGTCAACTCTAAAATAGCAGTAAACCTGCTTCAGACCGTTTGTCCCTTTGGGGTACAAGCCTTGACAAGGTTTTAAAAATCTCCTTTCTGCCAGAACAGGGGCAAAGAAATAAATACGTATCATTTAGTGAAGCCTTTATTAAAACAGTAAAAACAGTGCTAACATAAAACACAGTCATGCAAGATCAAATCCCTATGTCCTGTCAGCTAATATTAATATTATTAAATATTAACATGTTTACATTTTAATGACTAGATAAAAATGTTAATGCCTACTTTTAAAATAGTAATGATGAAATTTAAAAATTAAAAAAGGGCATAGCAAGCTAATAGCAAAGACCTAGCAGCTGAGAGACTTCAGCCTTACTCATAAGCAGGGGGAGGGGCAGGGGGCGGGGCTGCTGCCGTGAGGGCAGTTCCTCATCTCCAGTCCCGAGCAGGGCTGCTCTCCAGCACTGCACACATCGAGAGGCAACTCGGTGAGGATTGGACGGACTAGAAACACGTCTGTAGGAGATACTTTAAATCACGTTCCCTGTGGCATGACAGTGCAAATGCATAAAAAGTAAATATGCAGGAAGTAGAAACAGTTTAATTAATAACAGGTCTATCTAGAACAAGATCCATATGTTGAAAATAAAAACAAAATCGGATTTCTTTTCCATCATCTGTGTAACATTTCTTAAAACGTGGCTATATTGAACTGCCAAGGAAAGTCAAAACGTAAACTCTAAAGGCAAGTTCTTCGATTGTAACAGCATTACAATGGAAGCAAACCTTGGAGGCTGGAGAGATGGCTCAGTGGGTAGAAGTGCTTGTCGTGTAAGCATGAAGTTCAAGTCCTCAGGCCCCACATGAAAAGTGAGACATACTAGTGTGAACCCCTATAATCCCAGCGCTTCTACTCAGACATACTAGTGTGAACACCTATAATCCCAGCGCTTCTACTCAGACATACTAGTGTGAACACCTATAATCCCAGCACTTCTACTCAGACATACTAGTGTGAACACCTATAATCGCAGCGCTTCTACTCAGACATACTAGTGTGAACACCTATAATCGCAGCGCTTCTACTCAGACATACTAGTGTGAACACCTATAATCCCAGCACTTCTACTTAGACATACTAGTGTGAACACCTATAATCCCAGCGCTTCTACTCAGACATACTAGTGTGAACCCCTATAATCGCAGCGCTTCTACTCAGACATACTAGTGTGAACACCTATAATCCCAGCACTTCTACTTAGACATACTAGTGTGAACACCTATAATCCCAGCACTTCTACTCAGACATACTAGTGTGAACACCTATAATCGCAGCGCTTCTACTTAGACATACTAGTGTGAACACCTATAATCGCAGCGCTTCTACTCAGACATACTAGTGTGAACACCTATAATCCCAGCACTTCTACTCAGAGATGGAAAATGGAAGCAGAGTCCTCAGGAACGTGCAGGGCAGCTAACCTGGCACACAAAGCAGAAAATCTACAAAGAGACCATGTCTCACAAAGGTAGAATAGGGCTCATACCCAAGGTGTGGTCGTCCCTTCTCCCAGGAGCTGTTGGCCACTGGCCCACAAGCACAAAGAGAGTGGAAGGACACTTTAGACGGACAGCCTTTGAGTCCAGTGGGATCACTGACCTCCAGGATCAACTCCAGAGAGGCAGCTCCCTGGAGGGCTGTACAGTTCTGAGGGAGAGGGAAGGGATTCCCAGGGTGGGCGTGTATCACTCTTTGGCTGGCACTTAAGGTGCTAGGAATGACTGCATGGAGAGGCATTCCGGGTGCTTGCTGGACAAGTTCTTATTGGGAGAAAGGAGATTGAACCTGTAATCTCGCCAAGACATTGCTCAGGTAGAGGCTGTGGGGGTAGGGCTAGGAAGTCTGACTGGGAAAGCCCTGGAAAGGCCCGCTGGGAAAGGGCGTCCTCCAGAACCTGACTGGCTACTTATGCTGGTTTAGAAATTGGATGAGGCAGGGCACAAGCATAGTAAAGGAAACGGGATCAGAGGATTTAGAAAGGGAGGAGCCAAGAGCAAGTTCTGGAACATGGACAAAGGTTCTTGGGGTGGGTATCAGGCAAGGAGGCCATTGTGTAGGCTCCTAAGGGTTTTTAGATTTTGCTCCACTAGCTTAGATTTATTAACAAACACATTCTTCCCTCCCAAATCACAGGTTTCCCGACATTCGGCAGTAATCAAGACCTCTCTGGTTTTGGAGCACAGCCCCTGCAAGAGAGTTCACTTGTCTTTGGAGGGACTCACGGCTGTCTGGCTGTCTGTTTGTAGATGCCATCACCTGGCAGAGCTTGTCTTCAAAGTCTCCTGCCAGGTGGTATGTCCTTGACAACGGCAGCTGTTGTGGCCCCAGCAGATCCAAGGGAAATGTGGAGTCCCAGTCGTACTAGTAAAAGGATAAATATTCCTGACCGCATCTAGTTGGCAGTAGCACTATGGCCTCCTCCTCATAGAGACAGGCCTGTGGAATGATCAGAACGGGAGTATCTATACAGCGAGTTATGTTTTCCCCTAACTCCAAAGAAAGAACGGGGTCCGTTTGAGGAGGGGGTCACTCACTAGCGGTCTGTCTGCATAGGCCTAGGAGAAATGCAAGGGGTTAGAGTAGAAACTTGGTGAAAAACGGGAATGTCTCAAATGCCTGGTTGTGTCATTTTTCTGAGTCGGAGTTACCATTAAACAGACCGTGGGGGCGCCTGGGTGTGGTAAACGGGAGGACGCCTCAGCTCCAGGATGTTGTTGCTTTTCTTTGTCCTCCATTTGTTTGTCCTGTAGAGCACTGCGATGAGTCAGCATGGGCGTAGCTTCGGGCATAGGCTGTTGCCGATGGAGAAGTCATGAGCAGTCAGTCTCTAGTAAAGTCACCCGTGTAACGCCTGTCCCTTACCTTGCCAGTGGTCTGTCATTGTCCACTAAATAGAGGGGTCTGTCATGTCCTGTCACTGCACCAGCTGATCCTCAGGGAGCCCTTGCTCTCTCTCCTGCAAGGGCGGTGGTAAGGGCCTCCATAGGTGTCAACACCCAGGAGGCACAAGGGGCGTCTGAAGAGAGGACAGCAAGCTTATTCAGTAGCACAAGCCCACACACTGGCATTTGGGTACACTACACTCTCTAGGGCTTGTCAGCATGGCACCAGTGGGCAGTCTCTGGTTCCCAGGTATCTGTTTCCTCCCCTCACATGTTTCACTGACATAAAATCGCCAAAATGTTGTATTAGGGAGAATGGAACTAGGCGAGGAGAGATAGAAAGGGCCATTAGAAGGACAGAGAAAGATGCCCGGGTGGGGAGGGGACTGGGGCGGGGGGAAGCCTGCGCTTGGTTTTTAAGTGTTTGATGTGTTCTTTCAATAATGGCCTGGCCCTGGGGATTGTGAGGGATGCCAGTGTAATGAGCTATTTTCCAAGCTAGAAATTTTTAAACTGGAGGTTCTCGAAGGCCGGACTGTTGAAAGGGCCCCCGTGACAGGAAAGGTGGAGAGCAGGTGATTAATTCGTTTCTTTGAGTTTTCATTAGTCTGTGCTTTAGCTCAGGTGAAGGAGGAACAAGTATCTTTGTAACAAATACAATTTTTTGTTTACCAAATGATTGGATAAGGGTAATATCTATTTGCCAAAGGGCATTGGCCTTAAGGCTTCTGGGGTTAGTGCCCAACTGTTGTATAGCAGGGGTGTGAACTAGGAAGGCATAAGAGGAGCAAGTTTTAAGAATATGTTTAAGGTGCTTTGTTGGGGTTTGGGGGAATTTAAGTTGTAACCCTTTCAAGTTGATGGGGTTCTTTACTAGTGAGGGGCAACATAGTGAAGGTCCCAGTTGTGGCAATCGTATCAGCTAAGATGTTCTCATTAGGGAGGGGCTAAAGGAGGGGAAGTGTGACCTTATATGACTGACAAAGATGGGACATGTTCTCCCTTGGCTGTGTTTGAAATTTTTATTCACAGAGGGGAGAGAGGGTTACCATCAAACTTGACACAGGAGCCAGCTAGCCAAGGAAGCAGGCTAATAAACCAGATAAATGCTGTCTGAATATAGGTTAAATGATTCTTTGAGGTATGTTAGAACCAGAAAGAACTAGGGAGATCTGTCTGGGAAGAAGAGAAGGGATCCAATGTCATAATCTCCTCTGTATGTCACATAGGCAATTCCTTGTCACCACCCATCTGTCAAATGTCAGAAGGCTAAAGGCATGCAAGTGAGTTCTCTGGAGATGGCCCACCATTTTGCATGGGTTGGGACAGGTGAGCCCTAAGAGTGCAAGGTCCTTAGAGTCTTTAGCCTAAGATTGCTTCTTGCTTCTGAGATTCCTTTCCTGTCACTATTACATAGCCTAATGAATTCTGGGCACTAGCCCACCCTATTGGGCAGATTTTCTGCAGACCAACATAAAGATGTACTTCCATACAGTAATGTTGTGTAGACAAAATGATGATTTTTATAATTCCTGATAATAATTTTATAGAATTCCTAAATTTATACAAGTAATTCCAAGATCTCTGCAAAATAAAAGCTGCAAATAGAGTTCTGTAAGCTTTCTCATGTCACAGGCTAATTGCAGTAGGAGAGAAAGTAGGTTGGAGGCACATTTACAATCAGGGAAAATGTTCCTTCAAGGTTGGTGGTGAGACCGTAATCTGATAACTAAAGGTCATAAACTGGGAATGGACAACTAATTGTAGGTGCAAGGACAGAAAATGAAATACTAACTGGTTTATCCATTCAAAACTTCAAAACTAATGAGACACAAGGCAGATGATTTGTCTCTTGACAAAACTGTGCTAACTTATGACATAAAAAAATTATTGCTTTAAACTTAAAATGAGCTTATGGCACTGGTAATAGGTAATGAGTGTTTTGTTGGATACTTGTCTGAATGGAAAGACATGTAAACACCTTTTTTTCTATAAATCTTTATCAATTTATGACATGGATTTTTGCCCTAAACAAGTACAAGAGCTAAGAACCAAAAACTAAATGAAGGTGCAGCTTTCTTCAGCTTCATCCAAAATGTGTGTGTGTGTGTGTGTGTGTATGTGTGTGAGAGAGAGCGCGCGCATGAATTTTCTCTTTTACTTCTTACATTCTTTCTTTCTCTTTTCTTTTCTCTCTGATTCATGAAGAGTTAGTGAGTTCCAAGCCTCTGGAGAGATCAGGAATAAAGGAGGGGCGGAGCCACCCAAAGAGTGGTATGGCTGCCAGCAATTTATCCTTGGGGCAGTGGCTATCAATCTGTACTGGGAAGCTGATGAGGCTATTAACACTCCTGGGCATATATTTATATTTTTTATGGTCTGTTGTTTAAGATTTTCTTAAGTTGGTTCTTGATCCTGTCTTTTGTCTTGCCACATTAATAGTCTCCTATGTAATGATATATATGGAGACTTGATTTAATAGGAGGTTTTAATGTGTGGACTATAGCTTCCTGGCAAATAGTAGGGCTGTTAGCCATGCATTGGGGAAGTACAGTCCATTCAAATGTGTCAGCTGATCCTGAGTCATTGATTTTAGGTACAGAGAAGGTGAAATGCTTACAGTCTTGTTCATGGAGTATTATTGAAAGAAGCAATATTCGATGTCTAATACTAATAGCAGGGTATTTGCAGGTATGTCAGAGGCAAAGGGGAGGCCATATTGAGGAGAGTCCCAGATTTTCATGGTTTTATTAATTACTCTTGGATCCTGGAGGAGCCTCCAGGTCCAGATCTTTTTAATTACAAAAACTGGGGTGTTCTAGGGGCTCCTAGAGGGTCAAATGTGCCACATATCTAACTGGTGATTAGCCAGTTGTTGTACTAGTGTTACTTTTTCCCTGTTTAGCGGCCATTATTCTACCCAGACAGGATTGTCTGTGATTCATTCTAGGCAAGGTGTAAGTTATTCAACAGTGGTCCTTAGAATCGGGCTTCTTTTGATCCTGATACTTTGGGTAGTCTAGTATTCGGAGGCCTTCTCCTCTTCTCCTCTAATAAGGGCCACATTTAAGCCTTCTAAGATATCTCTACCCAGCAGGTTAGTGGCCACATCAGACACCAGGGTGCTAGTGGTCCCACTTGTCCCGTCTGGGTCTCCCGTTTGTCCTGGGTAATAAATGCCCAGGAGAGACCATCTACTCCTGTCAGTTGAGGTCCTGTCAAGGAGGGTCCAATGTGAAGGACCTCAGCTTGTCTTACCTGCTCTCAGTGTAGGATGAGATTTCTCTAAATGGTTATGACCCAGTGGAATTGTGGGTCTTCCCCTCTTACTGATGGGGCCAAGGGTTGCCTCGTGAGGAGTTTAAAGGTGGTAGGGGTTTTCTGCCTTGATCATATTTAAATTTGCAGTCCTTTTTCCGGTTGAAGGCCTTCCTTCACGGAGAGCAGACAGACTTAGGCATTTTAAGGGCAGTTGGATAATCCTGGAGGCAGTCTCATTCCTAGCCTCTGGTTTCCCTACATTTAACACATTTGAATTGGACCAAGTGTAGCCACAAAGGCTTGGGAAATAGTAAGCCTGGTAGGACGAAGTCCCAGTGTAATGGGTAGCCACAGTCCGTGTATCACGATGTTCATCCTTTAACCCCTGACATGCCTGTCTGTGTTCTGGGTCATTTCTTCCCAGACAAGAATGTTTAAAAGTATCACCTTGGCTGTAGGATCTGTTAGTTTTCTAAGTTGGCGTGTACTCTGATTATAAAATTTTGGAGGGTCTCGATATGTTTTTGTTTTAGCAAAGTTAATGAGGAGGCATCTCCAGGACTGATGACAAGGGGGTTAGACCTGTCCCAGACCTGGAGCACACACAGAGGGACCTGTTCAAAGCAGCCAGCAGCCAGCGGGAAGTACTGCCTATGGAACTTGTATGGAGAATTTACCCTGACTGAAGAGCTGGCCGTAATTCCAAGTTATTAACCGAATAGGAAGGAAGGTCTCAACTCACCCTTTTTGTTGTAGCCCTAGTTATGATTATTTTTTTGTTCTTTTTGTTTTCTATCTTGCATCTGGCATTCATCTTTTAACAGGTCTTCCCATTGTATGAACAAAGGACTCGGGACAGTGGATCCACATATGTCTTCCTAGTCCTGGGGGTCAGGAGATTATTATTCCCGAGGCTTTGTAAAATGGACTTTGTCCAGGAGGCATGGAGTCTGTCCTCACAGATGGCCTGGCACAATTCTTCTAGATCTGTTACTGGGAAGGCCTTTGCCTTGTTACTAGGACAGTCATGGGAAAGGTCTCTGCAGGTGGAGGCTTCAGGTCCCAGACCATTGTTGCTGAGGCTGCTGCCGTCGTGGTGGCTGGGATGGCTGCCACTGTTGTTGGGGTGGCTGGGGATAGTTATTCCTAGAGTTCCTGAGATTGCAGAGTTGTTCAGTGGCTGAAGAAGGTGGCACCATTCATGGAGACATTGTGGCTGAGGGGAGTGCTCCTGTGAGTGCTCCTGGTTGTTTGTGCTTAGTGATCAGTGAGGGTTACTGGTCTTTGTTGTCTGGAACAAGCAAGGGCTCATGGGAAGTTGGGGGAGAAAAGGAGATTAAAGAGGGAAGGGGCGTTATGGATTGGGGAGTAAATTGCCTAATTACATTGACTGCCTTCTTCAGGGCAGCTAAATCAGCCCCAGGGAAACCCTGGGGTCTTCCTCCTCATTTGAGTCCTCTCTTTTGTCTCCCTGTGCTTTGGTCTCTAACAGGTCATTTGGGGACTCTGGGGTTTTTCCTGTACATTGCCTAATGGTGGCTATTACAGGGAGGAAGGAGAGGAGCAAAAGACAGCCTTCCTGGACTTACTTTTTATGAGCCTGGTAGGCAGCCTCCAGACATGGGGTCGGAGATGTTTGCTGGCAGGACCCAGGGCACAAATTGAAGCGCCTTATTCCAGAATTCTAGACCTTCCTTTTGGGAGACTTTAAGCCCTCTTGATTTAAATACGGCTGTAAGGGCTATAGGTTTGGAGGTCCCTCTGGGACAACGCTGAATTCTCCAAAATAGAAAAGAGAAGTGCTGCCCATGACGTCTAATGTTTCCAAGGCGGTTCTGCCATCCAGGGATCAAAAACGAACGCCCCAACAAGTTCAAGCCTGTCCGCAGTGTAAGAGATCCCAACAGTCCTAGAGACTTTTTAAATGGTTGCTGTGTTACCAGATTTTTGCACATGAGAGACAAAAGGTTGGTTACTGCGGTGCCTGGTCAGGATGCCCAGGTCCAGAAAGAAGGGGAGAGGACCTTGGCCTGAAGAGGTCAGCTCAGAGCTGCTGGAAAATTCCATCACACCCCTCCCCTCCTGGAAGACCACTGGGGGGACCGACCATGTGCCACCCCTTGATACCTCATTCCCTAAGGACCAATCAGTTTAAAAGTCACACTGTTCTGCCAATCACATTGAACCTAATGGCTTCTGCTCTGTACAAAACTGGCCAAACCGACTACTACCTCTCCTTCGTGTGTGGAAAGACCCCAGTGTGTTGGAACAATAAATTCCTCTCACTTTTGCATCAACCCCTGGCTCCACATTGTTTACTCCTGGGGGGGGCGGTCCCCCATAAGCTAAGGCTCATCAGAATCTTACAGGCCAATGTTGGGTAGTTGACCTGACAGAGAGGCTTCTGTTGTCAGTGAACCGTGTCTGGTCCTTCTCATAGGCACAACCGGAAAGTAAAGCTTAGAAAGTAGGAAACTGGTCCTCAGGTCTGGATGGTCAGGCAAAGATGCTGCGATCCTTCTGGGGCCAGTGCGGGTATCACACAACTCCACAGATTCCAAGGACAGGGTTCAGGGGCCCCATGAGTAGGATGGAATGACTGACTTCCAGAATCAGCTTCAAGGAGAGAACTCAACTTTATTCAGGGTAAACTAGGGCAGTATAGTTTAGGGGGAGATGGGGAGGGATTTCTGGATTAGGTATGTATCTTTCCTTAGAGCTGATGGTGGTAGGAATGTCTCATTTGCATGGAGGAATTTTCCAGGAATTCCAGGTGCTAGCTGGACATGTTCTTATAGGGAGAAAGGAAGGTGCATGTGCCATCTCGCCAAGAACTACTTGACATTCCTGTGTAGAGGATGTGGGAGTTGGGCTCCCAGATAAGGTCACGCAGGTAAGAGGAAGGCCCGCTGAGAAGGGAGTCCTCCATCTTGCATGGAGCTCAGTGGAGCTGTAGACTGCATCCTCAAATAGAAGAGTTTCCCAGCACAAGTTACACTTTGGCCTCCACAGGGCAGAATGTGCCTTCACTCCCATGAACGCTCATGTACATATATGCTGAACACACACACATATGCATATGTTTGCTCACACAGTTCCAAACACATAAAGAAAAAATGTATTAAGATTAAAATCCTCACTACCTTTTGTGTTTTATAAAAAGAAAGAGAAGAAAGGGTATGTCTGGTGGAGGTGTGGTAAGGCGTGGGGGAAGGGGTGCCTCTGCGGGCCCATGCTGAGGCATCCCTTCCCCCTCTACCCCCAGGGACCAGCCATGGTAAAGTCTAGTATAGAGTTCATTCAGGACATGGGGAGGGGAGTTGAGAGAAAGGCAGAGGGGGTGGGGGAGGGAGTAGTAGAGGCTGGCCATGAGCATGTGGAGATGGGGGAGGGGAATGGGGAGAGAGAGGGCAGGGAAGCAAGAGCACAGAGCGAGCAAGAGAGAGAGAGAGAGAGAGAGAGAGAGAGAGAGAGAGAGAGAGAGAGAGAGAGAGAGAGAGGAGGGAACACAGGTGCTTTCATAGTGAGGCAGGCACACCTGGCTGTTGCCAGGTAACTGTGGGGCGGAGCCTAGTCTAAATGCCAACACTACCTATACATTTAAAAAAAGAAGAAAAAGCTAAGTAACTGGAAAGAGGAAATCAAATCTAAAAGTAAGCACTTGACCCACTGAGCCATCTCCCCAGGTCCATGAGATAGATGATCCTTATTAATATGGAGAACATAGAGACCCAGTGTGATCATGAGAGTCTTTAAAAGAGACAGGCAAAAGAGTGTCAGACTGCCTCCTACAGGAAGTGAACACCTTGATTAGCTGTTGTTCTCTTTCAAGATAGACAAGAGCCGCAGGTGAAGGAGTATGGACCTTCTGTAGAAAACCAAAAAACAAACTCTTCCCAGAGCCTCCAAAAGGAAAACGACTTCGTTTTCTTTTTAGACTAACCAACATCTCTACCTCTATTATTGTAATAGAGTGAAATTGTGTTGCTAAGTTTGTAATACTTTGTTACAGCAACAGTAGAACAGTTTAGTACTTTCCTCTGGTCTAATTTTCTTCTGTCAGCTGGTTACAATTGGCTCAGATATCCTAGATTACTGGGCTACAAGGTAGAAGGATCCCACACCTCCAAATCAACAAGCAATGCAAAGTATCCACTAAGTATGAACAAGAGCCTTGGTCTCATCATAATGAACCCTGCTACACTTGAACCTTATACTAAATGAATAATAGTTGTGGCCCAAGAATAGTTAGTTATACACACACACACACACACACTATATTAAATTAACACTTCACCATTGGCATTGAGTGAAAATAAACTCTTCTCTGGCTCAGGAATTAAGGCTAACTTTTACATTTTTTTTCTTTTGGAGAGGAGATGAGCATTTCTTCATAATGGTCTCCAAACATGGAAACAGCAGTGTAGATTGACAAAATTGGCTCAAATGTTAAAATTCTCAACCAGTTTTCCCCTCACTTTGAGTTTGGATTCAGCACGTAATTGATTATGGATGATTTTTCTGGTATTGGCCCTATGTTTAAGTACAAATACTATTACTACAGGAGAGGAAATGGCATTTAAATAAGCACATTTATTCTATAAGTATTAAAACTAACTACAAATAGAAATAGTCTTTATTAGTATTTATTTCTAGCATTATATGTAAGTGTTTTTGAGACTTACATGTGCCGCCATATAGAGGACTGTTTGGTTATTTTTAAAGCTACTTTGATGTTCTATCAGTGTGAAGCCCATTTTTGTGAAAGAATCACCCAGTGTTCATTTCTACCTTTGATGTGTTAAGGATAGAATGTTCTCTGAGGGCTGTAGCCTTGCACACTCCTTGCTGACCCTGGTTTTGCTGATCTGCTCCCCATAGTGTTGGACCTGACAGGAGAATTTGGATTGCTGAAATATTCTGTAACAGGTATTTTCTTCTTGTTTCTTCTTATAAACAACTGGGTCTCAGCCCCTGAAATAGGAAAATTAAAATTAAAATAAGATCATAGTCAAAAGACTGAATATAACTTCTGCCTTGTTTTATCATTGGATGGCGTGGATTAGGAACAAAACAAACATGGAATCAAAACCACTGAGAATCAACACAGTCTATTAATCTCTATCATGCTCTCCTCCAGTGAGATCCTTCCTTCGCCAACTTAGAGATGTTGGTGGCAATGATTTATAGTTGGTGATGTGTGAGGGTGTTGGGGCGATGAGTGGTCCAGTGAGATAAAAGGACCTGTTATCCTGACAGAAGACAAGCATCTCAGAACAATCTAACCACACCCCTTAGACCTCAAGGCCTGCACGGCCATACCTAACCCGGTGCAGGTCTGGAGATGCTGAATGCCAACCGTGGAGAGAAGTAGCAGAATCTGAAGATTCTTATTGAAAAGTTTATTTATCTAGGCAGGGTAAATTTATGTGTGGGCTATCAGGGAGACAGTCAAATAGGAACCATCATGTGATAACTATGGTCCTCCTGAGGAATCATAGGAGGGGCCATGTGGAAAGAGGCAGGGTTTGCTATTCCATTCTAGCTACATTCTCTTAACGTTTAGAGCCACTTTGGGGTTTGGTGAACTCCATAGGCAAGTGACAGGGTGTAGAGGGACACCTCTCATTCCTGGCAAGAGGAACTTGGAGAAACAAGACAGCTATTTTTTCTAATCTGAGGCCTGTGGATATACTGGACAGCGGCTCTGTTATCCTCCAGAGAGGCCGCTGTTGGACTCTTCAGGACTGATGCAGGGCTTCCAAGGACCACTGAGTCTCCCTCATCTAAACTGCAGGCTGGTGCAGAGCTTCTGGTTGGGGCACATTGTTTCCGGCCACCTCACAGGTGCCTGTCTGGCACTGCTGCAGCTGTGTTCTTTCCTCTGGCTGATTTTCTTTACAGTGAAATGATTAAGGTCCATGACAGTTAAGCTGTACAGAGTTAACCCGTGAAATGGCTGTGTCTGTGTGGGTCAGCGAGCCTGTCCAGTGTAACCACGTGCACCTCCTGTGTCTGTGTTTTCAGGGTGTTTTTGTCCCCAAAGACACATTTCTGTCAGATTTTATCTCAGTGCAAAACTGAGCAGATGCATTTCCAAAGAGTTGGAGCTAGAAACCACTCTTAAACCTTACTGGTTTTCCTTTAAAAGCATAGATCTGTAGCGCCTACTGATTTCCTTATACCATCTTCGGTAACCACAAACTGTACTTCACCTTGTGATACCGGCTTGTTTTCTTCGGATCCTTGACTTGACGTTCTAAATCAATTGGAGAAAGAGAAACAGGATGAGAGATAGCAATCGACTTACTGCGTTACCAAGCTGTCCTAGTCAGGGTTTCTATCCCTGCACAAACATCAGGACCAAGAAGCAAGTTGGGGAGGAAAGGGTTTACTCAGCTTATACTTCCACGTTGCAGTTCATCACTAAAGGAAGTCAGGACTGGCACTCAAGCAGGTCAGGAAGCAGGAGCTGATGCAGAGGCCATGGAGGGATGTTTCTTACTGGCTTGCTTCCCCTGGCTTGCTCAGTCTGCTCTCTTATAGAACCCAGGACCACCAGCCCAAAGGTGGAACCACCCACAAGGGGCCCTCCCCACTTGATCACTAATTGAGAAAATGCCCCACAGCTGGATCTCATGGAGGTGCTTCCCCAACTGAAGCTCCTTTCTCTGTGATAACTCCAGCCCGTGTCAAGTTGACACACAAAACTAGCCAGTACACAAGCTAATGAGGGCTGTAAGCACACTGTCCCCAATGCTTGCTTTAAATACTTAACCAGTGACAGCTTACTTTGAGCAGATACCTAGCAGGCCTATAATAAGCCACTCACTGAAGAGATCAGCTCTTACCATATCCTACTTTCTGACTCTATGGAAACGAAACGGTGCAGACAAGTTAGAATGTATACTTTCCCTACTGTTTTCATCATATTATTTCTGTGACTTTACATTTAACCCAACTTTTAGACTTTTAACTTTTAACCAACAAAATTGTCACTCCCAGCCTAACACACATTCTTTCAACATGTTATACATACATATATATGTGTGTATGTGTGTCTGTGTGTGCTTCTTTTGTTTGTTGCTTTTGTTGTTTTCGAAAGAGGGTCTTGCTATGTAGTCCAGGCTAGCTTTAAATTTGCAAAACTCTTGCTTCATCACCTTGGAGCTGAGATTACAGACGTGTACCACCACACCCTGCTCTGTTTCTTCTCCCATTACAATTGTATGGCTTAAGATATGTTTCTTTTAAAATAGTTTCCAAATGACTTAGTAATTATTTTTCCCTCTGGAACTTCCCAGGAATGTATCAGTGACAATCAGTTGAAGCAATTTATTTTTTATCTTCAGTGCTTTACATTAAAATCATTTCTGTATAATAGTAGCATTTAACAAAATATGCAAAAATATGCATAACACTAATAATAGTTTCAATTTCTGCTATGGGTTGCATATTTAAACCTTTTTAAAGTCCTTGGGGCTAGAAAGATAGTTCAGATGGTAAAGAAAGCTCACAGACTTATAGAGGACCCAAGTTTGGTTCTCAGCACCCACACCAAGAGGCTCACAACCTTCTACGACTCAGCTATAGGGTAACTGATGCCCTCTTCTGGCCTCTGTGGGCACTGCACTCATGTTTACAGGAAGTCTTTATGTCACAGAGGTCCCCTGGTGACTTCCAGATGTAATCACCTGGGTGGCTTTTGTATTTAATCACCTGGTGGTTTCTGTGTTTAGTCACCTGAGTAGCTGAAGTTCTCTAGGTCCAGTCAGCGCTTTTAGTTTTGCACGTGAGTTTTGCAGCAATTTGGTTGTGGTGGGTGTGGCAGAGGTGTATGGCTTCCTGGGCTCCGTGGCAGTGGCTGGTTCTGCTGGGGAGTTTGTTCTTTGGCGAGTCAACAGGTTTATCTCAGCTAGTTCAGAATGAACCAGAGCTGATACCCACTCCTTTTCTGATTTGGAAACAAAAAGGAAAAGGTTGGAGAGCATGGGTTACTGCTGTCTTTGTCACATTGACTAGAAGCACATCACCACCATGCAGTGTTCACTGGGGGGAAACAAACAAATCTGCACCCCCTCATATTACACAGCCACACAAATATACACACAGACATAGATTTTTTAAAGGAGTTATTATTTGGGTAATTTATTAAATGTCACATTCTTTTAAACGCTTACAAAACTGCCCCCAAGCACTTTCCAATTAAAAGGTAGCAAGGCACTATTTTTTCCAAAATGTTCCCCATTCTCAAAGCATGTGCCCCCGACCTGTCAGTATCCCCCAGGAACGTGTTACAAAAGCAGATTCCTGGGACTTTTGTAGGAGGTTTGGGCTCAGTGTGATGGTCAGCTAGTTTGAGGATATCTGCTGTGTGCTGAGTGGATTGCCCTGCCTGGGGCTGGTGGTCTCATGTCATATAGCAGGGAAGCCCAAGGGAGGCCAAGAGACAACTGTGTCATTAGCTAGGATGAATTAATCAGAGCCATTAGGAGTCTGCAACACAGAAGGCCATGCTGCTGCTGTCCACATCAAAGGAAGGAAAAGAAGCCTGCATTCAGATTTCACAGCAGGCCTGAGGATGTGTGTTCATGGAGAGCCCGGGGGGGGGGGGGGTCCCACACAGCATGGAGGAGATGCAGAAGCCAGCCTTAGCTGAGAATACACTTTCCTATTCCTCTAATGAATTCAGTTTGAGATGCACTATTGTATTGATTACCTGAATAGCCAGCATACAGCCCTGCAAGGACTCTGGTAAGAAGCTCTGGGCAAATAATTTTTGCAATATTTATTTGCAAATGGACAAGTAGAAAGCTTCGGTTTGGCATATTCATCATCTGGCAATAACCTGAGGTTGGCGCCCACAAAAGCCTGTCTTAACCTCACCTTTGGTACTTGCTTGAAGCAGCCAGTCCAGAACCTCGGCCAGAGAGTCGGTATGTAAAATGTCACAGAGCTTCGCCAGGATCTGACAGGGAACATTAGAGTCGTGAGGAAGCGCGTGGCACCAGGCTCACACGGTTTGCTTCTTTCTTTAGACTCTCATCTCCCCCAAAGTCACTCTGTACACGATTCTCTGGGATCCTTTTCAGACAGTGCAAAGAGAAACCATCACCAGTGCAGGTGGTGTTTGCTGTTTGTCGTGCTGGGTCTGTCGGGTTCTAATGTCTGCAACTCATTTCAGGAAGTAGACCCCTTCAGGAGGCTTGAGGTGGGGTGGGGCAGGGGCTCTGGCAGGAATCTGTTGGTCATGGAATTCGGCCCATTTAGCTGCTACCCTCCTCCGTGTGGCTAAGAAGGATGTGAATGGAGCTGGAGCTGGAAGTGCCTCAGTTCTACCAATACAGGGTTGGCCAATTGAGACAGGAATCAGAATCCCTTCAGTTAGCAAGGAACTGGGCTTGAAGTTCTGGGAGGGAATTCTGTTTGCTTGTCTTTTTCCCCCCTCAAATTTCCCTGTAGCTAAGGGCTTTCCCTGTCACGATGTCCTTCCCCTTTGAAGAACAGAACTCCACGAGGAGAGCATTTTACAGATGGCGTTCCTCCGCTGTGAGTGTGCAGTCTACTGGGTAGTCAGCAGCCACCACAGTTCCCTGTGCAATGTGTCTTCCTTCTCTGGCTTTCAGCAGTTGGATTACAGTGCCTACAAGTGATCTTCCTTGAGTTCATCTTTCTTTGGCTTAAATGTCTGCCAACTTTAGGAGAATATTAGCCACTAACTCTCCCCATAATGTATGTGCTCTAATCTGTACTGCTTCTGAGACTCCTGTTTCACAAATATTAGGACACTCAATATATTCTGATGGCTCAATAAGGCTTGTTTAAATTTGGGTGTCTAGTTTAAATAGCTTTTAGTTGCTCTGTGTTTAAAGGTGTTAATATTTATGTACATGGAGAGAGAGACAGAGACAGAGAGAGTGAGAGAGAGTGTGCAGGCATGTGTGCACATGTGTGCACATGCATGTGGAAGCCAAAGGTTGACGTTGCATGTCTTGCCCACTCTCCCCACTTATAGTCTTACAGTAACTCCATTCCTCAGTGTGAAATGTCTGGGTCTCGCCGGCCTGCTGGTGGCTGAAGCAGCTCTTGCACTCTGGGATGTGTGACTGGCAGCCAGCAGCTCCTGCAAGCCGTTCCTTCAGTCCCTCTTTCCTCAGCGGCCCCTGTGGTTGGTTCTGTGCTTGTAAGGGTTGCTATTGTCCCAGACTCCATGGGGCCCGCACATGCACAGAGCCTGTTCCTTACCTTGAGTTTTCTTCTTCCAGACACCTCAGCATCCTCAGACTCTAAACCCTCTCCCCTGCAGTGAAGCCCTGTGCTCTGTGGGTGCCTCGTCTCAGTACCATGAATGTGGTTGACTTGAAGACAGCAATAGCCCTAGTCGCATGGTCATGAAGCTGTCCTGTCTGTTTCAATGATTTACAGTGGAGGCTGTCCTGAGCCAATCTCTCATCTTGTAACCTGTGTCATACCCTTGTGACAGTGCTGCTCACTCTTTTCTGATATGTGTGTGTGTGTGTGTGTGTGTGTGTGTGTGCTTGTGTTCATGCTGTTTCCAAACTGAGGATTTAAGCCTGCCCTCTCACCTTTATCTCCTGATCCAGGTAGTTGGGTATGCGCACAGTGTTTTCATTCCCATCAATCTTAGGGCTCGTCACATCTGAGTACTGGGAGGCAGCCGCAGAGTATATCCTTGGGGATACTGGTGGCCTTTTAGCTTTATATTCGTCCTAAATGAAAGATACAGTATGATTGGCATGCTGTTTTATTTGCAATTTCTACATAAATTAAATGAGAAACTAATAAGAAGCTTTTAGCTTTGTTTATTTTTTTAATTGCATTTATTTAACTCTCTCTCTCTCTCTCTCTCTCTCTCTCTCTCTCTCTCTCTCTCTCTCTCTCAGAGTTTGCTTGCCTAGGAATATGGCATGGTACATGTGTGGTCACAGGACATCTTCCAGGATGCAGTTCTTGCCGTATACCTGTGAGTCCTGGGCATCTACCATAGGTCATCAGGATTGGCAACAAGCACCATCTCACATGCCAGAGAGAACCACAAAAGCAAAACAATGCTAATAATTTAAAGTGTCCTCTAAACTCTTGTTTAACCAAACATATGTATTTGGAGACAAAGCACAAGGGAAAATATTATTAACCGTGTTTGAAATCATTTAAGGCTCTTGATAAAACTCAAGGCAATAGTTTAAATGTTGAGTATGAAAGTTTTTGTATATTGTTTTTCAGGCAGCAATGAACTCCTACCCCAATGAGATATGTTTTCAGTGGCGAAGATTTCTTTTATCACCAGGAAAGCGAGAAGATCTATGTTCCGTCTGTGAAGAGTCTTCACTATGTGACCTGTGTCACACACACACACACACACCGCTCTGCTAAGAGCTGTAGACTTAGAATTAGGAACTAATTTCCTTCACTTTATTAGTGGGGTGGGCTAGAAATACAGCCTGCAGTTTAAGTAATGATAACAACACAAGTTGACTTTATGTCCAAAAGAGATACAAAAGCCTTGGATCTCCATGTCTATTCCAGGAAGGGCTTTTCAACCACCTTCTGCTGTGGCTGACACTGACCAGTGCACCAAGTGTGATGGTTTGTATATGCTTGGGCCAGGGAGTGGCACTATTAGGAGGTGTGGCTTTGTTGGTGTGGCACTGTGGGTGTGGGTTTAAGACCCTTATCCTAGCTGCCTGGAAACAAGTTTACTAGCAGCCTTCAGATGAAGATGGAGAACTCTCAGGTCCACCCGCACCATGCCTGCCTGGATGCTGCCGTGCTCCCACCTTGATGATAATGAACTGAACCTCTGAACCTATAAGTCAGCCCCAATGAAATGTTGTCCTTATAAGAGTTGCCTTGGTCATGGTGTCTGTTCACAGCAGGACAACCCTAACTAAGACACCATGCTAATGAGGAAATGAGCCAACCTGGACTTGAGAGGACCAGGATGGTGAGAATGCTGTAAGGGCTGGCAGCTGTAGGAGAGCTGCCTCACATGCAGACTCGTGTTGAGCACTTCTCCCGCACACGCTCAACTGGGACGGAGAAGAGTGACACACAGTATGCTTTTACTCCCCGCTGAACAGACCCGAAATGCCTGGAGTCTTAACAAATAAGTGGAAGAATCAGAACGTGTAAGACGATGAGGATTTCACAGGTTGAAGTAAAAGGAAGTTAAGGAGCCAGAATTTCGTTAGATACACCAGACATCTTTGCCTTGAGGTCATCATATGATAATAAAAAATAAGAATTTTTTTTGACATCCTGAAATTGAAAGACAGATCTCAAAGCTCGGGGCCCAAAGAGGACCACCCAAGGACTCCATCTGCTGATGATAGGGACACCCAGTCACGCCACAATCTCTGAATAAGATCAACAAGGATATAAAAAGGCCAAGACATTGATGATAACTGATGAAAATTTAACATTTATTCCTGGGGAAGATGATCAGAAGTTATAAGCCTGGAGGCAGACGCATTGCTCCAGCTAGCTTTATGTCAATTTGAATCAAGCTATAGTTATATGAAAGAAAGGAATATCAATTGAGAAAATGCCTCTGTAAGATCCATCTGTAAGGCATTTTCTTAATAAGTGATTGACAGGGAAGGACCCAGTGCATTGTGGGTGGTGCCATCCCTGGGCTGGTGGTCCTGGATTCTATAAGAAAGCAGGCTGAGCAAGCCATGAGGGTCAAGCCAGGAAGCAGCACTCCTCCATGGCCTCTGCACCAGCGCCTGCCTCCAGGTTTCCGTCCTGTTTGGATTCCTGCTTTCACTGCTTTCGATGATGAGGGAAATAAACCCTTTCCTTCCCCAAGTTGATTTTGCTCATGGTATTTCTTCACAGCCATGATGATCCTAACTAGGACACATCAAAAGAGAAAAGGCACAAAGTGGCAATGCTGGGGAGCAGAAGAAAAATGATTGTACAGACGTAAAATCATGAAAAAATACATTTTATGAACAAATGTAAATCCTAAAAGTTAAATTAAATAGACAAATTCCTTGGAAAAATGCAAGTTGCCTAAGCTTACTAAAGATGGCATAAAAAGCAGACCTCTGTGAGACAAAAGAAACTTTATCTTCTGCTTAAAACTTTCGACTGGAGGGGAACTTGAAGCCTGTCTTTCCTAGAGAATTTGAGCCATCAACTCAGATCATCTAGAAGATTAAAGAGAGGTCCCGACCAGTTACATGGTGCCTGCATTGTCCTCAGCAAACCAGAGAACGACGTCGTAAGAGAACTACAGCTTCTCCAAACAAGGACGTAAGAATATTAAACAGTATTTTATAAACCGTGGTATTGAAAATAACAACACACCATACTAAGTTGACTCTTTACCCCAGAATGCAAGGATGGCTTAATATTGGAAAACCGGCCTATGTGATACACTATATTCATAACCTAGCATCTCAAAAGCAGAAAAATCGATTGGCAAAATTCATCCTTCACGTCTGATCAAGAGTGGAAATGTGAAGGAGCTGCCTTGTGAGCGTCTGAGCGGACAGGCCGACCTTGTCCTTCGTGGTGGAAGCCGCGGGCCAAGTGTAAGGCGAGGATGTGGCCCCTGTTGTTTCTATTTAACGTTCTTCAGGGGCCCGGCCGTCACGGTAAAGCATAGCAGAGGTGTGCAGCATGCTCATTGGAAAATATTATAGAAAAACTAGAAATTTAGGCCTACTAAAAATAGTAATTTTTAATTACTAACTAAAATAATGGAAAATAATACTTTTTCAGTTGCCATTGAAGCAGAAAGGCAAGATTGAGATGTAAAGAAAACATCTGCAAAACACATGTGCACAAGGGCTTAGATGACTACGTAGGAAGCTTTCATAGCACAATTACAAAAAGGCCAACAGCTCAACTTTAAAGACCTGTAAAAGCTTTGAACATCCATAAAAGATCACATAAATGACAAGGAAGGGGAGGAAAGCTGCCATCTTCATTGTTTGGGAGAAAGATCAAAACTAAAAGCACACAAGTAACACACCCCCGTCCCTGGGCTAGCAGGCTGTGCGTTTGGTTTTGGCTTAAGGCAGCAGCCATAGCTCAAGCTCCTTGTGTTGGGATGGCATCCTGCAGCTCCATTCCACTCCCATTAGCTGAAAACTAAAACCCAGCAGACTACATTTAAGGAGGAAGTGGAGGAAAGGAAACTCTGGACTCCGCTAAGCGAAAAGAAAACAGCTTGGTCATAAAATCACTGTACCTGCAGGGATTGACTGGGAGCAGAGCAAGGACCAAAGCATATAAAGACTGTGTGTGTGTGTGTGTGTGTGTGCTCATCATAGCTGGTAAGAAGATGGACATGACCCAATGCCCGTCAACAGGTGACTTCAACCCGAGAGGCAACCGAGTCCCTTGGCATTAAAAATCAACATAGCAACTTCTGTAGATCTTAGAATAATTTTGCTGAGTGAAACCTAATCTTGAAAGAGAACTTGCATGTGGTCTCATTTACATAAAATTAAAAGTCTGTGCCACCTCACTAGCACAAAGCAGATCAACGTTTGTCCCTAGGGGCTCTCATGAGGAAACCCACGGAGCGGAGCTAGTAGCCGCACTCAGGCTCCTGTTGTGGGTGCTGCTTCCCTCGGGGGTGGGGAAGTGGGGGGGGGGTACGTGTATTTGTCAGTGTGCATCAAATTGTGTATTTCGGATATAAACATTTGATATCTCATTAGCTGTACTTTAGTGGAGCTGTAGAATGGTGTGACAGAGACTTCTGAGAAGCGCTGTGAGGAAGTCAGAGCAAGCGGTAGTGCTCGCTCGCCGCGGGCAGCCAGGTCTTTACCTTACATCTCACCAAGGGGTTGTCTCTGGAACTTTTGAAGCTCTGACTGAATTTTCTACATGGCTCTGAAAGAAATTGAGAAAATATATTTAAATTAAGTCAAACTGTTCCGTGCATGCTTTAAGTATTAGTTACTGAAATAGGCTCCTCTATCTAAATGTAAATTAAGGTCAGCCCTGACCCATGTGTGCATGAGGACACTTGTGATGTAAAACTGTGTATAGTAGCATTATACAAGGTCATTTGAGCTGGAGAGATGACTCAGTATTTAAGAGCACTGGCTGCTCTTGCTGAGGTCCTGAGTTCAATGCCAAGCAACCACATGGTGGCTCACAACCATCTGTAATGGGATCTGATGCCCTCTTCTGGTGTGCCTGAAGACAGAAACAGTGCACTCACATACATAAAATAAATAAATAATTCTTTAAAAACAATAACATTATACAAGTTCATTTATGTTTTTTTTTAAAGATACTGATTCTATTGCCAGCATAAGAGGAAAACAAATTGCAAACTAACCTACCTTCCTTCCTTCTTTTCTTCCTTTCCTCCCTCCCTCCTTCCCTCCCTCTCTCCCTCCCTCCCTCTCTCCCTCCCTCCCTCCCTCTCTTCCTCCCTCCTTCCCTCCCTCCATTTCTTTCCCCTGTCCTACCTCACACCACTACCTAGGCTGACCTGTAAACCTGCTGACTCAGCTTCCCAAGTGACTAGAGCTGCAGGTCTCTTCCAGCAGCCCTGGCTACTCCATGGTTTCTTGATTCAGTTAAACCGACTGTAAAAGCAGACTCTTACTGTGTGTTTCTTATGCATGTCCCTGTTGCTTCTGTTTCACAGACAATGTGTGTGTTTTGTTTGCTCCAAAGACAGACGATTTGCCCAGACCTATAATTGTATTCTTTATTTTGTATTT
Organism: Apodemus sylvaticus; assembly: GCF_947179515.1. Lineage (NCBI taxonomy): Eukaryota > Metazoa > Chordata > Mammalia > Rodentia > Muridae > Apodemus > Apodemus sylvaticus. The sequence continues at coordinate 24,400,280 of NC_067475.1, read as the reverse complement.
CTCTCATCTTCCAACCATATCGCTCATCTGTGATCTAACTAAATCCCTTTCAGCCTGAAATTGTCCACAGTTTTGCCTGGCCTCCTTTCTACTGACACAAAGATAGTGTCTTTTCTAAGCAAAGCCATAGTTATGTACCATTTTTTAAGGTAAAATTTCTGTGCACAGTACCCATAGTAACTAAACTTATCAGTTCTGTCTGAAGAAAGATCATTACCTTCTGGTAATGAACGGTATTCTAGTTGGTGACTACGTTCAGTTAATGCTCCCTTGCAAAGAAACTACTTTGTTTTAAGAAAAAAATTAAGTAATATAAGGAACTGTGTAATTACATTGGAAGGACTGGGGTGTGAACTTTTGTCTTGAGATCTAGAAATCAGATTGACTGCCTGAAATAACCTAGACTCATCTAGGAAGAGTCTCAGAAGGAATTTTCTAGAGCAGGTTGCCCCTTGGGCATGTCTCTGAGGCATTGTCTTGATTGTCTTAGTTGATGTGGGATGACCCAGCCTGAAGGTGAGCAGAAAATCCTCTGGTCTGGTCACTGAACCCTATCATACTAAGAAGGTTAGCTGAGCAGCCAACCATTGGACTGGGCGTGGGGTCCCCAACGGAGGATCTGGAGGATGGTCTGGAGGAGCTGAAGGGGTTTACAGCCCCATGGGAAGAACAACCATGTTGGCCACCAAGACACCCCAGGACTTCCAGGGACTAAACCATCAACCAAGGGTACACATAGTTCCAGCCAAAAATGTGGCAGAGGAATGCTTTGTTGGGCATCAGTGGGAGGAGTGGTCCTTGGTCAGGTGAAGGCTCAATAGATGCCCCAACAAAGGGAAATCAAGGGGAGGGGGGAGGGGGAATGGGTTGGTGGGGAGGGGCATATACTTGGAGACAAGGGGTAGGAGGAGGGGTTGGGGATTTTCAGGGAGGGAGGAAACCAGGAAAGGTTTTAGAATTTTAAATGTAAATGAAGATTATATTCAATTTAAAAACAACAAAAAAAGAAGGCTAGCTGATTTATTTCTGGGTCTTCAATTCTATCCCATTGATCAGCCTGTCTGTCTTTTCTACCAATACCATGCAGTTTTGTTTTGTTTTTTTATCACTATTGCGCTGTAGTACAGCTTGGGGTCAGGGATGTAAGTCCCCCAGAAGTTTTTTTATTGTTAAGAATTGTTTTCGTTATCCTGGGATTTTTGCTTTTCCATATGAAGTTAAGAATTGCTCTTTCCATGTCTGTGAAGAATTGAGTTGGAATTTCAATGGGGATTGCATTGAATCTGTAGATTGCTTTTGGTAGGATGGCCATTTTTCCTATGTTAATCCTACCAATCCATGAGCACGGGAGATCTCTCCATTTTCTGAGGTCTTTTCCAATTTCTTTTTTGAAAGACTTGAAGGTCTTGTCATACACATCTTTCACTTGTTTGGTTAGAGTTACACCAAGGTATACACAAATCATATAATTTGTGATTATTGTGAAGAATGTTGTTTCCCTATTTTGTTTATTTGTATAAAGGAAGACTATTGATTTGTTTGAGTTAATTCTATATCCAGCTACTTGGTTGAAGTTTTTTATCAGTTCTCTGGTAGAATTTTGGGGGTTACATATGTATACTATTATATCATCAGCAAATAGTGATACCTTGACTTCTTCTTTGCCAATGTGTATCTCCTTGATTTCCTTTGTTATCTTATTTCTCTAGCTAGAAGTTTGAGCACTATATTGAATAGATACGGGGAGAGCGGGCAGCCACAAGCAGAAGGGCTCACGTGAGGATGCTTCAGTCCCACTTGGGAGGAAGAAAAACGTAATCATGGGCAGCAGGAGGGAGGGACATGGTTGGGGGAGGAGAGGGGAAGGGGAAAAGGGGAACAGGATCGGGTATGGGGAGGTGGAGAGACAGGTGAGGAACCCTGAAGGCCAGCAGAATGAATGGAAATATGCAACCTCAAGGAGGTAAGGGGGAACCCTCTGGAATGCACCAGAGACTTGTGAGGTGATCTCAGGATTCAAAGGGAGGGACCTTAGATGAAATTTCCAACAGTGGGGAGAGGGAACTTGTAAAGTCCACTTCCAGTAGAAAGACAGGGCATCAAGTGGAGGGAAGGAGTTGCCATCCCACAGTCAAAAACTCTGACCCAGAATTGTCCCTGTCTAAAAGAACTGCAAGGACAAAAATGGAGCAGAGACTAAGGGAAAGGAGGTCCAGTGACCGGTCCAACTTGGGATCCATCTCAAGGGGAGGCTCCAAGGCCTGACACTATTACTGATGATGCTGTGGTGTGCTTACAGACAGGAGCCTAGCATGGCTGTCCTTGAGAGGCCCAACAAGCAGCTGACTGAGACAGACACAGATACTTACACCAAACCAATGGACTGAAGTTGGGGACCCCTGTGGTTGAATTAGGGAAAGGCTGGGAGAACCTGAAGAGGAGAGCAACCCCATAGATGGACCAGTTGTCTCAACTCACCTGGACCTCTGAGGTCCCTCAGACACTAAGCCACCAACCAGCATACATGAGGTGACCCAAGCCCTTCGACCCAGCAGAGGACTGCCTGGTCTGGCCTCAGTGGGAGACGTAAGAGACTTGAGGCCCCAGGAAATGGGAGGTCTGGCAGGGCAGGGGGATGTCCTCTTGGAGACAGAGGGGAGGAGGAATGAGATGAGGAAACTGTGGGAAGGCTGACCAGGAGGAGGAGGGCAATGACTAGACTATAAAAAATAAAAAGTAATAATAATAATATTTTTTCAAAAAGCTAGCTGAGGACTAACAGCATATTCTCTCTCTGCTCCTGACTGTAGATGTCATGTCACCAGCCATCTCAAGCTCTTCCCGCTCTGATCTCCCCCTGCAGTGAGGGACTGTAACCAAGAATTGTGACCTAACCCAAACCCTTTCTCCCCTAAGCTGCTTTTTCTCAGATTATTCAAGCACAGCAACAACAATGACAACAAAAAAGAAGCACTAAGGAAGTGAGTTGCTGTGGTAACACTGACTGTGTTAAAGGCTAGAGAGATGGACCCACCTTCTGTCTGTTGGGTTTTTTTAATCAGTGCTGGCTTCACACTCATACCTGATATCTCTTGGCTGGTTTGTTATTTTTCTCATCCCACGGAACAAATATCTGTCAGAAGCCTGTGAGAGGAGGACAGACTTATTCTGGCTCATGGTTTGAGGTTAGACACCCATCCTCGATGGAAGGCTCAACAGAGGGAGTATGAGATAGCGGCAGAGTCAGGAGGCAGAGAAGATGGAGGACTAGGCTCCGCTGGTGTCTTTCTTCTTTCCCCATTTCTCTATTCAGCCTGGGATCCCAGTGTGTGCAATGGTGCCATCCACGCTCCCCGTTCGCCACCTCCTCCAGAAACCCCCTCCTCCGCACACCCGGACACTTGAAATCAGGCACCACACCTATTTTTCTAAAGATCGGGCACTATACCCACACCAAATCTGGCCTGGACACAATAATAAAAATAATAACAATAGTATTCACTAACAACAAAGTCTTACTGAACTGTGGTTAGAAGAATGTAAACTGTCTGTAGTGAGTAAATTGCTCATCAGTTGCCGCAGCTATTTAAGCAATCAGATTTCCTTCCAGTCGCTTGCAAGAGGCCTCCGAACACATCCGTTTCTTTAGAGGGACTCACCAGAGCGAGGTCTTGCAGGCACTTTGTTTGGGGCGGGGGACAGCCCTCGGACACTCAGGCTCTCTGGGGATGCAGTGCTGGCTGAGTTACTGCATTTTGTTAATGACGTCTCATTCCTCTCTGAAGGTCTAAACTGGTCGGAGCAGTACAGCATTCTGGGAAATATGTCATCATCATTCACCGTGCAGATTGGGATGTTGTTCAAGCCTGGAAGAACACGGGCGATCATTTATTTGTCTGCTGACAAACCTGTTGGGAACACACACGGTCATTCAGCGTCTCCTAACGTTCCCATGTCCCTCCCAGCACGTCCTGCTAGTCTTATTAAATGTTTGTAAACTCCTTGTCAGAGTTGTGCTAGGCTGTGAGTCTTACTGTGGGGGCTTTGGTCCCCTTTTTGTTTTTAACTGTCTGTGGTTAGTACCTACACCAGTGCCTGGCAGAAAGCTGGGGTCTCTGACGGTTGAATGAATGGCTGCCAAACACCGTTAGCCATTTTATTTGGTTCTATACTTCGAACTTTACTAATAGTAACTGTCTCTCTAACAGACATTTTCATGTTATCATTATTATATTTTAAACACTAGCGTGGTGATTAGTCCCAGCACACAGAAAAAAATTGGATACCAAATTAAATATAGGCAAGCTTACGCACACATGTCCATTGAAACCCCTAATCTCTCTTTTAATTTGTTTTTGAAAGAGAAACCATGCAGTCCATGTCCTGTGTACGTTGAAGCGCCTTCGCAGGGGAACAGCCCTCTCTGCCCCACTGCACTTCGTTTCTTTTCTATTGTTGGTCCCACTTTCTTTCATATTCACACAAATGTGCACACAAGGAAATCTCACACCAGACAGAAATAAAATGAGAAAATTCAGATTCCACCGATTACGAGTTAGGAAAGAACTGTTTCTAGGAGGTGCAAAGGTACACACAGAACAGCAGGACAGTGGTTTCAGAGTCCAGTGAGTCAGGGCACGGTGTGTGGCAGAGCAGTGAAGGAAGACCATCCTGCAGCTCAGCGGAGGGCTCGGGAACTGAGCTGCAGAGACCATGCCCACTATGGAGAGTCAAGCTCTGCTGCAGACGTTAAAATGGCTCCCGTGTCTGAGAGCCAGGCAAAGGTTCTGCTACACACCCTTAGTCTCTGATTGACGTTCAGTCTCTAATAGGAGAGTCTGTTGTTGTTTGGGGTTTCTTGTTTCATTTTGTTGTTTTGCTTTTTGTCCAGGGCACCTGTTTCCTTAATGGATGACTGTCCCTTAACAATTAGGAGATTTAAAATGACAGAAATTATTAAGGCAATGTATACTATTTATCCTGCTTTGCTTTTTCCGTTGTTGTAAATAAAACACCATAACCAAAAACTTAACAGAAAAGGGGTTGCTTTGGCTTAAACATCCACGTCACTGTGCATCATGAAGGAAGTCAGAGCAGGAGCCCAAAGGAAGGAACGTGGAGGGGGAACTGATCCAGAGGTCATCCATCCCACTGCCCTGAGCAGAGGTCTTCTATACTAATGCCCAGAGTAAGAGGTCATCCATCCCACTGCCCTGAGTACTAACTGTTGAGTCTAATGGCTCAGCCTACATCTTCTCTGTCTGGGAATTTCCTTTCCGTGAAGGGAGCTCTCCTGCACAACAAAGCACTAACCACCACCCCATGGAAGTCAAACAAAGCTGAAGTCTTTACCTGGAATTGAGAACCCTATAAAAGGGTCCCGCTCTCCCTTGTGGCCTCTGTGACACCTGTGTGGCAGGCTTGCCCTCGCCTTCCTGCTTCATTCTGCCTCCTTGTGTTGGGAACCAGAGAGCTTGGCTCAACGCCCCCAGCTGAGCTGTTTGCACAGGTTTCTTGAGAGCAAAACATCCTGTGGCTTAGCTTGATTCCTGCCTTCCCGCCCGGTGTGGTACGGACTTCCCAGGTGCCTGACCTATGACTATAATTGTTTTTTCCTGTTCCCTTCCCTGACCTCTAGTATATATATTGCTGATCTCTTGGTAAAGCTTTGGCATTCTCCTTGCAGAATGACCCGTGTCTGTGTTTTTTGTCAATCCCCCAGGCCTACGCCCGATACTCGGTACCATGGCAGCGCGGGCGCTGTCATCCTTGTTTTCTTCATAGATGTTGTTCCACAAAGCACTTCCAAATAAAGCTTCCTGACATAAATTCCCAGATCAGTATCCTCAGAGAACCTAATTTAAGAAAACTTCTCTGGAAGAAAATATAGGGCACTATGCCAAAATATCACGTGACCGTCTAGACCGAGGATATGGGGCCTAGGAAGTCTTTTGAAATGTTTAAATCAATATATGAAAGGTGAGAAACAGCGATTAATGGGAGAGTTTTCCGTCTAGAGAAAGTATGTGTGAAAAGCCAGAACTTGCCAAGGGATTGCTATATCTTCAAGTAACTCAGGTAGGCCCACAAGGTGTGTGCACATAGGGGCGGGGATATGTGAGGTGAATTGAGGAGACAGGAGACACATCCCAGGATTAGACATCGTCGTCGTAAACACTTCTGGGGGATTCTAGCAGGATGACTAAATAGCCAAACTGACACTTAAGTGTGATTCCTGTGGCATTCTCATGAAGAATGGGTTAGACAAGGGCAGCTGATTTTTCTGTTATCAGCCTCACGGCCTGCCTGATTATGCTTGTCAGTTTTGTCAAAATAAGGATAGTGGTAAACGTTAGCAAATATGACGTGCATGAGGCAGGGAGGCAGCCAGAATGCAGGGTGCTGAAGAACCCTGAGTGCGTGCATATATCTCTTCCGGCTGGGATGCAATGTCAGTTTCTTAGCACGCTGCACAGCGCGTCGTAAACGTGCTCTGCAGTCAATGTCTGCTTCCCCCCTCCCACAGGTACTCTCCTCAGCAAGTCTTCCTTCTGCTCTGTTTGTTGATGCTCCTTCCCTTCACCTCCCGTGCCATCTATGTAACCACGGCACGGGCGTTGTCGCTACCAGGCTCTGCCTGTAGACTCACACCAAGTGTTTGTTGAAAAAAAATGAATAGATGGATATATGGCTGAATGATTAACTTGGTGATCAGTATCCCTGATTTAAACACTATGTTTCCATCAATAACTTCACAATATGCCTCTCACACTTGCGCCTTCTACTTGAGACCAGTCTCAAATTTCCACTCAGGCAGACTGTTACTGCTGGGTACCGGGAATGCTGTCTGTCTCACGGAACAGAGTACAGCGTTTGACTAGAATGTGATCTTTGTAAGATGGTTGGGTTTTGCTGATACGTTTGCTACATCCAGAATACAAGTTAATTGGTATTGAGACACAAGTCACCGCTGAGTAAAAAGGCTCCAGTGTCTTCCCTTAGCTCTCCTGTTTCACCAGAAGCAACATATTGTCCTGTAACCTTATAACACAAGGTTAACCTGATAACCTCAGGTGGCCAAGCAAAGCAGCACAGGTCAGGTCATGTCTCCTTCATACCTTGTTCCAGCTGGTCACCATGACATTTTTTTATCCCCCCCCCCCCAACATCTTCTCCAGCCTCACATTCTGGTTGCTTAGTTACCATTGCATGGCAGGGATACCCGTGTGGCTTGACAAGATTGACAGCCTCTACTGCTCTATATACCCAGGCTCTGCCCCTTTCCATCAAGAGATGGTTCATTTTTATTATGAAAATGTTCTCACTTTTTTTTTTAGGAATACAACTCATTTTCATCTATCAGGGTCATTATGCACCATTAATGTATATCTTCCTCAGGAAGGACACGCCTGCCTTCTACTCAGTTTCCAGATGTTCTTTTCCGTGTTGGTGCCTTTCCCTTCACCTCCCATGTCCGTGTACGTAGCCACAACACAGTGTCATCAGGCTCTGCCTGCATCGCCACTCCAGGTCACCGTTTGTTGAATACACTTATTGAGGAAGCAAGATGAGGCTCAGGGAAGAGTGAGAGAGACTAGCGATTAGCCCACCAGCTGAGGTGGCTTTGGTGGGCGGTGTCCCACAGTCACCTCATCTGGCATGAACTGACTGGCTCACTGCATCTAGTACCAACAGTTCTGTTTGTTTTCCGTGTACTTTGCGATCTTGAGTAATCTACCTCTCAAAACACCATTTTTTCTCTGCAGTCCATGTGTATGTCAAAAGCACATATGCTTCTATTCAGTGTAAGAGAAGATACTACCAATGTCTAATTTCTAAGGGTCTTGCTACAGAAAGTTAAATAAGGAAATGGGAAAGAAAGGAGAGGTGGGAAGGAAGGAAGGCAAAGAGGAAGAGAAGAGAGGAAGAATGGAAGGAGAGATAGAATGTACGCAGGGCCCTGGGCTCTTTGCCCACCATATGTACATATATGTGGACATAAATGTAGTTCCCTAGGGCTTATGTTTAAATCCAAGCATGGGTGTTGTGTTGCTATTCTTGTTTGTCAACTTGGCTACCTCTGGAATTAACTAAAACTCAAAAATGGCTGGGCACACCTGTGAAGATTTTGTTTGTTTGTTTATTGTTTTGTTGTAGCTTTTTTTGGGTTTTTTTCTTAATTGGGCCATTTAAAGTGTGAAGATCAACTTCTAATCTGGATATCTAGCCTAATGAACTGGGCAATTATTGGACCTTCCATTGTTAGATAACCATTGTTAGATTAGCTGAACCATAGCCTGTAAATAATTCTAATAAATTCCCTTCAGCAAGATGATAGATAGATGATAGATAGATAGATAGATAGATAGATAGAAAGATAGACTGATAGATTGATTGGTACATTCTATAAGTTCTGTTACTCTAGAGAACCCTGACTAATACAAATATTAAAGTAGTTACGATATTAAAATACTTTTAAGTCATTGCCACCTTGAGCTCCCTGAAAGACTTCCTTGGCTCTGAGTACTTCGGTCCTTTCCCCACTCTATCCCAATACAAGCAATCTATGGACTAAAGGTGCCTACAAATGTCTACACTACCAGCAGTAGGACCATGGCTCCTGGTATCTTAGCACCTGCCTTTACCAATGGCTAAATATTGTTAGCAAAAGTTACAGTTTTATGCATGGAAGAAACAAACATCTGAGTAGCCGAGGCCCCCTTACCTTGGATGTGACAAACTCTTCTGGGATGAGGTGTGTGCCTGACCATAAAGCAGCCTTCGCTTCTCTCCGTCATGTGTCTGGCTTTGTACTCTGGGTGAAGAGAAGATGTTGAGGATTTAAAGATAGGGTTCATGGCCTCTTGGTTCCCCCTCTCTGCCATTGCCACAAACGTTCTTGGGGTCTAACTTGACTGGTCTCACTCACAGATGGGCTGCACCCTTGAAATCACATAATGACAATTACCCCCAGAAAAGATCCTTGACAGTCACTTGTCTATTAAATATTTTTCCATCCTTGCATTAAATTATTTCTCATGTGAAAACAATATGAGGATAACAAAATAAACAGATGAACAAAGAGGAACAATGGGCACTTGTTTTGTTGTCAAAACAAACTTTTATAAGCATTCTAGGTCTGAAGAGAACATAAGTCCCCCCCCTTGGGGGGGCGGAAATCATAGCCCTTATAAAAAATGAGCCATATTCTATTTTTCATTGTGTTTAAGATCACTGTTGTCTTATGAGCAAATTATTTACATGATCAGTATTTATTTTAATGAGTAAACTTAGGTTTTAAAGTACTATATCATTAAATTAGCTTTATATAAGAAACCCTCACATTGTATCTGTAATAAATCTAGGTTTTCAAATTCATATCATCCTCCAAATGAATAGTGCTACCTAAGAGAGTAAACACTGGGGGAAATGACCCCATGTGCTCAGCTGGTAAGCCGGACCACATTTGCTAAGTTGTTGGCAGCATTCAGAGACAGCAAATGTTCCTCTGTCACTAATTAACATCAGTCACACAGCAAAGGTCTAAAAATGTTTTAAATGACATACTGCTCCTGAAATCTAAGAAAGACATTATGATGGATGTTGTATATTTTCTATGTTATAATGGAAGCCTTGTTCATCATACCAGAACTGGCAAAGAGACATTTTTTAAAAATATTTATTTATTTATTATATGTAAGTACACTGTAGCTGTCTTCAGATGCCAGAAGAAGGTGTCATATCTCTTTATGGATGATTGTGAGCCACCATGTGGATGCTGGGATTTGAACTCATGACCTTTGGAAGAGCAGCCAGTGCTCCTACCCGCTGAGCCATCTCTCCAGCCCAAAGAGACATTTTTATGGTCATTTTTTTCTGGTCAGAAGAACATGTCATACCAAACATGTCCAAGTACTAAAATCTGAATGCAAGATGTCAATGAGTATGTCTAGCTTGTTGACATCTTTGACTTATTCATTCATTTGAGAGTAGTGGTGTGTGCGTGTGTCTAAGTGGGCTCATGCATTCTGCAGTGTGCATTGAAGTTGACAGTGGGGTCTCCTTCCCTTCTTCCACTGTGGATCGGGCATTCATCTCAGATCATCGGGCTCATATAGCAAGTATTTCTACCAACAGAGTCATCTCACCAGCCCATATTGATATCTTTTTATACTATACCAATCTGTTCAAGGTTTTCAAGGCATACTTCCAACTGCATGGGGTACAAATTACCAGTCATGTTACCAGAAAACTCTTTCAACAATCTCATTTTGGTGTGTGTGTGTGTGTGTGTGTGTGTTTCCATTAGCTTTAACTCTCAGTTTAACCCAGCACAGAGTCACTTGAGGATGGGAGTCTCAATTGATGGGTTTTCCAGATCCAGTTGGCCTGTCTGTGGGGGAGTATCACAATTGCTAATTGTACAGGGCCCCACCCTCTGCAGATGGTGCCATTTCCTGGTAGGTGGTCCTGGATTCGATAAGAAAGCTAGTACACATGAGTGTTTCCAGGTTTTTATCATTGTAATAAAACACTATGAGTAAATACAAGTTGGGGAAGGAAGGGTTTATTTCAATCTACAATGCTCAGGGAAGGAAACAGGAGGCAGGACCTGAAACAGAGGCCATGTTGGAATGCAACTTATAGACTCAGTCTTTCTGGCTTGCTCGGCCTGCTTTTTTTATGCACCCTGGGGTCAGCTGCCCACGGGTGGTACCGCCCACAGTGACTGGGCTCTCCCACTTCAATCGCTTCTTAAGAAAACACCCTGGAGACTTGCCCACAGCCTGATCTTATGGCGGCAGAGTCACTTGAGGATGGGAGTCTCAATTGATGGGTTTTCCAGATTTTCTCAATTGAGGTTTCTTTCTCTCAGATGGTTCTAGCTTGTGTCAAGTTGACACAAAAGTAGCCAGGTCTGTACGCAAGCCAGTAAGCAGCACCCTCCATGGTTCTGTTATGATTATTTTGTCTGTGAAGTGAGTTCCTTGATTGGAGATAATGCTGTCTGGAATGGCAGGCAAGCAGACCTGCCTCCAAGCTCCTGCTTGGGCTCCTGGCCTGGCTTCCCTCCAGGACAGACTCTGAATGCCAAGCTAAAACAGACCTTACCGTCCCCCATGTCACTTTTGGCCGTGGCATTTGATACAGCAACATGGTGAAACTAGCATATCATTCCAAAATTATTTTAGGTTAAATGAATTATACTTAAATATTAAATTAGAAAGTATCCTTACTTATTTTGTTTTAAGCCTTTAGGGTAATATTACAAAGAGGACTAATTGGAATCTCTTTGCATAGTCAAACTATTATTTTACTGACTGATTTTTGAGATAGAGCCCACGATGTAGCCCAGGCTGGTTTAGAACTCAAAATTCTCCCCAGTCTTCTGAGTGCTGGGATCATAAGTGTCTACCACACCAGACCTATTAACAAACTTTATATTTAGTCTTCCAATGTGGGTCTTTTGATTCAAACAAGCAAGTAAGTTCATTATTAATCTGTAGTACAGAAGAGGAGTTCAAGCTTGGGGGGAGGGGCGATAACCAGGAATGAAAACTGGGATCAACACAGACTAGTTAATTGATTTTCCAGGTTCACATCTGTTTATCTACACTCTGTTGGAAGTGACTTGAATGTCAACTGGAATGTCCAGTTTTTCTTCTTGGTGCATCTGCCCCACATGAGTTCTTAGGTCAGTTGTCCAGGAATTTGGGTATGACAGATAAACCAGAAACCAGTACAGCCCCCATTCTTCTCATCAGAAGAACTATGGAAGGGTCTGGGACTCATCTCACTCTTTCTAAAGAAATGCTTATGCCTGGTTTAAGAAAGGTCGACCAGATGTCGTGTTCTGTGTGGTGAGTGTTTAGCAAGTTAAGACAGCATGTAAATATTTTGTTCAGATATATCATTCAATTTTTGCAGAATCTAAGCTATACACAGAATTCTTGTGCCCCACAAAATTATTTTGTTGATGTCTAACCACCATCACAATAATGTTAGGAGATGGAGCCTTTGAAAGGTGTTTAGATCATGAAGGCGGAGTCCTCAAAGACTGAGATTAGTGCCCTATTGAAAAGGTCCCAGAGAGCCACCTTACCACGCCCTTGCTGAGAAGATGTTGCCCAGAGGCCAGGAAGTTGGCTCTCACCAGCCTGAGAATGTGCTGGTGCTTTCATGTTAGACTTCACAGTCTCCAGAAGCATGAGAAAATAACTTTGTTGTTTATAACCTGCCCTGCTTCTGGTCTTTTGCTCTATCTACATAAATGGATTAGGACCGTGCTCTCTGAAAGCCCAATAGAAATTTACACTTTTGGAAATGCAGTTGATTCATAATAAATTAAAGTTGTGCGTTAGATTATTTTAGTATGTGAACGAATGGAAAAAATAAAAATAGTGTAAACCAGAAGAGAAGCAAAACCTGGCTCCTCCACCACCTCACACTAATGCTGACTTCACCTGTGGGAATCCTCATTGCCTCCTGTGTTTATCAAACCTCTTTCTAGAGCTTGTGGATTGGTTTAGAATCACATTTTCCTTTCAAAGTTTTACTTGATAGCAGATAACAAGTCTGAGTGATAACTTCCTAAGAGCTATAAACTCATAAGAAATTAAAGTATGATAATCCTCATATCTACATACATTTGCAAAATAAGTTTAACATAAGAACATTTACTGATTGATTGATTGATTTTATGTACACAGATGTTTTCCTTGCATATATGTGTGCTCTATGTACACGCAGTGCCTTGGAGACCAGGAGAGGGTGTGAGATTCCCTGGGACTGAGGTACAGACAGTTGTGAGCCACCATGCGATGGCTGGGAAGAGAACCTGGGTCCTCTGGAAGAGCAGCCAGTGCGCTTAGCTGCGGAGCCATTGCTCCAGTCCTGAGCGTATATCTTGAAACAAGAGATTAATGGTAGTAGAGACCAAGAAATTAGTTAATTATTGAATATGTATCTTTACTGGAAAATCAGAAATGATATTCATTTACAATAAAGAGACCGAATCTTCTTGTTGAGCTCAATATTAGAGATATTTGTTAGTGCTAAACTGACTGACATGTACCATAGGTGAATTCCATAAGCTAAGTTATGATCACTTCCTCACTTAAGCCATGAATTAGTTAGCAAGTAACATAGAATCTTGTGATGCATAGGGGGGGAGGAGGGGAGGGGGGAGGAGGGAGAGAGGAGGGAGATGGAGAGACTGTTGGAAGAGGGGGAGAAGCCATACACTCATTTCCAGTATTTCACAGGTACTCATTGCATGCTATAGAAAACAATCCCCAGATTATTTTCCCTACGTCAGATGGTCACACGGAAGGCACAGCTGCATTACAGAAGCACCTATCTCAAATCATGGGGAAGCAAACTACTAAAAACTACCAGCCCAACTGTGGCGTCAGGGACTGTGGCTTGCAAAAGTGACACCCATGTATGTAGTTCCAGCCAGTCCAATCAAGTTAGCACAAGCAATAGAGAGTGGTCTAGAACCTCACCTTGTTTTGTACTAATTTCTATTAAAAATACGATCATTTGTAAACACACAAGAACTTTAGCTGTTTTTAGTAAACGTCCCAGCTCTTACTATTTGTATGTTATAAAACCCGCCTAAGACTTCTTCGCTAGGCCAGCATACCCAGGAGACCTCCCGAGAGAAGATCGATGAGTTCCGTTTGTACTCTGCTTTGTGATGCTACCACTGCTGCCATGCTGAGAGGAAAATGTGAAGACTGTGTGCAGAATTTAACTGCACATCACAGTCATCGTCCCCCAAAATCTATAGTTGGGGAGATGTCTCGGCTTAAGAGCGCCTGCTGTTCTCGTCAAGGGGCCAGACTAATTTCCCAGGACCTACGCTGGAGAGCTCGAAACTATAACTCCAGTTCCAGGCAATCTAAAGCCTTGCACAGCACTGCATGCATGCGATGCACACCCATATAGTCAGGAAAAACTCATATGTGTATATATATATAAAAATTAACAAGTGTCAAAGATACTATGAAAGCAAAATTTCCTTTCCTATGCTCTCTCAAATCTGCCCACTTATCAGTAAATCACCAAATTTTATTTAAAATAAGGGAAATACAATCCTCCAGAGAGAAGGATTGAAAAAAAAACAGTTAATGTTATTCAGAAAAAAATGCCCTGCCCATTTGCATAAATATTCATACCCTTAAGTTCAAAATAGCACACACATAGCACACGGGCTTACAAAGGGCACACAGCCAGTAAGGAGCAGCTGAAAGTCACCTGCGGTGGTCATCCTGGACAGCTGTTGCTGGAAACACGCACACTGCTCCCCCACGCTTCCAGTCAGAGCACACCAGCTGTCCCTGTGGCTTCTTCTCATACAGGATGTGTTGTTCTGGGCACACACTCTTTAAAAGGAGTCGAACACCTCCTTGTATAATCCCCATGGTCACCCCAGCCTCCACCACCTTCCAACCCTTTTTCTTCTTCAAAGCACTCCTCAGAGCACCTGCTCCTCTCTGCTTTTTGTTTTAAAATATGTCACTTCTTCCTGGCTCCTTTCAATAGGATGTCATCGTTAGGCGAGCCTCGATTTACCCCGGTGTTTCGTCTGGCGAGCCTCAATTTACCCCGGTGTTTCGTCTTCTTTCCTGCTGTGTACACACACCTGGTATAAACTCAGTAATTGCTGTTAAATATGCTAGCACTTTCCCCCCACGGAATAAATGTCTCTCTGAATAGCGCGGTGCTGTTAGCACGATCCCCTCAAAATAAGTGACCAACTTTAAAAGACGGCATCCTTATTTGTCAAAATAACTTACTTGGTTTTTGTATGCCTTAAAAAACATATTTGAGACTCATAGGTAAGCATACCTAAAATGTTAGCAATTTTTTCGAATGATAAATAGAAAAATTATACCTGAGAATAGTTTTTAAAGCAGATACATCAACTGATAGGCGCTCAGGCCGGCCGACCTTCCAGCCTCATATTGGGTCTCGGCTGTGGAGAGAGCCGACTGTCTAACGCCTTCAAAGGAGCAAAGCTGTGTCCCTCCAGTTCCTCCCACTCTCACACCAAAGAGCCCAGGCGCCTGCCTCCCCGGTTGTGAGGAGATAGCACAGCTTAGCAACCTTCGCAACGGAATAGAGTCCTGGGAAATCTAAGTTCCAGAACTCTGGCATCCTTTGCCCTCAGGCCTCTGGTCGCACAGCTCCACCAGCACAGCACAGAGCATCTCTTCCTGGTTTCAGACGCGTGGTGGACGTGCTGCGGATCTAAGGAAGAGAGAGAGAGAGAGAGAGAGAGAGAGAGAGAGAGAGAGAGAGAGAGAGAGAGAGAGAGAGAGAGCGCACAGTGCGTGCTATGGGACATAAACAGCTCTCAACAACTGCGGTGCAGGTGGGGATGCCGGGATGGCCTCCCAGTCACTGAAAAAGGAAACCATTTGATTTTCAGAGGTGGGAAGAGGAGGTCTTAGGGGGCGAAGAGGAAAGAGGATAGTAGAGTACCCATAACAGGAAAGAGGGGGCTTGGAAAGCAAGGTAGGAGGAGGTGAGGGGGGGGGGAGGGCGCGAAGGAGAGGGGAGGGGCATGGTGGGGGAAGGGATGGTGGGAAATCAACAAAACAAGGTATGTATTAAAGAACACCACAAATGAAGCCCATTACTTTGTATGCCCAGACTGACTGAGTGATCATGTTTCTTACCTGAACAAAAGGAGCCCACCAGGGCCACGCCTCTGGAGCACCAGGGAGGAGCCTTGGGCTGGGGCAAGCTTCCGGTTTCTTCTTAGGACTCAACCCGGAGCAATTTTTGCACACGTCTTCGCATGCAAAGAAGGGTTTTCTTCACTGGGAGAAGAGCTGCTGTTTAAGGGTCAGATTAACTTCCCTTTTCTTCCATTTGTACATCCATACGGGACCCTTCAAAGATCCTGAGGAGTTAAAGTCTTTTGTTTTTTGACTTACATAAGATGTGCCTAGAGAGGGTCAGGGAGATGGCTCTGTTAGTACAGTGCTCGCCACACAAGCATGAAGACCCAAGTTCAAGTCCCCAGTACCCACATAAAAAGCCAGGTGCTGAGTAGCCTGCCTGTAATCCCAGGGTCGTCAGAAGGCGGGATGCGTGGGCTTGGGGCCTGCAGCCAGTCTAGAAATCCGTGAGCTCTCCTCTCTCTGAGACTGTCAGAGAATAGTGTCAAACTTTCAGACTGACTTCCCATGCCTGCGGTAACGTCTTCCAACTTAGCAAGCAGGTCCACCCACTCAGGGGTGTGGAGGGGTGTGGCTGGTAGGCTGCACAATGCGGGCCAGGACCATAGAATGGTGATTGCGCAGGGATTCCCCAGGGCTCAAAGCTGGCGCTGTTTTACTACTGGCTGTGAATCTGCGATCTTCGCTTCTGCCTTTAGGCTGCATGTTTGGAACAAGTACACGCATAGCTTGGACCAAAAGCACAGTGACTTTTTGTTCCCGACTTTGCAGGGAACTTAGTAAGAATGGACTTTGACCAATAGTTTTTTGTTTTTTTCTGTTTAGTAAATTTTGTAATTGACCAAAACACAAAATTAAAGTGGAGACTGATTGAGGAAGATACCCAACATCGACCTCAGACCTCAGCACATATGAGTACGTCTCTTTGTGCGCATGTGCCTCCTCCACCCGTGCACACACGGAAATGCACATAAGGGGAAGAAACGTGTGACTAGAGAAAAGATAGGAAAGGAGCACTGAGTTTCATGCGCTTTAAAAACAGTAGCTGCTTTCTGAGGTGTTCAAGCCTGTAAATGTCAAATCGACCACTAGGTGGCAGCAACGGGCTATAGGACAACAACACTGTCCACGCCTAGGCTAGAGAGGAAGCAGATCCTGCCGTGGTCATTCAATTCCCTACATAATAAACCTTCAACTCAGAGACTTAGGCGTCAATGAGAGCTTATGTCCAGGCCTCTCAGTAAGCTACTGGGCCACCAGAGTTGACGGCCTCCACTAGTGGACAGACGCTTGAAACACGGATGGCCTTTTCTTAGACTTTCCCTCCACGATGTTCCGTTTCCTGTTCACTGAGGTTGAGCTGTGAATGTTCACAGGCTGAGACTCAGGATGTGCAGAGTGAGCAACTGTTTTCCAGAGAATGCCAAGCAGGCTCAGAAGTGCTAGAGCAACCCGAGCTAACTGTTGACTCCTGAGAACGCCGGGAAGGGACGTTCTCAGCCCTGGGGGTAACAAAGGGTCTCTTAGGGATGTTTTTATAGGAGATTCTCCAGATTAGGATCCATTTCTGTTTGAAACCAAGGCTTCTGTGTAGCCATAACTACTCCACGAACCCATACTCGTGTCGGCTCTGGTGGAAAGCCGTGGGAGAATTTGATTAATGATAAGACTCTTAGTCTAGGGTCCTCCATGGGATCCATCAAAACAAAGTGAAGCCAAGTTTGGAACCACTGTGGAATTTAGTGAATTTTGTCATGCTTAGTTTTAGCTGGAAATAAATGGTATCTTTAAGTTGAATAACTGAGAAATTGATAGGTTATTAATAAATCTCTGGAAAAGATTTTAAGGGCCAGAGCAGTGAACTTAGAACGAAGGTGAAGGAAAATATTATTCCTATTTTCAGTAAATCAATGTTTATGACGTGATAGTTCAAATATTAAAGTGTTTATACTTTTCAGTTGTCTCATGTTTTCTCCTCTGGAAGACCTGTGTGTGGGTGTGGTCCTGGACACCATGACTGCTCGCCAGCAGGCGTTCTCTGTCCGTCCTCTCGGGTCTCCGTAACTGCATGTGGGTGCTGAGCAGGAGACGGATGTCTCACAGCAAGGGGAAGCCTGGAGCTGCCCAGGTAGCCCCGTTCTCCTGGAATGTCATATAGGGGCCTCTCTAGGATGCTCGCTGGGAGACCATTCCCCTAAAAAGAAAGTGGAGTGAGCTACATCACTGGGCCTGAAAGGGAAGGAGAAAGATGCTTCCAGTTGGCAGAAAGCAGTAGGTAACCCCAAACTCTGGCCGTGCTGGGGTTTCTGCAAGCTTTGCTACATGGGATTAAACTACATAAACGTTTTTAGCTTAAGGCATGGTGTTCCTGGTAGGAAAACTGCTTCCTACCTGTCGTAAAGGACTTACTGCAGGGAAGTCCGAGCTGTGAGCCTTAGGGACTCTGCAGGATAATACACCCAGCTGTCACTGGGCCAGCACAGCGACGTCCTGGCACCTTTCACAGCCTTATCTTGTTCCCACTGAATTAAGGAATTCCCTTTACAGAAGCTTAAATCAAACAGGAGATGGAAGTCACTGGTTTGCAATAGTCAGCTAGAATCCCAACTATTTTGACTGTGACTGAAACATCCCAGGACTTACCTGACTGAAGACATCGCATGATTCAGCTCATACCGTAGCGTGCAGAATCCCCTCTAACCCCTGCCTCTACCTCTGTGAGTTCGCTTCCCTATGCCTAAGCATGGTCCAAAATTATTAAAGGGATAATTCCTAAAGCGAACCAGTCCAGCATCTTCTTTGCTCTTCGCCCCCTGCTACTAAGGGAGATAAACCCCGTGTCGGAATGGCTTCCCCCTTTCCACTGCTTGGCTGACGTGCTATTTGTTGAGTACATCTCTTTGAATTTGTCAAGAAAAAAAAAAAGCCCAAGAAATGCCAAAATGAGGTCTCGGTAGAGTATCTTAAGCTCATTTAAACAAGTGTCACGAAGACAAACAGAACAAATGAATAGTTTGCACGGTAGGCTATTCCTTGATTAAAACTCTCGAGTATCCAAGGTTGGTGGTGCAGCGTCGAGGCGAACACCGTTAATCTCAGCGCCTTGGAGGCCGAGGCAGAATATTGACAGTTGAAGGTCAGAGATCCTGCCTTCAAACAGACCACAGGCATCAGACTAACGCTGGTACACGTTCATTTACTACTGTCGTTTAAACTCCGCATCGTCTTTGGAATATACGGTGGTAAGCAGCTTTTGGCTACATGCTTTAAAGAGTTTGTGAGTGTTTTCCAGGGTCCCTAACATAACAGTCCCATCACAGCGACATGAATCTGCCACCACAGGTATCTCTTGAAGAGATTTGAAGCCAAGTCTCGAATAACTCAGTATGACTATGCCCAGTGCGCCTATGACTCCAGCCTCCCTCTCGACATTACAGTAGGACGGCCACTTGCTCTCATGGCGTTCCCTGGAAAAGCACACACTGAGTCTTTTATCTGGACACCTTGGTACCCACCCAAAGGAGAACTCCTTAGCAGGTCTCTGCAGGCTAATCTTCCAGGATGCCTGGCTTGCTTCTTGTTTGGGCACTGCCCTCTCTCTACTGTCTCGGGGATTGGTCCTAGTGATTTGTCTAAATCCCGCCCCCAAAATAGGGAATCTGTGTGTCCAAATGCTGAATATATGTCCTGTCCACCCCCCCCTCCACAATTGGTTTTTGTTGATCAATGAAGAGCCAATGGTCAATGGTTGGGCATTGATGAAAGAGGCGGGGTTTCCAGGTTCCCAGGGGAAGAAAGGAGGAAGAAAGAGCTGCCCCCTGGAAGGGCTGCCCAGGAGGGTCTTAGGCAGCAAAGATAAGGAGTTGCTCAGAAGGAACCGGGGGGGGGGGGGGGGGAGGTGGGGGGGGGGGGAGCAAAGATAAAACATGGATTTAGAAAGTAATAAGCCAGTGAAACCAGAGGGGAGTGTTTGGTGACCGCAGGGAGTTTTAGAAGTGTCCAGCCATTGAGCTAGTCAAGACATATCAAAATTAAGCTGGTGTGTGTGGGGGTATGGGAGTGTGTGTGTGGGTGTGTTTCATTTGCAAATCCAGAGGGCTCTAGTGTAGCAGTATAGGGCAAAACCAGAACAGGGAAGTGGGAAGGGGTGGGTAGAAGAACAGGGGGAGGGAAGGGGGCTTATGGGACTTTCGGAGAGTGGGGGACCAGAAAAGGGGAAATGATTTGAAATGTAAATAAAAAAATATATTGAATAAAAAAAAAAAGAAAAAGAAAAAGAAAGAGTGACATGCCGGGAGCCAAAGTGATTTAACTTAGTCACGGCTACACCTCTGCATTTGGGAAGTAGCCCACCATCTCCCTTGCAGAGGTTTTAACTCCCCCACCCTTTTTTTCTTTCTTCAAGGCAGATTTTCCTATGTGCTGTTCTGACTTCCTACTTCACTGAGTCATACAGGTGCAGCTTCTAGCCAGCTATCCTACCTACATGTTATCAGAAAGCCTTCTTAAAAAGACACTGAATGTTGAATTTAGGTCCAACCTTAAAGGACAAAATGTATGCACAAAAATAAAATAATTTCTAATAAGGTCACACTCTGGCATTTGGGTAGACATAAATTTGAGGTTGACTCTAGTCTATGCAGTCTTCTTTCTTCTCAGAGAGTTCTACACACGACCGCTGAGAGACAGCCGGTCTCCCAGAGTGCCTACACACCTGAGAACACAGGTAAGAGCACCACTTCTGCTCAAATTCCTGACCCAAGAGGAACCCTCCCAGAGCCATCAGGATGCAGGAACCAAGGAACGGCTGGGGACAGGATCCTTCCGGTTTGCCCAGAGCTGACCCTGTGCCAGAGGGCTCCGTAGAGATAACTGGTCTTCCAGGGATGCTGACACACAAGCTTGCAGGAGGGACAAGTCACAGTCAGAGACAGCAAGACCAGCTAACACCAGAGATAACCAGATGGAGAGAGGCAAGGGTAAGAACATAAGCAACAGAAACCAGGGCTACTTGGCATCATCAGAACCCAGTTTTCCCACCACAGTGAGCCCTGGATACACCATCACACTGGATAAGCAAGACTGATTTAAAAATCACATTTCATGATGATGATAGAGGACTTTAGGAAGAACATAAATAACTCCCTTAAAGAAATTCAGGAGAACACAAGTAAACAGGTAGAAGTCCTTAAAGAGGAAACACAAAAATCCCTTAAAGAATTACAGGAAAACCCAGCCAAACTGGCAAAGGAATTGAACAAAACCATTCAGGATCTAAAAATGGAAATAGAAACTAAAGAAATCACAAAGGAAGACAACCCCGGAGATAGAAAACCTAGGAAAGAGATCAGGAGTCATAGACACAAGCATCACCAACAGAATACAAGAGATAGAAGAGAGAATCTCAGGTGCAGAAGATACCATAGTAAACATTGACACAATCGTCAAAGAAAATGCAAAATGCAAAAATCTTCTAACCCAAAACATCCAGGAAATCCAGGACACAATGAGAAGACCAAACCTAAGGACAATAGGTATAGAAGAGAGTGAAGATTCCCAACTTAAAGGGCCAATAAATATCTTCAACAAAACTATAAACCATAGACAGTTCTACACACACACACACACACACACACACACACACACAAACACAAGGCAGCATTTACCTTTTTTCTTGAGCTTTAGCCCAGTCTGAGTCTCTCCTACGCATAGCCTCATCTATCCAAAGAGAGCTGCAAGTTAATTTTGCATCACTTGTAAACACATTTAAAGTCAACAGTTCAAAAAGAATAAGTATACATAAATTATTAGTGTACCAGATGATGTTGTGGTGAGGGTAACTACCTCATGCTTAGAAGTTCCCTGAACCAACAACAGCAATAAAGCCAGTACCTGTCAATGATTCTCCATTTGTCAGAGAGTAAGTCAAGTGTCTCAGAGGTTAGATTTCTTCATTTCTTCGTACAATGTTATGAGGTATGTGCTATTTAACGTTTTTTATAGATGAAGAAAATGAAGCTTGTAGTAATCAGGTAATACATCAAAAATAACCATAATATTTTCATTGATGTCAGAGTTCAGACATTGAACTCTTAAGCACTGCTCAGTATTTTCTGTATAAGAAGATGAATCTTCTACATTTTTAAATGTATTTTTATATTTTTAAACATTTTTTTGCTGGGGAGGAAAGGATTTATTTCAGCTTATAGTTACACATCGAATTCTATCACTGAGGGAAACACGTTTTTTTAAAGATTTATTTATTATTATATGTGTAAGTACACTGTAGCTGTCTTCAGACACCAGAAGAGGGCATCAAATCTAGTTACAGATGGTTGTGAGCCACCATGTGGTTGCTGGGATTTGAACTCAGGACTTCTAGAAGAGCAGTTAGTGTTCTTAACTGCTGAGCCATCTCTCCAGCTTGTATCTTCTCCATTTTTGATGAGAAAAAAAAAATGTAGAGAACAAGAAATCCTTTCCCAAAGTCTCATACCCAGTGAATCTCAAATGCAAGCCATAGTTTGATTGTATGTAAATCTAAATTCCTTTTTTGGCATCTGTTGGTTTAATTCGACAGGGACCTAAACGATGAGCGATGAGAAGGGGGCGATCGACTCTTTGAAGATACAGCAGATCGAAAAAGGAGGCGGTGGAACCAGGGGAAGGGCTTGGCCTGTTTGTCCATGAGCTTATGAAACCCACATCAGCCTGGCTGTGCCCAGCTGTGAGTGTGCCCAGGGATGAGCAGGCTAGGAAGGGCTTCACACTTCTGCCCTTGGGTGTGGGGTCTCGGGATTCTCACCAGGGGCTTTGTGCAGTGATAGGAGGAATTTGTCTTAAAGCTCAGAACACTGCTCCAATCACAGCTCCTTTCTCTCCCGATTCCATTTTATTCTATTTTTTTCCTCTTCTTCTACTTCCTTTTGCTTAGCTATTTTATAAACATTTCCACAATCCACTCACAGGTCTATGTCCTTCAGGGAGCTTCTCATTCCTTCTTGAGAACCTCTGAGGCTATGTTTAGACTTAGTCTCATCTTTAAAATACACTACAAGATTACTTAGCTTGCAGTGGTTTAATGATTAAATTAGATAATGGATTAATGAGCTGTTAAGAACTACATACAATTACTTGAAGAAAAATTCACTAAATCATAAAGAAAACAAATCAGCTTGACTGAGGTCATTCCCAAGAAGTTACATCAGATGTAAGAAAGTCATCTCTCCTCTTAACATACTGCAGAAATTTGGACCTGTTTCTGGCTTTTAAGAATTTCCCTGACATAAAAGTTTCTATGCCATTTTCCCACAAAGTATTAACATGTCTCAGAAATCCTTAGAAATGAATGCCCAAGTGAATATTTCCAAGTCTAGGTCTCAACTGTGGGGATGAACCCACCACCAACACACCCTATTCCTTGCCAGAGTGTTCAATGACTTGTTTTCCTCTCATTCATTCATTCATTCATTCATTCATTCAGTTTACAGCTCTCCCTAACCTGAAATCATGAGGTAGAACAGGCTAGCCTCAAACTTTAGGCCTTTCTTCTGACTTTGCCTCATTAGGCGGTGTGGGTGTATACTATTATGCCAGGCACACTTCTAATTAGAAAAACAAATTTACCACAGCTTTGGCATAGTTGAGCCATCTCTATGTTTGAACTTGAAGTTTTTCTATTTTGAAATAATCCAGAACAGACTGCAGACTTGTTCTTAAGTAGACCTCTCTGACAGGCTTATACCTCAGGTCTCAACTTGCCTCTAGCTTTCTCTTGTTAAGTAATAGTTGGTCCCACTCTCAGTGAAAATGGTTGTATAATTCACAACAAGCCAGGTGATTACTTCAGTCCTTGAATAAGGTGACTACTTAAGAGAACTCTCCCAAAACCAAACTAAACCTCAAAGAAAAGAGTAAGAGCTCCTTGACAAATGAGATCACAACAAAAGGGTAGTATCCTTTAGCAAGGGAAACCTAGGTAGGCCAGAAAGATGGGTTGGTCTAAGTCTTTGTCTAGTTAGGATTTTTCAATAAAAATTGAAGATTAAGGTTGATCAGGGTGTTCCAACTTCTGAACTTGAAAAATCCATCCACTAGGGTCTGGGGAGATGGTTCAATCAGTAATTTGTTTGTTTTGCAAGCTTGACTTAAGTATGGAGTTTGTATTCCCAGCACCCATATAAATGCTTCATGGGCAAGATGGCCTCCAGCATGCAGGAGGTCGAGACAGGAGATCCCTGGAGCAAACTGACTAGCTAGCCCAAATGTGAACTCTATGGAGTTCAGCAAGAGACTTCATCTCAATAAAGAGCTGGAGAGCTACCATGAAAAATTCCCAACATCAACTTTAAGCCCCCACATGCATGTGTGCACATATGTGTCTCAAAGAGAAAGCCTCCCTATAGTGGGTTCTCTACCCACTTTCATTGTAACCTGATATGATGTATAAACAACCTCATCTAACACATTCAAAGATGGATCTTTGAGACATGTCTTTTCTGTTTTTCTCAAAGCCAACCTCCAACAAATTTCTTTACACTTAATTTCTATCTCCCAGTCTTTTGGCAAAGTGATGACATGAACCTAAGATTATGGTCACAGCACTGTCAAAGTAGAGTAGTAGGTGGCTCCTATGGTGGCCTCTCATGGAATCAACTGAAAAAGGTTTCCCTTCATTTGTATTTAGTGAAAAGAAAAGTGTGTGAGTTGGTCTTGTGTGTTCTAACCACTTTTCTAGTCTTCCTAATAGGCACCACAGTTAAGAAATTTTGCTCTAAAATGTAATACAGTGATTTTATTGAAAAATCTCTTTCCAGCTAACAGCCATAACTGTTACAATACCAATTAGTTTAATTTACTAATTTTAGCTCAATGTCACCAAAATGAAAGTCCAGTTTTTAGTTTTTAAAGACCATCTTGGTATTCACAAGGAAATGGTAAAGAATTTTAAAAGAAACAACAATATCTTTTGCCTTTATATCAATATAAACTATTATCTGGTCTAAATTTGTTTCCCATATGAATTTGCCAAGAGAGAATAAACTTTGTGTACATTATGGTACGCATGAGATGTTTATTGTCAGAACACAGTCCATGAATGAAGTTGTGTTAGATTTCTGAGACCTTGTAAACAAGAGAGTCTTGTAATGTCTTCATAACTTGGATTGTTCTTGAAATGGGTTTTTATGCTCCCTCCATGTGTAGCAAATAGGAGTTCACTCTAGCTATTCATATGTCTCTATGGAAAAACATGTTTTTGCTGTGTGCTGTTTGTCCCTGTGACTACACACTTCGGTGACTCTTAACTCTCAGAGTATAAATTGTCTGATGCTGTGAATAAAGTTGGCTATTGCATGAGACTTTAGTTCACCTCATTTTTAGGGCCCATTCTCCCAGGTTTACACCACCCCAACTAGAGCAGTAACATTTATATGACAAACTCTATGTTTCATTATATGAGACCAATGGCAAATTACCTAAAGATAATGAGCCCCCCAGTTCCTTACAGGCCCCTTTGGACTACATTTTAGTACCCTTTAGACCAATGTAAAACTATTAAAAGTCTCAGAACCAAGGCTTCTAAAATGTTTAACTGTGAGTTCTCATTGTATAAATGTATATATAACCCACAAAATTGATTATATATCATATGTTAGCATATAGTGATAGTTCTTAACATCAATGTAATACAACTTAGAAATGACTGGGAAAGTAATCCTAATGGAAGAGTTGTCTGAATCAAGTTCACCTGTTGGCATGTCTATAGAAGATTTTCCTGATTAATAATTGATGCTAGATGGATTGGGGAACAGGGGGAGGGAAGAGGACTTATGGGACTTTCAGGGAGGGGGGATCTGGGAAAGAGAAGATCACTTGAAATGTAAATAAAGAATATATCGAATAAAAAAATAATTGATGCTAGAAGATACAGTCCACTGTGGGTGGCACCATTTCCTAGACAAGGAATCCCGAATGTATGAGAAAAAAATACATTGAGCAGGTCTGGATGAATTAATTTTTCTCTGCTCTTGACTTCGTTCAGGTATCTTAAGCTCCTGCTGCTGGGATTTCCCCACAGCAATGGACTATAACTAGAATTCCCAGGCTGGAGAGATGGCTCATTGGTTAAAAGATCCTGAGTTCAATTCCTAGCAACCACATCACAATCATCTGTAATGGGATCTGATGCCCTCTTCTGGTGTAAATAAAGAGAGCAACAGTGTACTCATAGAATTCCCTAAGTTGCTTTTAATTGGGATATTAATCCACAGTAACAAAAATGAATCTAGAACATAGTAGTAGAATTACTCAACTATTACCTCTGACCACCTTTTCCAGGGATGGCATCTACTTAATATATTCTGAAGTGTCACAATAGCTGACATTTATTATGATGTCTGTGGACCTGACAGATTGGTCACGTTCTTTTGGTTAACAAATATTCTTAATATTACATCTGCATCGTGTTTCAATAAAACATAGTTATACTGCCAGGCATTATAAATTAATAAAATATACTAGATTGAAACCCAGTCTATCAATCTTTTTTTTTTGAGGATGGTTGGTATGAATCTTACTTCAGAACTTCACCACAGTCTGAAACATTGACACAATCAGTTCTCAGACTCAAGGAGCTGAAAATATTTGGCATTAGAGTTGGGTGTTATTCTAGAGAGTTGTATATCCTTAGATCTGCCATACGGGTATTGCAGAACACAAGAAGCTTATGGGTAGAACAGCCAGAGCACAAATAGCTGACTCATGGTGACTACAGAATTCTTGGTCTTGGAAGGTCCAGATTGCAGTGGAACTTGAATGATATAAAAGGAAACAAATCGAGTGATTGATGCTGGGGGGCTGTGCATTTTATAAAATTATGTGGAAGGCCGCATGTCTCTTCCTCTCTGTCACAATCTTCATTGTCCTGGAAAACTGTCTTATATTTCAGCATATATTAGATAGGAGAAGTCAGGCCCCTGGGGAATTTCTACTTTATATTCTGGATATGTCATACTTCACTGACATCACAAGCAGCCAGAAATATCAGGGCCGGCATCAGTGAAAGCAGTCATGATGATTTCTGTGGTCTTAAATCTAAAGGAATCCTTGCTGTCTTCTGTATTTCCAGTAATCAGTTCGTATGCAGATAATAATGACTTCAGTCGTCCCTGCTCCTGAGTGTGTTGTACTGTTACTCTGTAAATGGTTCTGTCCTTTTAATGACAATTAGTATAAAATTATCCTCAATTGAGGGCTGGAAAAATTTCTCCTTTATATCAAGAGAAAATTTATCTCAAGTGTTTTGTGTAGATTTCTGTGTCCATGATTCAGAGAGCAAAGGAAGCGCTTACACTTTCTTAGCTCGGAACCTCTGCTAAAGCAAAGATCTGTCAACATAAAATAGGTTGAAGCAGAAGCGAAGGCATTCCTGTGGAGCATCGACTGCTCCGATCCCTACTCACCACCCACAATAGCCCTGAAGCCCAAGGTACTTCAGAAAGTAACATCTGAATAGGCCTTGGACCTCTACAGTGAAGATGTGGCCTACAGACACTTCTGTTAACATTCTGGGCTCCTACTCAGTATTTTATTGAGGCAAGCTATGAGGAAAATGTTGTGCCAGAAAGCATTTGTGAACCCCAGAAGACCACCAAGGCACCGGCCAATGCAACAGCACTAGGGTCTTTATTTACAAGCTCCACCTTGGGCCATATCGCCATCTCTGATGCAGCAGAACGGGAGGATGTAGCCCCAAGCTCAGCAGGACAAGGCTTTATAGGAAATGGCAAGCAAGTGAGGGGTGGGGGTCAGCCTGGCAAGTGTCCAGTTGTACGACTATTGCAAGCCGACAGGTGGGTTCTCTGAAGCAAAACCCTGAACAATCACAAATGGTCTGAAAGTACATCTGAAACAGACTAATCTGTGATTGATTGTTGCTAGGAAGTAGCTAAGGAGTAACTCTGGAGTATGGGACAAGGACAAGCCATGGGGTCCATCCTGGTACTTGGGTATAGCCTGGTTTCTGCTATAGGTCAACTTTCTCTTAAGATGGAGGCTGGTCCCAAGATGGAGTAGGTTTGGCCTCTCAAAGACACTGGAAAGAGACTTAAAGAGAGAACACATCATGAACTTGACTTGTTGGTGTGATGGATGCTTTCTTCTTCCAAAGCCATCTCTTGCCTTTAGGTTTCTAGACCAGATTCCTCCCTAGCTATTCACATGTGTTTTTTTTGTTGTTGTTGTTGTTTGTTTGTTTGCTTGCTTGCTTTTTTTTTTTTTTTTTTTTTTTTTTTTTTTTTTTTTTTGGAAGAAGAAGCTTACAGGCTTAGTCTCTGAAATAACTGTTAGGCCTTTTGAAATAACCAGAAGCCATTTTCAACATGCCCTACCTAGCCAGACATGGAAACATTTACCACCACCTACCCTACATCCTCACATGCACGTGTGTGTGTGTGTGTGTGTGTGTGTGTGTGTGTGTGTGTGTGTGTTTAAAGAGAGATAAGACCAGAAGAAAAACCAACTTGGGTTTATTTTTCTCCACAGCACTTGACCATCTCAAATTGAAATTCCCGTCAAACAGTTGTCAGTTGGAAACTGGACAAATGAAGACTTCATTCAAAGCACACGTGACATCCCTGTCTTGCTTTGAAAGAAAAAAATCATCATTACTGTCATGAGTTGGGTGTGCGTGCAAAGGCAAATGTTCTGGAACTGCCAAGCATGGTCTCCATGGCAACCCCGGGAATTGGCATCCAATGCCTAGCAGAGGATTAGCCTCCCACATCAGGGCAGAGCCTGGGCTCTCCCACGGCCCTGCCCCTGGCATGCCTCACCCCCACAGGGCCTGGCATAGCTGCAGAAAGTAGGAAAGGATGGGTTTCAGCTTGCAACTGGTCGCCCGCAGCTTCCTGAGAGAATGTGAGAAACCAAGGCAGAAAGCCCACCCTCACGGTTTAGTGGATCAAAATTCAGCAATGTTTTCCCATGATGCTGGGTGACTAAGCGCTTCTGTGCCCTTCAGTAATTACAGTTCCACAGCTCTTTGAGAACTCAACAGTCCATTGATTTCCATTTCCATGTTTATGTGATGGCTCCCCCCACACCCAGTAGCCTTAGAGATAGTGTTATTATCATTTCTGTTTTTACTTCATGAGTGTCCCTGCACCTCTGTCTCACTGACACCAGCACCTCTCAAGAAACCACAAATGAAAACAGCTTCTCTTTGTGTTTCCCAAGTATACAGTGTGTCCCCTTGAGCACTTACTGGCCACTGCTGGAGCTAGTTCTTCTGACTTCAAAGGCTCTGCTCTATTCCCACTGTCCTTGTGGGACAGGGTGATCAGCATCCCAGATGAGCTAACAGGATGACCCCATGCTGACCCCACCCAGTAGGTCTCATGCACTCACAGACCAGGTAAGGAAGCTTGAAAATAATAGCCATCAGCTAGTTTCCACATGCCTGGGCCTTCTCTGGCTCAGGGCACTGAAAAGTCTGCATTCTGGAACCTTCCTGCTGCAGGACAATCTGATGGGTGATCATACATGGATCATAGCTTAGCTATCCCTTTATTTCTGATTTTCAGTAGAAGTTGATATTAAGAGGCAATAAATCAGAATAATAATCCATATGACTGGAACCATGTTATCACCATTTGCTCCTGGTTGTAAATAGAACAGTGTACTAGGAGTTTCTTCACCACGAATCTTTGAGGCACACAAGCATTGTAGCTAGTCTCTCCGGCTTACACACGTGCTAGATGAGGTCACCTAGGTGGGAATGTAGGCCCCGAGACAAGCACACTGAGTCCCAAACCTTTATTCTTAGAGCACATTTCGTAGAGTCCTCCCAACTTGCACAGTAGTCTGGACTGTGTGAGTTCCTTTCATGACAAACCCTCCTTAACTTTGGGATGAAACAAAGTCCATCTATTAATATAGACATGTGATTTCTGCCCTGAACCTACTTATGACCTGCATTAAGATTCCTGATTTTTCATTTGCTGAACCTTCTTTTCATCCCTGAATGAAACCAACTAGTTTGTGTTGTATGATTTTTTTAATGTATTGATTTTGGGGGTTTGGATATTTTTGTTGTTTTTCTTTTCTTTTCTTTTCTTTTCTTTTCTTTTCTTTTCTTTTCTTTTCTTTTCTTTTCTTTTCTTTTCTTTTCTTTTCTTTTCTTTTCTTTTCTTTTCCTTTCCTTTCCTTTCCTTTCCTTTCCTTTCCTTTCCTTTCCTTTCCTTTCCTTTCCTTTTCTTTTTTTTAAGACAGGGTCTCACTATGTAGCTCTGAGAGTACTAGAATTCACTAAGTAGACCAGAATGGCCTAGATCTCACAGAGGTCTATCTGTCTCTGCCTCTCAAATACTGGGATTAAAGGCATGGGTCACTATGCCCATCTTTAATGTATTGTTAAATTCAGTTTATGTTAAAGACTAAATGAAATATTAAGGCCTAGACGGAATGTTAAGTCCTAGGTAAAATGTTAAGGCCTAGGTAACTGTTACTTGCCTAGCCTGCCATTATAAAGAACCTTTCTCATATGTTTCTGCTGTTACTAGGAATCTTTCTAATGCCAAGGTTGATTGCATATTCTGTAATGTTCTGGGCCCTTGGAAGCCAATCACAATAAAATTCAATAGAACTGTTTTGTATAGTTACCCACAACAAGCTTGGACCTGAACCAACCACCCAATAGCACTTCCTGCACCTGCATAAGCTTTTATGGCATAAGCTGTCCCTGGGATGGACCCCAACATAAGAGAGACACCTGCACCAATATAAGAAACTATTTGGAATGAGATTTCCATTTTGAGTAGTGGTCTAGTAAAGTTTTAGTTCCCAAGGACGTCTTGGGTACTGACATTGTACTTGGGAAAAAGAGACGTGTATGTGGGAACTGACTTCCTGGTTGGCAAAGTCAGACACGGATATTAGGTAAGTCCCATCCTGGTTGACAAATTAAGGCATGAATGTTAGGCATGTCGCCTGTCACAGTTGAAACCCCAACCAATGGGAGCAGGATAAATGTACAGCAAAGACGTGCTCCCAAGGAAATCCTCTATCCCTAAATCCTGCTTAGCAAAATAACTTGACACAGATGTTTGTGGATTTGGGGCTTAAACCCTGTCAGATCTTAACTCAGGGTCATGATTCAGTTCCTGAATCAGAATCATTGCCCTGGTCGACCAGTCCTGGGACGTACTCTCAATAAACCATCCCTGTCTGACTGAGAACAGTGTTTGTGTGGCTTGTGAAGCAATTCCTGCACTCCAGCAGCCTGTAAGCCTTTTAGTAAAGATTTTTGGATCTACTTCCATCAGGGAAGTGGTCTACGGTGTTTCTGTTGTCGTTGCATCCTTATCTGACTTTGGTATCAGGGTAACAGCCTTGATGAGAAGAGTTTGGTGTGTTCCTTCTGATTATATGGAATTATTTGAAAAGTACCATTGTTAGCTCTTTTTAAATGAGTTGTGGAATTCAACAGGGAATCCTACTGTCCTGAAGTTTCCTTATTAGAAGACTGTTATTATATCAATACTTTTTCATTATAGATCAGTTGTTTGTATATACTTAATACAAATTTTACATGTTATAATGAGTCTCTGAATTTATTCATTTTTTCTAGACTTTCCAGCTCTTTGAATAAAGGATGGTCAAGTATTTTTTCCCCATGATTCCTTGGTGCATGTTCTCCTGTCTTTCTTTTATTTCACTAACTTGGTCTTCTCTTTTGTTTGGCTAGTTTGACTAAGGACTATTTGATCTTTATCTTTTCAAAGATTCAAAGTTTTACTTACATCTCTGTCTCCATTGTCCCTTGAGTTTCTAGTTCTGCTTTGTCCAGTTCCTCTAGGTTCAGCTTATAGTTGCTTTCTAATGCTTGCAGTGAATCATTAGTCTATTAATTCAAGATCTGTCTTTGTCTTGTGAACAATCACAGCAGCTGGAGTCACTCCCTGCTGCAAGGTGTCCTCCTCTGTACTCAGGCCTGAGGCATCTGTCGGTCGCCCAACTTCAGATAAGGCGCCTTCCCGTCAGAGAGCCACAGTTTAGCCACGAGCTGCCCATTCCCTCGCAGCGCCTTCTGCTGTTTTTCCCTATATGCCCTTCCTCTTACAGCCTTAGTGCCAGCCGCCTCCCAGCGTCTCTCTGTACTGAAGGCATAGCTTCCAGTCCTTTGCCTTTTCTCATTCATTGGAAGAGGCTTGTAACCTGATGCCTTACCCCGGAAACTCCAAGCTGTGCATTTTAAGTGTGCCTTTTCATACAGCACTTGTATTTATTCTATGAGAATTTCACACATGCATATGATACATTTTGATCGTAGCCATCCATCTTTTCCTTCCCTTCAGCTCTTCCTGGATTCCAAGTCTCCCCCACCCCCACCCCCAGCAGAATCACTTTCTAATTGGGTACCTCCCAACTTTCAGCTTTTGAATTTTTTTTTTTTTTTTTTTTTTTTTTTTTTTTTTTAGCCAGTCGATTCTGGGGAGAGATGGATTGGTAACATTAAAACCTTATTTAGCCGGGTCATGGTGACGTGCGCCTTTAATCTCAGCACGTGGGAGGCAGAGGCAGGCAGATTTCTGAGTTCGAGGCCAGACTGGTCTACAGAGTGAGTTTCAGGACAGCCAGGGCTACTCAGAAAAACCCTGTCTTGAAAAAAACCAGAAACAACAACAACAACAACAACAACAACAAAACCGCCTTATTTAGCTATTAAGCATCACCTGGCGGATTAACATGAGAGTAGTTTACTTTTCAGACTAATATGTTATGAAGTCTTGCAAAACCCTTAAGGATTAAGGAGTTTATCAACTGAGAAACACTGCCTTTGTGCCAGCTCTGCCCATGTTGGCTCTCTGCTGCCTCTGAGCCGGCTCCACCCTTGTTAGTACTCTTGCTTTTGTTCAGAAGTAAACAAGTGTTGGCTGCAGAGCCGGGGCTTGGTCCTTGACTGTGGAGACTCAGAATGTCTGTCTGTGTCCACACTTACCTGTCTCTTCTCCTCTGTGCCTACCACATAAGCTGGAGTTCTCCACCATTGCTGCCGAAACGGTGACACTTGCATACGAGCCTGGTCTACTGGCAATGATTTTACCTGCTGGGTTTATTTTGGTCAATGCATTAGAATCACTGACTATAATTACTATTTCTGAATTAGATATAAATCTGGGTGAAATTGGAATTACAGCACCTACTGCATTATGTACAGAGATCTGTGATCAGGTTTTCTCATTTTTAGAGGGCAGGTTTTGTTGATGCATAAGTAGCAGAACAACAGACTCTGGCAAACATCTCCTGGGTTGGCAGGAGCCTTTGTTCTGCATCTCAGGGCTGAAGAGTTCTGTCTAAAGACAGAAAGCCTGCCTCACGGTATCACCCCCACAGGAGTGAAATTTCATTACTGGACGGAGAGTTTGCTGGAGGCAGTGGTGTGCCAATGTGACAACTAGCCACTGTCAAGTAAGAGACACCTTGGGCACGCTCCTCTCAAAGGCAAAGACAGATCCAGAAGGGTCTGGTGCTGCTGCCTACTAGAAAACAGTAACTGGAAATGATGAAGCAGCTAAATGCTTGCCCAAGTAAATTCCTTTAGGAATGCAAGAGCCTCTGTGTACAGCAGGATTCTGATTCCTTCTGAATAGCAATGTGTGGTAAGCTACTGCTTTTATATTGCACACATACCACATATTACAATTATGTGGGTAAATAATGTGATCTGGAGCCAGATGGCAGGTGTTCTGAAGACAAAAACAAATTATAGTTAATTTCCTATCCCCAACATACCTAGAAAGTCTAGACATCTTTATTCCTATTTCACCTTACTCGCAATTCCTTCTTTTCAACCTTCACCTTTACTGGTTTTACACATTTTCTTGCATCTATTTCACACATATAAGCAAACATATATTCCCAGTGATGGAGAATTCGGGGACTTCAGGCAGCCCCTCCTAGCTGTGATGAAGAATGCGGTGTATACGACAAATAACACAACATGGTATATAAGCGTATGTGTACATTGCTAAGAACTGAGACCAGATCAAGGCAAATACTCTAATACTCCATTTATATTTAACCACATTTTCTACAAGCTATATCTAGGTGCAAATGGAGTGCAAATACAAATGCCCAACCACACCTCTAAAGTCAGCTGCCCGACAGAATCGCTTGCACGGAGAAGCATGCAATGCAATCCCTATTGATGGTAGGAAGCCGAATGAATGCCCTGTTTTTGTATTCTCTAAAATAAAATGGGTAAGAGTGTTTCCTGGCCCTTCCCAGTAGACTTGATCACCCAGTGCTTGTTACATTTGTATTCTTGTCGTAGTGTTTACTGTGTTTCTTTTCACCACTTGGCTTGCAGGAGGGTGGAGCTTCTTGGGCTGGGAAAGTTCTAAGGCTATGAGTCATGTCGCCTAAGGCAAGCAGAACATCCAAGTCACGCTATTTATTGAAGGCGGGAGATGCCGGTACTCGTAGAAGGGTGAACTGTGCATCGGCCATAGAAGAGTGAACTGTTTGCAGACCACAATCCCAGGAGAGCCAAGATGGGCACTGCTGGAAAAGTAAGGGAAACGTTTTTTTGGCTTGCTCAGACTCTTGAGCTAATCATGGGGGTTGCTTCCGAGAGCTCTGAATCCAGGAGGGAGATACTCAGCTATTTCTTGAGGAAGGCAAGGCTGTTAAGCAGGCACACATTGGGGAGATGTGGGTAAACTGCATCAGATTATCAAGAGCAGCAGGATTCAATTGAAAACCACATGCTGAAGCTTCTCCCAGAAAGCAGGGAAGGGAAGCAGAGAATTGTGATTTCCACGGACATTATCCACAATTTAATTTCCAGCTAGCCAGTCAATTGCTCTGGGTAGCAAACTGTTTCTACAAGGAGACGTCAATAGGGTCAGTGGTAAGTACCCAATTCCTTTCTAGAGTGTGAAAGTTCCAGAATCTCCTTGCAGCTGTTGGGGAAAACTGCCCCATTGTGGAGGATGGAAAATGCTAATTCAGGAATGCAAAGTCAACAACAGAGAAATCACACGGCCTGAGTTTCTGAGGACACACACGTTTTTAATATCTCAGCATAAGTGCAGATGCTCTTGGAAAATAGGACTGTGTTGTGGGTGAAGCGTATTTATTCCTTCAGAAGATGACAGGGCCAGAATGGTGACATGAACTAAAAAAAAACCAAGGCTGGCTTTCTTCTCCACTTGCTGATTGGGATGATTGGGTTCCTGCTTTAAAAGGGTATATAACTGCTTGAGACATTGGGAAGTGTTACTGGCATTACTTTTTTTTCTTTTCTAATTGGATATTTTCTTTATTTACATTTCAAATGTTATCCCCTTTCCCAGTCCCCCCACTCCCGTCCCCCAACTCCCATCCCATCACCAGAACCCCCCTATCCTATCCGCCCTCTCCCTCCTTCTATGAGGGTGTTCCTCCACCCACTCCACTCCCACCTCCCAGCCCTCAATTCCCCTACACTGGGTCATCTATCAAGCCTTCATAAGACCAAGGACCTCTCCTCCCATTGATGCCTGACAAGGCCATCCTCTGCTATATATGAGGCTGGAGCCATGAGTCCCTCCATGTATACTCCTTGGTTGATCGTTTAGTCCCTGGGAACTCTAGAGGGTCTGGTTGGTTGATATTATTGTTCTTCCTATGAGGTTGCAAACCCCTTCAGCTCCTTCAGCCCTTCTCTAACTCCTCCACTGGGGATCCTTGCACTCAGTCCAATGCTTGGATATGAGCATCTGCCTCTGGCCAGGTCTCTCAGGAGACAGCCATTTCAGACTCCATTCAGCAAGCTATTGATTGCATCAGCAATAGCGTCAGGGTTTGGTGACTGCATTTGGAATAAATCCCCACGTGGGACAGTTTCTGGATGGCCTTTCCTTACTGGTGTTACTTTTAAACAACTTTGCATTTAGTCTACCTTAAAACTTTAGGAAGCTAAAGATAATGTTTGAAGTCTTTGAAGCACGAGAGAGGAGAGAAGGTCTGAATGCCAGAACCTGAAATAACTTTCCCCTTCAACTGAAGAGAACCAGAATGAAAACATCTTAGTTTGAGTCAGAAATCCAGTAAAGACTGATAGTCAAGAGAATTAACTTTGCACTGTGGAAGTTAGTAATGTTGCCCACAGAAATAAATAAAAGAGTTAGAATGAATCTTAAAACACTTTCAACTCCACACAACCACTTCTGTGGCCTCCATCATGTGACTGTCCAGCCACTGTCAGAGCACTCCCAGCAACAGGGAATTCAGACTCCAGGCAGCACTCCTAACTATCATCAGGAATCCAGCATACATGACAATGGCACAACAGATTTAGAATATTGATTAGGCGATGCTATACTGTGGGGTAGTTCAAAGCGGGTGACGTGGTCCCTAAATTGTTCTGCTGTTTCCGTGCATCTCAGGAAGAGAGGTTCCCTTTATATAAGGACTCCCCCTGTGTTTTTTGTTTGTTTGTTTGTTTTGAGTTTTTTTTCTGTTTCATTAAAAAAAAAGACGATTATTATAATTTGCTAAAGATGCCATTAGCAAAGTATCAGGACTGTGCGGCGTAAGCAGCAAAGATTTATTGGCTCATACATCTGGAAGCTGGGATCCTGAGTGGATCCACACAGAGCGTGGACAAGATTGGTTCCTTTAGGAACTGTTTCCTTTGCTCGTGTTTCTACATGGCCTTTCCTTGTGTCTATGTCTTAACCTCAGTATGAACATAGCCTATAGGACTGGCCTAACTTCAGTGGCTACATTATAACTTGATTGCAATGTGAAAGACCCAGTCCCCAAGTGCTGAACTATCAAATTCTAAGGTACTGAGCATTAGGGCTCCAACACACAAATATACCAAAGACTTTGGGCTTTATTCTAGATATTGGATAAATAGGACATACGGAGGAAGTCAAGCGTATTCTCATATTCTCAAACTACCACTGACTTTGTTTTTGCCTGATTTGTTTCCTTATGCATTCTCCAACCACATTTTACATGCTGTGCTCATATAAATATCAATATCTTTAACCTATTTTTCCATATATTGATCTGTTTTATTTATATGAGTACACTGTCGCTGTCTTTAGACACACCAGAAGGTGTATCAGATCCCATTGCAGATGGTTGTGAGCCACCCTGTGGCTGCTGGGAATTGGACTCAGCACCTCTGGAAGAGCAGCCAGTACTCTTAACCGATGAGCCATTTAGTATCTTACAGTGATAGCTAGATTTAGGTCAGTTTCCTCCGATCTTGTTTACATATCTCACTTATAGTCCCGAGATGACCTCTGAAGCATATTAAGGGTTTTTATTTTCCTACACTTTGTTCTCCCTGAGGTTGATTTCTAAACTGGAACTATGGGATGAAAGTGTCAGTACATACTTACGTGTTTTGATGTACTGAGCAAATCACTTCTGAAGAGGCGAACCTGAGAAGAACTGCCCATTTTTCTGCTTAGACAGAATTGGGTATCCTTGTTAAGTAAAAAGTCATTATTAACTTGATAAACAGAGAATTATAGCTTGTTATTTTTACTCTTTTTAAAATGTTATTTTTTTAAAGATTTATTTATTTATTTATTTTATGCATATGAGTACACCACCATTGCCCTCTTCATGAGAGGACACATGTGAGCCACCATGTGGTTGCTGGGAATTGAACTCAAGACCTCTAGAAGAGCAGTCGGTGCTCTTAACTGCTGAACCATCTCTCCAGCCCTTAAAAATGCTCTTAAGACCAAGAAGAAATATGCCACAATATATTAACTTGTATTCTTTTCAGCTTAAGTCCTCCATGCGCATCTCCTGAAATAGAGAAGCAGTTAGGTGGGCAGAACAGTGATTGGAGACCTTGATCCTTCCTCTGTTCATCTGATTGAGCTTTCTATGTGGCAGACAGAAAGCGACTTTTACCATTTTACATTATGCATCCTCTCAAAGCATCTCTGTGGTCTGCTGAGTAAATCTGTTGTCCCTCAGCATACAACACGAGGAGATCACCAGGCATGCTGTATTCCCAGCATGCGGGAGCTTGAGACAGGAGGATTCATAAATTTGGGGCCAGCCTGAAACCTGAGTCACAGAGCAAGATAAGAGGGTCGGGTAATGGCTTCTGAGGAATAATTGTTTGCTCTATGACATTTTTTTTCTACTGTTGTTAAATATAAAAGTTACTCTGTGCTCTCTGTCACTGCCATTAAGACAGTAAGGGTTCTAGTTCGATGTTGAGCAGATTACATCATGACTGCAAGTCAGAGGTGCATGTTAAAAGGAGACATCGGTGGCTTTCTGCCACTCATTTGTCCTGAGCAACTTTCTCACATGTAATCCTGCGAAAGGCACTGAGGCATCTGAAGGAGTTTGCATGAGTTGGCCAAGAAGTTGAGGAGTAGCGTGTTGTGAATCAGGGAAAAATGAGTATTTTACATTTTGTTTTATTTTCATCTGTATGTTCCTGTTCTCTCTTCTTCCCTACCATGTGTGCACATGCGTGTGCATGTATAATTGCCATGCATGTTCATTTTTGAGTGACCATAGGTGCCTGTGTGCCATGGCTCACATGTAGAAGTCAGAAACAAACTTACAGACTCTCTGTCTGTCTGTCTCTCCCTCCCTCACTCCCTCCCTCTCTATTTGATAATCTTACTAAAAGCAGTTAGCAGAGTAGCCC
This sequence comes from Apodemus sylvaticus, assembly GCF_947179515.1. Taxonomy (NCBI): domain Eukaryota; kingdom Metazoa; phylum Chordata; class Mammalia; order Rodentia; family Muridae; genus Apodemus; species Apodemus sylvaticus. The sequence goes on along the minus strand of NC_067475.1, from coordinate 24,361,901 downwards.
TTGCAAAGCCACTTCAGTGCCTGGCGGCCAATTGCTGGGTGTGTACTATTTGTACAAGAAGCTCTGGCTTGGGCTAGGTTTAAACAATGACGAGGAGATGCAAAGGCACCAGTGACGCAGCCCAGCCACAGTCCACAGGCTTCACCACGGTAACAGCTCATGTCTTACCGTGGGCCATCCCATTGCTTCATCATTGCTACGTGGCTGCGGATGTAATCAAAGACCGGATTAAATTCTCACACACAGAGCAGCTGTGTCTTCTGTGTTACAGACTTGTGCTCTGTTAATAAGAGGGTGACAGGTGTACCCATCTATTGCGTTTGTAATCATACCAAGAGACTAGTATATTGAAGTACTGTGTGAATCCCAGCCCTGACCACACATGCTGTGTGGTTTTGGATCTGTCATTCCGTATGGCTGGGATGATTTCTCAGAGCAGTTCATCAGACAAAGGCCCGCACAAAACGAACTGTAAAGCTTTCAACTTTGTTGCTGAAGGGAAGTATTCTTTGTTTCCCCTTTTTTAAAAATTGGATATTATCTTTATTTACATTTCAAATATTATCCCCTTTCTGGTTTCCCCTCCAAAAACCCCCTACCCCATCTCCCATCCCCCTGCTCAACAGCTTACCCACTCCCGCTTCCCTGTCCTGGCATTCCCCTACACTGGGGCATGGAGCCTTCTTAGGACCAAGGGCCTCTCCTCCCTTTGATGTCCAACAAGGCCATCCTCTGCTGCATATGCATCTGAAGCCATGGGTCCCTCCATGTGCACTCTTAGGTTGGTAATTTAGTCCCTGGGAGTTCTGGGGATACTGGTTGGTTCATATTGTTGTTCCTCCTATGGGGTTGCAAACCCCTTCACTTCCTTGGTCCTTTAACTCCTCTATTGGGGACCCTGTGCTCAGTCCAATGGTTGGCTGAGAGCATCCACCTCTGTATTTGTCAGGCACTGGAAGAGCCTCTCAGGAGACAGCTATGTCAGACCCCTGTCAGCAAGCACTTCCTGGCATCCACCATAGTGTCTGGCTTTGGTAACTGTATATGGGATGGATCCCCAGGTGGGGCAGTCTCTGGAGGGCCTTTGAAGGAAAGCACTCTTAGACAATCAGAATGTTAGCTATGATCTTCTGCAAATATTGCTGTGACTCAGGAGGTCTGCATGTATGATTAGCACCAGTAATGATGCTTGGCTTCTCAGGTTATTAGGTGCAAAGCAGCTCTACTCTGGGGAATGAACCAGCCCTTCTCCATTGAGGAAATCGAAGTGGCCCCACCAAAGGCTAAGGAAGTTCGTGTTAAGGTAAGAAGTGGCTTGGAAGACAGAAACACGGAATCTGATGTCTTTTACCCAGAGAGCCACTGTTGTGAGGCTGACTTCCTTTTACATTTTTAATTAATTAATTAATTAATTAATTAATTAATTAATTTAAGGGGGTGTTTGTCTGCATGTATGTCTGTACACGACATTTGTGGTCAGTGCTGGAGGAAGCCAGAAGAGGGCATTGGATCTCCTGGAACTGGAGTTGTGGAGATGCAGTTGCGAGCTACCATGCGGGTGCTGGGAATCAATGCTGGGTCCTGCTGAGCCATCGCTCCAGCCCAGAGAGATGTATTTTTAAGAAGTAGCTTCTTAAAAATACATTTCCCAGCTAATTCACCCATCGATCATTTCTGTTGGTAGGGAAGTGATCGTGTGGGCTGTGAAATGCACCAATTAACAATGCTAATCTAGCTTATTAAAGAGAATATTTGTCAAAATTTTAATGATGTAGTGTTTGATAGAAAATATCAATAGTCATGACCAAGAATTGTCTTAAATCTTCTGAGAGTCACAAGGTATTGAGATATGTATGTATGTATGTATGTATGTATGTAGCACAGGGAACAGAACCTTGGGCATCATGCATGCCAGGCAAATATTTGCCCAAGGACATATATCTCTAGCTACGCTTTCACTTCCTGCTCAGAGACAGGTCTTACTAAGTCACAGAGGCTGGCCTTGAACTCACTTTGTAGCGTGCATAAGCCATGAACTTGGTGATCCTCTTGCCTGTTTCCCAAAAAGATGTGACTGCAGGCCAGTGCCACGAGGACCACCTAGAGGATTCTCACTAGGAACTCATTTCTGCCTGAGAAGAAATAGTTTCCTGTGGTGCCTCACGCCCACCCTCCGGACAGCCTTTATCTTTGGTGTAGATGCCCGAGTTTAGCAGGACTTTATGCTAATCTTTTTTGACCTCTTCCCTGCAGAAGGGCATCAGGACCCAAGCAGGAAGGGAGGCAGCAATGCTCTAAGTCCCTGAAGCACCAGAACTTGACCTGGGGTTTGATTTAGGCTCAGGCTGGTTTAGTATCAACTCTATAATGTGAGAAAATGATACAACGGAGTTAAAAGAGAACTGTTTGCTGTTCCTTTGTTTTAAACACAGATTTTGGCCACAGGAATCTGTCGCACAGATGACCATGTAATAAAAGGGACGATGGTGTCTAAGTTTCCAGTGATTGTGGGACATGAAGCAGTTGGCGTTGTGGAGAGTGTTGGAGAAGGGGTCACTACAGTGAGACCAGGTATGGAGACCCTGATTATACTATTAAAGCAAACAGCACATTATACACTAGGGGTCAGTAGAGAGACACAACTTAAGGGATGGAGCGAGATGGTACCTAGTAAAGTCAACTTGCCAAATCACAGTCTTCAACACTGCTTCGTGGTACTTATAACTCTTAGACTATTTTAAAGACATTTTTGTGTATAATATAGGTTCAATTCACACCTGTTCAATCTATCGCTTAATCAATCAATTAATTAATCTATCGCTTAATTAATCAATTAATTAATCTGTCGCTTAATCAATCAATTAATTAATCTGTCGCTTAATTAATTAATCTATCAATTAATTAATTAATTAATTAATTAATTAAACTATTTATGGTCCTCGAGGTAATGTTTCCAAGGCTGGCCTGAACTCACTACTTAGCCCAGGCTGGCCTGGCAATCTCCCTCTGTGAGTCTTGTCCTGAGATTACAGGGACGAGCTACCAAACCTTCTTACTTCGTACTTTAATACAAACGAATGACATCTTATGCCATGTTACTTTCCTTCTAGGTGACAAAGTCATCCCTCTCTTTCTACCACAGTGTAGAGAATGTAATGCCTGCCGGAACCCAGAGGGCAATCTCTGCGTCCGGAGCGAGTAGGTGTCATTCTTTACCCTGTCATTTGAGTTCCCCGTGGTAGTTTCTGAATTGACTTAAGGAATGTGTACCTGTGATGTATCCAACAGTCTGACAGGCCGTGGAGTACTGGCCGACGGCACTACCAGATTCACCTGCAAGGGCAAACCGGTCCAGCACTTCATGAACACCAGCACCTTCACCGAGTACACGGTGCTGGATGAGTCCTCCGTAGCTAAGATAGACGGAGCGGCTCCTCCCGAGAAAGCCTGCCTGATCGGCTGCGGATTTTCCACCGGTTATGGGGCTGCTGTTAAAACTGCCAAGGTAGGAGTTGGAACCCGCTAGCCTGACAGTCTTTCAGACGGGGATTTTCACAGAACCCTAAAGCAATTTGGAAATGAAATGTTTGGAAAACATACGCGCCGCCAGATGAACTGGAAGAAAGGGAGGCAGGATCCAAGTCGAAATTTTATTTCTAAATGCGTGGAGCTTCATTGTCTAGATTTACTTTCTGTGGCTGCCGGCTAAATCACTAAAGTTTAGATTCCCTGAATCTCTCTTTTCCCACCAAATGCATCTTGGTGATGGTGTGTCGGTTTGCTGGAGGGTCTACAGCGAAGTGCGGCAGACTGGACGCTTTAAGCATCAAACATGACTGCCATAGAGTCCTGAAGGTCAGAAATCTAAAATCAGAGCGCTGACACTGACACGGTGGTTGGTTCCTTCCGTAGCTGCTGGGGGAGGGTCTGCTTCAGGCCTCTCTTCTTGCAGTGTACACGGATGTTAATAGCCCGGTCTTTTCCCATCATCTTCCCTACTTTGTCTTTATATCTGTTGGCATTCCTTCTATGCTCCGCCCCACAGTTACCTGGCAACATGCATAAACCTCTCTCTCTCTCTCTCTCTCTCTCTCTCTCACACACACACACACCATCCTCCTCGTCCTCCTCTACCTCCTCCACCTCCTCCTCCTCTTGCTCCCTTACCCCCTTCCCTCCCTCTCCCCATCCCCCCTCTGTCCCTACTCCCTCATCTCCCCTCCCCATGCCCTAAACTCTATTCTATACTATATGGCTGGTCCCTCAGGGGGAAGGGACGCCTCAGCATACCCCTACCTAACACGTCTCCGGCTTCTTTTTCTTTTTATAAAGCACGACAATATCTAAGTTTCATTTTGTTTTGTAAGAACCCCAATCGCATTGCATTAGGAATGGGCTGGTCGGTTTTATGTTGCTATAACGGCATACATGAACACTGGTACCTACAAAGAAAACAGGTTTACTTGTCTCACAGTTGTGAAGACCAAAGCTTCAAGTTCACATGGTTCAGCCTTTGGCTGGGGGACCCCTACTAGCTCGCTCACAACACAGACAGCTGAGACAGGAGACCTAGCAGACCCAGCAGAGGCAAACTGCAGTGTGTGACGTCACCCTACCACAGCCCACTCTCCAGGAAACTAACCAAGACCCCCGAGAATGGATCCCTGCTGAGGCCAGCGCCTCCAGGGCCCTGCTCACCCACCCTTAGGCCACACAGGTTTCACATGGTTGGTTACGCAGCACACAAAGTCCCCAGTGCAAGCCCATGGAAGACAGGTCTAACTACATCCAAACCGCAGCAGAGCTTTTCCCAGTGACATCATTGTAACTCAGTGACCTCCGCAAAGACACTCTCCAAACTAAACCAGATGTTGGGATACGAAAGGTTAACGTTTTGACACACGGTTGCAGGGTACAGAGAAGACCAGCACAGCTGTCGTGTCACATGAAAATGCTAGTGAGTTTTTAAATAAATGATCACTTGGAGTCAATCTTTGTTATTCTTCTATCAGGAAGAATATTCTTTAATCTAGCACAGTGCTGGGTAAAAAAAAACCCAAAGTTGGCTTAAGTATGGCAACTTTCATCAGCCATTGAATTCCATGTGGCATGGAAGTTGGACTTGGCAGGATGAAAATAAAAAAGACAATACATCTCAAAATGACTCAGAGTCAGGGGTATTCACTGGCTGTCCTTCAGACCAAACCTAAAACAAAGCAGCAGGGCTTTGTGGAAAGACAATAAGGAGACCTCAGTGTTTGTCTAAGCCCCCTGTAAGAGCAGAGAGGGTTGTGGGTAGGGCCAGGCAGGCTACAAAGGCTTCTTGTCCATGGCTAAGCCTTTAGGAAAGCCTTCTATTAATCTGGCAAACACTTCTTTGCTTTGGCAAATATTTCTTTTCTCAGGCATTCTTCTACTTGTAATTCTTCATGTGTCACCCTCACCTGAGTCATTCATCTGGAGTCCTGGCCCAAGGCATGGCAATCCCTTGCTGTCTGTGCTCCAGACACTGAGACTGCTTTGTAGGCATTGTCAACTCTGAGGAACTGTTCTCTCCACAGGTCACGCCTGGCTCTACCTGCGTTGTGTTTGGCCTGGGTGGCGTTGGCCTGTCAGTCATCATGGGCTGTAAAGCAGCTGGCGCCTCTCGGATCATTGGAATTGACATCAACAAAGACAAATTCCAGAAAGCCCTAGCCGTAGGTGCCACAGAGTGTATCAGTCCCAAGGACTTCACCAAGCCCATCAGTGAGGTGCTTTCCGACATGACAGGAGACACTGTACAGTATACTTTTGAAGTTATTGGGCGTCTTGAGACCATGGTAAGACTCAAGATTCAGAAAGCCACAACCAACCCAAGCTCCAAGGCTAAAAGGGATTTCTCATAACTTCATTAACAATCAATTATGGGAATATCTGTGACTCAGGCCAGAAACCGCAGGGATGGTGAGATAAAAAGTCTCAGTGAGTAAAAATCTAGTCTCCAAATCTAATGACATGAGCTTACTTCCCAAGACTCACACGTAGAAGGAAAGAACCAACAACTCACACAAGTTTGTCCTCTGATCTCCACATTTTTATGGAGAGAATCAGTCATTTTTATGCCCATATACAAATAAAGGCATTAAGATAAAATGAAAAATGTAATAGCAACTTTTCCTAAAAAGTCACAATCTTAAGATCAGTTTTACCTGATCATGTAAGCATCATATCACACCATTCTCTTGTGACTAGAAGGCAAGGAGGCGACCTGAGGCCCATAGGTTTCCTTGTACACGTGGCAAGACTTATTCCATTTTTGAATCTGTGATGAGGGCTGAAGAGTGTTAATGAAGGGATACAGGGGAAAGGAGATTGTTCAAAATGTGATCTCCCCCTCCAAATCCTTCACCTGAGCTCGCTTATCCTGCCTCTCAATCCCCATAGAACACAAACTTTGCATCACGAATTAAGTCTCCGTCGTCGTAGCACCCAGTGCCGGCCGGACTTAACAGCGCACTTGGAATGAGAAAGCCCTGACCTTGAATAGGGAGATCTGGAAAACAGAAGAAAAACAATTTTGCTTACAATTGCATAATAGATGAAATTGTCTCTGAGGCATCTGGTAATTGAGAAGAAGCCTTCGGCTCATGGTCACTGTCGTATCCCTTTTGTGATGTCACCTACAATTTATTCTGCAGCAACCTTGGTGGTCTAGGCTGTACTTTACAAAGAGAATAGCCAGACACATGATGAAGCCTGCTGAAGACTCTGTTGTTGCAATCTGCTGCGTATTTCAAAGTGTTATTGGTGAATAACTGAAAGAATAGATGACCAAAATCATTGCCTTACCCTTGAGATATCGTCAAGAAAAGAAACTCCTTTGCCCCATAGTTTAGTATTTGGTTTAATTTTCAGACAAAAATTTCAAGCATTCCAATCGATTAATTCAATTTCATTTTGCTCCAATAACTTAAGACTTGTCTGAGGTGTTGACGTTGTTATAAAAGTATCACAAGGATTCCCTCTGTCTTGTTAGTCAGTGAAAATCGACTAAATGCACTAAGAATCACAATTATACTGGCACAATAAAGGCGACTCCATATCTTATGTTGCCACATCTCCATAGGAGATGAATTACTAAGGACTAAAGTTGCATTGAGAATTTTTAAATCAAGTAGAAACCTCAAGCCTGAGGTCAACTTTGATTTTACAGTTGGAAGCCATGTTAACTACCGGAACCCTGTCCATCCGTTGGTCATTGCTGAGCCCATGCTCTCCCTAAGCACCAATCCTCTTCATGTTACTCTCAGGTTGATGCCCTCTCATCTTGCCACATGAACTATGGAACCAGTGTGGTGGTTGGCGCTCCTCCGTCAGCCAAGATGCTCAGCTATGACCCAATGCTGCTCTTCACTGGGCGTACGTGGAAAGGCTGCGTCTTTGGGGGTAAGAGCAACCGGGCCTCTGGACAGCAGTAACTTTACCTTTCCTGCCTATCCAGGAAGAGAGACTTGTATTCTCATCTCCTCCCAAGGATGAGTGTTAAATGTCCCCCAAATGGAACTGTGAGATCGATTGCACAAAAGATAGCTCTCTGTTCCTTACGTCTGGGAGATGTGGAAGAGTCACAAAATCTTCTCCTAGCTGAGGTAGGAGAATAATGGTGATAACAAATGACCAGAATCAAGAGATCAGAGTGGGAGATGGAGAAAGGCACCGCAAACACTCCCTGGAGTACACACTAGTATAGGAATCACTGCTGACCATTGCGTCAAAATGCAGGTGGGGGGAACCTTGACTAGAGCAGAAACATCAGTGTGCAAGAATGTGAATCTCTGTAGAGTGAGATCACTAGAGAATCAAAGGGGCTGGAACTGGAAACAATGCATGGTGGACGGTTGTGTCGGTGGCTCTGGACAGCACAGAGACACGGAACTGGAGGAGACCAGGAACCGAGGAGGAGTTTGTTAGCCTTTATTTCTTAAGATGGGAGAAATACTGCTCATTTATATTCTGGGAATGACTCAAGGATGGGGATGGGACAGTCATAATGCACAAGAGAAATGACACAGACATCATGCTGTGAAAGGTGAGGGCTACTTAATAAAGTTTAGAGAACAACCCTGAATTTACCCGCAGGTTGGAAGAGCAGAGATGATGTCCCCAAACTGGTGACTGAGCTCCTGGAAAAGAAGTTTGACCTGGACCAGTTGATAACCCACACCTTGCCTTTTAATAATATCAATGAAGGATTTGAATTGCTCTATTCAGGGCAAAGGTATGTGTGGCGGCTTGTGACCTCTCTCCTACAGGCTAGTTTGAAATTTTGGTATTTGTAAATATACCCATTTCCTTTGGTTTTTATTTTGGATTATTTAAACTATCCAGGTGGGCACAGCTACTCACGTCTTTTTCCCTTAGAATGTCATCTGTCTATGCACTCTTTAAAATCCCATGGGCTTTAGTTTTCCACAGCACATGGGTCTCTTTGGCCATCTTTTATAAAATTTATACAGCTACTAGAATCCTCGTGCACTGCCATGATGACCTTCGGTACAGTTCCCAAAGCTCTTTGGGAACTCTGCTTGTTTTCTGAGTTTTGTTTCTCAGCTGTTATTTTTGCCCTATTCAGACGATTAAACTGAGGTCACAAAGGGCAAATAAATAATATCTGGGGGGCTATGCCAGGGTGCGCTGTGTACCATGCAGGCCAGACTTCTCACCTAGAGCCCTGCAAGCACCAGATAAAAGGTGAGTGCTCCTCAGGTAAATAGTCAGTGCTCCTCAGGTAAACAGTGCTCCTCAGGTAAACAGTGAGTGTTCCTCAGTAATCAGTCAATGTTCCTCAGGCAAACTGTCAATGCTCCTCATGTAAACAGTCAGTGCTCCTCTATGTAAATGATGAGTGCTCCCAGCATACCCCTTCTCCCTCCTAAGCACTTGGGCAAGAGCCAGGTGAAGTGTAAAGAAGTCCAATTTCAGTTATCCTTTCCTTAGGGATGTTTAGGACACACCTACAAGATCAAAATGGATGACATTCATTGGTTCTATAAATATCGAGCATCTACACAGTATGCAGAGGGTTTGGATCCTCCAAACCCTCCAGTAACAGGAACTAACATCTTCTCAACATTCTCTTTATGCCTGGTGCAGTCCACAGAATCGTAACATTATAAATGTATGTTTAGATTTTAATTTTTAAACAGGTAACCAACGGATGGGTTTCCCCCAGAAACAAATGTCAAAACGCACTTATTTACATAAATAAAACTAATATTTTGATATGGTTTGAAAAACAATTACTAGTTGTTTTATGAATACACAGACATTTCTCTCTGGAATTATATTCTGCTGTTTCCCTAAGGCAGTAACTTCCCAAATGACATCGGTAAACCTGAGCCCTCCCGTTCCCATGGCTTCTTGCGCAGGACGCCCAGTGCTCTGTCCCCACCCAGTTCACAGGACAGTGCTTTTCCACACCTAAGCATAGAATGACACTTACTCTGCATCACTCTGACGCCTGCCCACTGTGTGCAAGGCGATGCTGAGTCCTGCAGGCAGCCCCCACCCCTCCTCTTCCCTGCCCAAGGTCCCTGTCTTGGCCCCGTCTGATCATGGCTGCTCTGTGCATGCTGACATGGTAACTTAGTGGGCTTCCTGTTCCAGGTTTTCCAGTCCTAGTCAGGTCTTCAGTAGCAGATGCAGTCAGGCTGTCCCCAAACACTAATGTCTAGGAGGGGTTTTATTACTAAACTTTAATTTATCTAATTAACTAAGCAATAAATTTATTTTATTTATCTAAGTTAAGTTATGTAATATTCAGTAACAAAGAACATAGCACCCACTCTGACAAAAATCTGGGATACAGGGGAAATAGGTCATGCCTGCTTTCACCATCTCTCACGGGTCGAGAACGCCACACCCTCTGGATCACCATCTCTCAGGGGTCGAGAATGCCACACCCTCTGGATCACCATCTCTCAGGGGTCGAGAACGCCACACCCTCTGGATTATCTTTCCTGTTCTCCCCACTGTGGCCCCAGCCGTGTGTTTGCTGGACTGGCTCTTTCCTGTTAATGACGACAGTGAAGTAGATGCTTCCAGAGTCAATTCAGTACCAGCTCAGGTTCCCTACCAGAATGCACAGAAGGCACAGACCTCAAACCCAGGCCGCTTTCCCACAACAGGCTCAACCACAGAGTTTCTATAATAGGAAGGGAAGTTTTTTTTTATTATTGAATATATAATACACACTCACAAACACGCACTTAACACATGTCTAAAAGCTATCGTTTTTCCATTTCAGCATCCGGACTGTCCTGACATTTTGAGCTGGGTGTTCTGTGCTGGGTGACTGTGACCTGTGCCTTGTTCCTGACAGTGTCCTCTGAGATCATGAATCTGTCCCTTGGGGGAAGAAAGAGAAGCTTTATAGAGTTTTATAAACCTTTATATGTTTAGTTTATTGAGTGCCTAGGATTAGCAGAGAACTCAACACTAACAGTAAATGCTTTGATTTGTGTTTTTTAAGACTATAATTCTATATTTTATAAGCATGTAGTTGGGGTTCTATTTGTTGGAAGAGGGATTGTTTTCAGAATTTTACAATTGTTCTGACTTAAAACAGATGCATCGTGTATAGAAGTAGAAAATGCCCAGCAAAAACACCCGAGCTCTCATTCTGTTTTTTAACAGAAACACTTTAAAAACATGTTACAAATTAACTTGAATTAGATTGTGAAATTGCATACATAACTTGATTAGATTAAGAAAGAAATTGGGAAATTTAAGGGAAGGGCACATTTTTTAATGATTAACCTTAAGAATTATCATTATGTAACTGTGACTTGGGAAAAGCACAACCTTGCCTGGGGCTATTTGTCATTGTTTATCAATGCAAGACAAAATATTTTTAGAATAGCAATTAAACATGAACCATAGATATAATCACATTGTGATATTTACAATATTAAGTTTAATAAAGTAGAATTACAAGTCCTTAAGTAAATAGTAATAACATTTAACATGAAGATTATTTTTAGTTTGCTGTAACTACACCAGCATGTATCTCCATCTGTCTGTATATATGTACATAAATACAATATACATTAAAATTTCATTATGATATGTTTCTGACTGGCTTAGAGCTCTCTGTGTAGCCCAGTAGAATCCTCAAGTCAGGATTGCCAGCATGCACACCTGGCTTAAAGTTCTTAATAAAATCAAAAGTTATATAAAATGATTTGTAGTGACAAGGCATATTGAAAGGCACAGTTTTATTTAATTGCTGAGATTTAGTGGTGGTAGAGTATTGAAGTATCTGGAAACAAAGTGATTTGTAAGAAAAAGAAGTTGATTAGGAATAGGGGGCATTTGGGATTCCCATATAAGGACACGGTATAGGTTGGAAAGTCCATGCAACTACAAGCCAAATACATAATAAACATTTTCCAGTAAAAAAATGACGTGACCCTAAGGGACAAGCATGCTCCTTTAAGGATGGGAACTTTTCAAAACTCATTGGGAGCCCCATCTTTCTCTGATAGCAAAACCAGACAAGGTCAAATACACACAAACTACAACCACAAACCAAAATATCTAATAACACAGGAGGAAAAAAATCTCAGCCAGGAACTGGAGAGATTGGCTGAGTAATTAACAGAACAAGCCCTTGTAGAGGACCCAAGTTCGGTTCCCAGCACCCACACTGGGTGGCTCACAGCTGATTGTAACTCCAGTTGGGGGTGGGGGGTGGGGGGGACCCAACAGACCCTCTCAGCCTCTGGAACGTTGGTACTCATGTGCACATAACTCTCCACATGTATATTTAAAATATTTTAAAAAGGAAGTTCCCAATACAATACTATACAAGTAAGATACCGAGTCCCACAAGATAAAAATGGCAAGTGGTTCTATAGTCCAGTTTTAAATTGGTTTATTTGTTTTTGATGTTCAGATTTTTCATTCTTTTGTATATTCTAGATTCTACCCCTCTGCCAGGCTTAAGGTAAACATTTTACCCATCATGCAGGCTGCCTCTTTGCTCAAATGATGGTCTCTTTCACGGTACATAAGCTCTTCAGCTTTGTGAGGTCCCATTTCTTGTTAGTCCGGATGCCTGTGCTATTGGGATCCCATTCAGAAAGTCCTTTCCTGTGCACAGAGTTAAAGCCCACTCCCTTCTTTCTCTTCTACCATATTCAAGGTGTCTGGTCTTACATTGGGGCTCTTGATCCATTTGGTGTTGAGTTTTGTGTAGGGTGATAGATATGGATCTATGTTCAGTCTTCTACTTGAAGCCACCCACTTTGACCAGGACCACTGATCAAAGATACTCTCTTTTCTCCACTTTGTATATTTAGGTCAAAAAACAAACAAACATACCAAAAAAAAAAAAAACCTCATCAGGTATCTGTGTGTGAAGTTGTGTTTGGGTTTTCAATTCTATTACAATGATCAGTGTTTCTTTTTATGCCAATACCTTGCTGGTTTTAATTACTATGTTTCTGTAATACCACTTGAAATCTGGAATGGCAATGCCTCCAGCAGTTGTTGTTCAGAGTTAACTTGACCATCCCAGTGTGTGTGTGTGTGTGTGTGTGTGTGGTGTGGTGTGTGTTTCCACAAAAAGTTTTTGCTTTTCAATTTCTGCGAGGAATTGTGTTGGAATTTTGATGGGGATTGCACTGAATCTGTAGATTGCTTTTTGGTAGGATGGTTATTTTCATATTTGTTGATCCTACTGATCTACAAACATGGGAGATATTTCCATATCTTCTAATGTCCTCTAGTTTTGATAATGCAGGTCTCTTTCACTTGCTTAGAGTCATACCAATATAGTTTTGAGACAATTGCAAAAGGTGGTATTGTTTCTCTGAAGGAAAGGCATTCTTTCTTAGTACATTTGTCATTTGTATATAGGAAGGCTATTGATCTGCTAGGTTGTTGCAGGAAATATTAAGTTATCAAAAGGTTAGAAATTTGGGAGAAAACTTTTACCATTATTAATTGGCCCTATTATTACTTTATTGACATTTTGTAATTGTAATTATAGTATATATAAATCTAATTGGCTAGCTAATCAAGCATTAAGAATCATACTTTACCAGGTAATTGGGATGTGTGGGTGCTGGGTGGGAGTGAGAGGAATTCGGAGTCCCCCGCTGGAGAGATGGCTAACAGAGAGATGGTTGAGTGAACTGGCCCAGAGAGGCCCTGTGGCCCAGAAGGGGAGCTTATGGGTCTAGAGACCAACAACTCCAGAGAGGCCGCAGTGGGAGCATAGTCAGAACCCACGGAGAGTTGGCAGGACGGTCGTTTTTAATATCTCCCACAACACTGGGTTAATTTTGTATTCTGTTATTTTGTTGGACATTTTCAAAAGAGGAAACATAAACGGCTGAGAAAAACTTAAACATGTTCAACATCCTTAGCCATCAGGGAAATTAAAATTAAAATCGCTGTGAGATTTCATCTTACCCCATTCAGAATGGCCAAGAAGAGTACAAAAAATGATAAGAGATTGTGGTTAGATGCAGAGAAAGGGGAAAATTTATCCATTGCTGCTGGGAGTGCAAACTGGTACACCCCCTATAGAGATCACTGTGCAGGTGTCTCAAAAAGCTGAAAATATATCAACAAAAACATCCAGCTATATTACTCTTAGACATATTGCCTAGTGGCTCTTCATTTTACCTCAGAGATACTTGCACATTCATGTTCATTGCTGCTGTATACATAAGAGCCAGAAATTGAACACACCCTAGATGTCTATCAACTGAAGAATAGATAATAAAAACATTTACACAATGAAAAATGTAATTTGGAGGCAAATGGATACATCTAGAAACAATGGTCCGGATGGAGGAGGTAACCCAGACCCAGGAAGACAAACACTGCAAGAGGACGCGTAACTAAGGATGCTAACTTTGCAGCTTTAGATGGGGGAGTTTCATTTAGAACAACTACAGAGATTGGGTGGCTAATGAGGGACCAGGGAGAAAAGAAGAATAGGCCAAAGAAGGGGAACTACAATAAGTATTGTAAGGAGATAAAGAGGAAACTAAAATTGGAGAATTAAACAGGAAGGGACTGGGGAAGGAAGAACAAAGGAAGGAACTAAGTAGGGACAACTAACACCAAAGATCCTTTTGAAAAGCCATATGGAAACCTACTACTGCAGAAGCTTCCTACAATACCTATGAACATGAAAGGAACCTAAACTGAGTTACCATATAATGGGAGAGACTATGCCCAAACTAGCTATCTTATGTTATCAAGTAAAACCTCTGGAACCAGGAATGGGTTACATGTTGTTGAGGTCTTGGCCAAAGGGATCCCACAGACTTCCCCAAACAATTGCCAAGGCAATTGGTTGCTCTCTATAACCTGATGCTAAGGTTGAAAACACCACTTACTTACATCAGCAAACATGGAGGGAGTGAGCTGGTGCACAGCTAGAAGCTTTACCCCTTCTGACTAGTGTCCATGGTGCTGGAAGATACCATGCACGCTGCAGGAGGAGAAAGGTATTCATCAGTATTTCCATGCAACTACGCTAGTGCACCATGATATACTCCACAATATACTGGTGCAAAGGTTGCACAAATGTTAGGGGAGCAACCAACCCCGTTTTGTTGGATTTAAGGCCCATTCTATAAGATAGAACCCATATGCAACCCTGCTAAAGAAGCCAAGAACCTAGACTAGATAGGTCATAGGTCTTAATAGAAAACCTGCAACCATTGTTCTTCTTAGTGAACATAGCAACAAAACAACTCCTAATGACATATTGCTATGCCCATAGATCATCAGTGCACTGCTCAACCCTCATCTCTTTCAGTAGATGGGAATCAGCACAGAGACATACGACTGGATAACATACAGAGAATGGGAGACTTTTGAGCACTCGGCCCTGAATGAGATGTCTTTATCAAAGCCCTTCCCTCCAGGATCAGGGCTCTATGCAGAAGAGGAAGTGGAGAGACTGTAAGAGTGAGAGGTGGTGGATGATCCCAAGGAGAGAGCATCTTCCAGATGCAATAGAGCTGATGTCCATAAGGTCTCAACAGACACCATGACAGCACATCAAAGAGCTGCACAAGTTCAAACCAGACAAAACTCCAGCACGGATAAGAGTACATGGACAGAAAGCCCCACCCCCAACCATGAAGCTATTTGGAGTTGATACATGCTGGGGAAAGCAACATCAGTTTTCTCTGATGGAGTGGAACTAGGTATGTCAACTAATGGCTTCAGAGCAGGTCCCATGCTCAGGAGTCATTGGCCACCACAAAAGGGTCTCTCTGTTTCTTTATGTGCTGTTTGTTTGTGTGTGTGAGAGTGGGGTTTCTGTTTCTTTTTTCATTAATATTTTTGAGAGGGAACAAAAATCAGGAAGTTGAGTGGGTGGGGAGGGATGTATATATGAGAGGTTGGGGAAGGGAAGAGAATATGACCAAATATATGAAAAATTAAAAGCAACACATTTTTTAAAATAAAAGAAACCAGACTAAGTGTGTGAACCTTCCATCAGAGATGGGTGAAAGGCGTATGAACCCTCTCCCTAAGGAGCCATTCACAGTGCATGGCTTGCTAGGGGAAGCAGAGTCAGCCTTCTCTAGATGAATTTCTCTACCAGTTTGTTTCTTGATTCCCCAGAGTTGGTTGCCTTCACAAAGAGTGAGACTCCTGTTACACCATCAGCCCTATGTTTCAATGGTCCTTTCCATCTTTCTAACATTGCCGGACACCCTCTAAGCTATGAAGAGGTGATGGATCTGCTAATAATTACTCCCTTGTGTGTGGAAAGTTGTAGCAAGATTGTTCTTCTCACTTTGTCTTTAAAGGGGACCTAGTAGAAGATTCTGTGTTCAGTGGATGTTATGCAAATATTTGCGCTCATTCAACCATGGGCTAAAAGGATTATTTGTTCCTGACTGTGTCAGTTTTCTTGCTCAGAAAATGCTTTATCAGATTTGTCAAAGAACTGAACAAGGCATTTTCTTGGCAACTGATCTTTCGGCTGCCCAGTCATCTTACATTTTTATTTCGTTTGCAGTGAATGAATAAGGATTTAATTTGAGGTTTAAGACAGTACTACTAATAATGCTCACCCTACTTTGCAGTTATATATTTGAATGGCCATAAAAGGAGTGTTTTAACTTTACTATCTTAAGCTGCAATGCATTTGTTGGCCAAGAACCATAGAATTATACAACTCCTGGCATGCGTCAAATACAGTGTTATTCATCCAGTAAGACCTGTTATAAAACAAACTTTCCCATATAACAAACAAGAAGTTAAATGAACACCGTAGATTATGACTCCAGCCAAAGCCTCACACAATGGGGACGTTCTAGGAAGCCCAGTTTGATCCATTCCACCTTGAACAGAAGCCCTCAGCAACCACGTACTGTGCGCACCTCACCACCCCTCAAACATAATCCCAACTCTCACTCTGATTGCAAGGAAGAGTTCTCTAAGCTTTGTTTCTCTTTACTTCTAAAACTGAAGTCAAGAAATATGTTCTTAAGCATAAAAACAAAGTAAACTCTTAGCTCCTTTCTTCTTATCTAGTGCTTTTGTTTAGGAATGAGAAATGGGCTCTCCTAACCACTGAAGGTTCTGGGAAGCGCTTGTCTACATCCAAAAGGAAATCTCAAGAGAATTAGTGTAATGGAGAACTAAATCTCTCAGAAACAGATGACACGAGGTCTCAGTACTAGGGTGCCGGTCCTGACACTATGAGGAGTCCTCCATTTTACTTCTGTTACCTGAAGGCTGTTTGGCCTGCCAGAATTCTGATCCTAATTTGGACTATCATCCCTTAAAAAAGTGTGTGTGTGTGTGTGTGTGTGTGTGTGCATGCTATGTTAAGTGTGTGTGTGCACACTGTGTTAAGTGTGTGTGTGTGTGTGTGTGTGTGCATGCTATGCTAAGTGTGTGTGTGTGCATGCTATGTTAAGTGTGTGTGTGTGTGCATGCTATGTTAAGTGTGTGTGTGTATGCTGTGTTAAGTGTGTGTGTGTGTGTGCATGCTGTATTGTGTGTGTGTGTGTGTGTGTGTGCATGCTGTGGTGTGTGTGTGTGTGTGTGTGTGTGTGTGTGTGTGCATGCTGTGTTAAGTGTCTGTGGAGGTCAGAGGACCTCTGGTGTCAGTCCTTACTTTTCACTGTGTTCGAGATGGTTCACCACAGGGTAAGTGGCCTGTAAACAGGGAGTAGAGCCGTGCAGCACACAGCCAGGTTTGTGTGGATTCTAGCCGTTTAAACTCGGGTCCCCACGTTTG
Source organism: Apodemus sylvaticus (assembly GCF_947179515.1). Lineage (NCBI taxonomy): Eukaryota > Metazoa > Chordata > Mammalia > Rodentia > Muridae > Apodemus > Apodemus sylvaticus. The sequence continues at coordinate 24,344,629 of NC_067475.1, read as the reverse complement.
CATGCAGAGCCACCTCCCTTTGTTGCCTCTTTGTGGGAAAAACAACAACAACAACAACAACAACAAACAACAGCAACAAACACAACTCCCACTTTGTTTGAAGAACAATGGCTCTCATCTTTTCTACAAGTTCCTTGGAGTCGCTAACCCAGGAGGAATAACTGCTTGGCTCTGATAGCTATCAAGGTGGCCACTGTATCAGAAGATCAGTTAGTCTAGGGTTAGCACACTGAGCATGTGGGATGTGGACAGCTCCAGAGAAGCGACCTCCAGATGCTCCAGCCTTCTCTCACAGACACAGAGGCTTCTATTGGACCTGCTCCTTCTGACCTATCCTCAGATGGCTCCACAGACCCTGGACAGCAGGAAACAGCCAACCCTCCTAAAACTGGACAACACCCCCTACCTCCATTTCTCTAGGTTCGCTAGAGACATGTCACCCCCAAAGCCAGCTGCGAGTAGTCAGATATCACGACGATCCTAGGCCTGCTCCGCCTTCACCGCGTTCTAATTTTGTCTTTTTAATTAAACCACAATAGAGGAATGCTAGCATTCTGTCTAAGCTCCACCCCACAGTTACCTGGCAACAGCCAGGTAGGCCTGACCCCCTATAAAAGGGGCTGCTTGCCCCCTCCTCCTTCTCTTTCCCTCTTGGTCTCTTGCCTTCTTGCTCCCTCTTTGTCCCCCCTCCCTTCCCCATTCCCTTCCCCCTCTCTTCATATGCTCATGGCCTCCTCTCTCTCTCTCTCTCTCTCTCTCTGTGTCTGTCTTTCTCTGTCTCTGTCTCTCTCTGCCTTTATCTGCCTCTACTACTCTCTTAACTCCCCTCCCCATGCCCTGAATAAACTCCGTTCTATACTATATGTCATCGTGTGGCTGCCCCTCAGTGGGAAGGGATGCCTTGGCATGGGCCCACTGAAATAACCCCTTCCCCCACACCTCACCACACATCCACCAGAACATATCTCTTCTCTCTTTATCTTTTTACAGAGGCACGAACACGGAGAATTTTTATAGGCGTAGTGAGATATATTTCTTGATGTCAGTACGTTAGACAGCATTTCCAGGACCAGGAAGAGGCTCTATAAGGGAAAATAGCTAATCATCCCTTGAAATGTCTCTACTCCACTCGGGAGACCTCTAAGGAAGCAAGGTCTCTCTTTGAACTTTAATCCAGTTTTTTCTCCTTTTCAAAATTTGCACAAGCGAAGTCACTGAGAGTACTTTGACCGGAGGGTAGTGTGATGCTGTGACCTCACCTATTTGGCTGAAACCAAACTTGGTGGAAATGACATCCTAGATGCTCAAAGGTGATTCAGCTTAGCCCTTCATTCTCCCCTACCGTTTCCTATTTCCTGAGTTCTCAAATTTGTGGCCGGAGCACTGGGGCTCACTCAAATGGAAAACCTGAGGTCCATGTTGATCTCGTTATCCATTTCTACATCTCACGGATCCTGGGAGAATGTGAACCATCATTCCCTTCTTTCTCTTCTCCCTGTACCTTTCATCCAGATTCCTGCAACCTAATGCACATCCTGCCTCCTGTGGAATAGATCTGGACTAGCTAATCCAAGTGTTCCTCTTTTTCTCCTCTTAAAAATACCAAGAGAGATATTTGTTTGTTTTTGTTTTAAGAGCGAAGGAGGAGGCAGAACCAAAGCCTTCCCAACATCTTCTCCCCTGGAGCCTCAAAGCATGAGGTGTCCTAGTCATTGTCCATCATCCCTGCGTGAGTGACACTGAGGTTTGCTCATGTAGGAGTGGGAAGAATGGGATGTCACCTGAAAGGGTAGCGGGAATGCCACCACCGGTGCGCCCAGGGGCCCGGGCTCGGAGTCCCTCTACCTCTCCTCCTGGCTATTGGAGCAGAATCTCTTCCTTACTCTTCTCTGGCCTTACTGTCCCTCTGTAACAGAAGACAGTGGTTTATGTTAGTCACCTGTCACATGCAGTTCAAGCTCCCTGAGGAACTGGCTCTGGAGGCAAGGAGGGACCCCATCACAGATCCAAGCATGATCTTCTGAGATACTTTCTCCAGGGGGGCTAGCCCCTGACCCCGTGAGAAAGGAAACAGAAAGTGGCAGAATTATTCCAAGTGAAGATATCATTCACATCCTTAAGACCAAAAAGGACAATATGGGAGTCAAAACCCTGGCCCTGAGCACAGCTGGGAGCTGACAGTCCCAACACACACACCCACAACTACAACACACACACCCACCGCAACAACACATGCACCCACCGCAGCAACACACGCACCCACCGCAGCAACACACGCACCCACCGCAGCAACACATATACCCACAGCAACAACACATATACCCACAGCAACAACACACGCACCCACCGCAGCAACACATGCACCCACCGCAGCAACACACACACCCACAGCAACAACACACACCCACCGCAAAAGACTCTGCCACAGTTCATCCCATTGTGTTAAAATACCCGTGGTGGGGGACTGAAGAGACGGCTCAAGAGTTAAGAGAGTCCACTTCTCTTCCAGAGGGTCTGAGTTCACTTCCTAGCACCTATGCCAGGTGGTTCATGACAGCCCGTAACTCTGGCTCGGTGGGATTTGTTGCTCTCTCTGGGTCTCTAGAAGACCCTAGCACACAGAAGATACACATACATATACACACATAAAAATAAAAATCATTTAAATGATGTGAACTTCCTGTGGTGAGAAGGAAGGACTAGTTAGAAGGCAGCTGCTTGGGACTCTCTTTAAAGTCAGTCAGTCACGCTGGCTGATTGTCCCTTGTCCCTTTCCCAGTGGTTTCTGCTGGTCACTGTGTCTGTTTAGATGCCCCACTGTCTTTCTGGTGTTCACTGATTGATCTAGTCTTTCATCCCTGCTGGCTCACCCCTTCTCTCTCTGTATGAGACTAACTCTCCACAAGTCAGGGTTGAATGCTACAGACTTCAGCATTATTGTTCATTACAGACGAGGCTGCTAAGACTTTGGGGATCATAATTTTTTTAAGTGAGTGATACAGGGTCTCCTATAATCTGGGCTAGCCTGGAACTCATTATCTTGTCAAGGATGGCTTCTAACTTCTGATTCATGATATGCTGCGAGTCAGATCCAGGATTTTGTGCATGTTAGGCAGGCAGTCCACTAACTCAGCTGCTTTCCCAGTCTCCATCATGACGTTCTTAGATTGCTTGGGTTTAAAAAAATAAGTTAACTAAGTATTTTCCGAAACCAAAAGAAATCATCCAGAACCAGAGTGTGTGACTTATAGTTTGTGTAGCAATCTTCACAATCCTTTTGAAACTGCCAATCACTCTAGCTATCATGTTATCTTCATCCAATTTAAGGTACAGTGAGAACTTAGGGAAAGCCCACGGTCTTTCTTGTCTTGTCCCTAAGATGTGTCTCTACAACGTCCCCTAAGCTACGAAACTGAAAGACAACCCCAAACCCATTGCTCTTTTGCTTAGAAGGTGTTCAGAGACTCCATTTTTCCTCTAAGTTTCTTAACAGAATTGGAACCCTTGCATCAGCTCGACAACCTCTCTCTGCCTCTGCACCAACACTGTCTGCTCGGGGTGTGTTGAATAAAATGCTGTGGCTACTGCACTAGCCCCACGGGACATCTTCTTGCGTCCTCTCAGTAAGTCCTCCTGTGAGCTCCTTTCACCACACCCTCCCTGCCGTTGATAATTTCTCTCCTCCTTTAGGAGTCAGCGGAGGCCTCTTCAGGATGTCTATTCTCACCCCAGTCTTCCCCCACCCATGTGCTCTCCAGAACCTGGGTCTGATTCTGCCATCGTGTGGACCATGTCATACTTTACTGTTCCTGCTGTTCCTTCACAGGTCTATTCATCTAGTACCAGCTGCTTGAACAAGAAGTGACACCCATCGGTGTCTGAAGTACGTGTGAACATGAAAGACTAGTTTCTTCTGCAGAATTTCTAACAGACCAGAAGGTGGCAGTATGGAGCTAAGTGCGGGGGGGGGGGGGCGGGAGGGGGAGCGAATTGGCAAGTTAGTTCATCTCGGAAGAAAAGCAGAACTAGGTCTCTCTCTCTCTCTCACAGACACACACACACACACACACACACACACACACGCATGCACGCACGCACACACACAAGGGGATAAACTTTCACCTGAGCCTTGTTTTCCTTTCCCAGCAGAATTCAGGAAAAGGAATCCTGGAGGAAATTTTTGCTCAATAGAAACAGCACACCCAGAAATACTGGACCAATGGAGGGTCCTATAAAACACACACCCTCTCATTTGTTCACGTAGTGCCTGTAAACTGATCCCCCAAATGGTCTGTTCAGTCCATAAACCACTGTCTAGTTTACAGACAATTTCATGGGCTGAGGGATTATTGGGGGGAAAGTGTTTACCCTTCTACTGTGGTTCCACACCCCTCTCTCAGTTCAACTCCACCCCCACCCCATCCGTGGCCTAATCAGTCCAGCACACCTCTTCTCACCACCAGGTTCTAAATAAATCCAGGCTGAAACCACAGCTCTTAGTTCAGCAATGCCTGGCTTCCGCGTTGTGGGTGCCCACCCGCACCCTCACCAGCACCCGCCTGTGGAGTCCAAAATGGCAGGCCAGAAACCTGAGTTGTTCTTAGATAGCTGTCTGCAGTCAGAGCTGAGGATCTCCAGTCTGAAGGCAGGAAGGAACTCAGGATCGGGTACCCAACAGGGCTGCCGGAGCAAACTGAAAAGAGTTTAATGAGTTTTTCCCGTGTGGAGTCAGGGTCAGTCACACTAAGAGGGTGATAAAGGACGGGGGGGGGGGCGGGGGGGGCTATGATAAAGGGACACTGTTACTGCCCCTAGGTCCGAAGGGCAAAGGGAAGAGAAGAGAATTATCAATATCTGGCAAGCGCCGGAGCCACAAATGAGGGTCACTGCCAGGAGCAGAGGCCAGCTGGGAGGCTGACTGCTTTTCAGACCCGTCACCAGTCAGAAGCCAGATCTGCCCCACAAAACCTGACTAGGTCTCCTTTCAATCATGAGAAATGAGGCTGCGTTTTCATTTCTGTAGACTGTCAACTATGAGAGAGTCACCATAACCCCTTCTTTCGTTGTGATAGACCCCACATGAACTTTATAGGTCAATGCTAAGTAATAGCTATTTCCCTTATTATTATAAACACAAATCTTCCTTAATGCCAATTAGCAAAAACAAAACACAACACTGTAATAAAAACAAAAACTAAAACAAAACAAAAACAAAAACACCTGTTACTAGACTGAGTTCAGGCTACCCAGCTAATCCTGGGAAGTGTTAGCATATGAAAAGCACACAGGCTTGCTCTTTGACCAAGAAGGAAGCCTCAGGATTTTAATGAGCCGAGGGAAATTAGAGTAGATATGAAATTTGCAATTCGCTTTTACAACCGTCCCTTCTCTAACAGAAATGGATGATGCATATGTGCGGAAATGAGTTTGGAGTTTTGAAGAGACAGATGACCAAGGATTAAAGACTCCATGTCTGCACCAAGGACACCCTCTAGGAAACACTCATATAAAATATGGCGTTACACCATCTCAGAAAACACCCACACTCCCTGTGCACGGCTTTCTGTCTCTTCACCTAGCACCCAGTTCCTTTCTCTCGTTCTCTGTCACACTGTGGGAGTGGGGTACACGCCCTGTGTACACACTCGCGCCAGAGGGGGGATTCCGGCCATCTTCCTCTCTCACTTTCACCTTCATCTTTGAGGCAACGCCCTTCCCTGAGCCTGAAACCTCCTGTTTCCTCTGGGCTGGCTGGCCAGCAAGCTCTTAGGATCTGCCTTTTTCTGCTCCCAGGGCCAGGCTTACAGGCAAATGCAGCCGTGCTGGCTTTGAGGTGCGGGGTGGGGGTGGGGGTGGGGGTGGGGGTGGGGGTGGGGGCTGGGAACTTAAAGTCTTCTTGCTTTCACACCAAGCACTCTCATCCGCTGAGATGTTTTCTCAGCCCTGGCGCTTGAAGTCTTTATGGCAATTACTTTGTGTGTTAGTTTGGTGACAAGTATTTCTTTTTCTCTTTCTCTTTCTCTTTTAGATAAATATTTTATATGACACCTTCCAGGTTCCAGGGCCACTCGAGGCTGGCTGTGTATAATTGTCAAAGGTGTATAGCTAGTACAGGTTCGATGTCAGATACCGCTGACATTGAGGTCGATTTGGGGTCTAGTACCTACCGGATGGTTCATGTCTACAATCCATCTTGGAGAAAGCCAGGAACAAAGTGCTCTGTATCACTAACCATTAACCTTAAAGGACAGGGAGCCCTGTGTATGATTAGCTCCGTATTCAGCTATGAAAATACAAGAAGCCATCAGGACACACTTGGTTCTGTTCCAGCAAACTGAGGGTTTGTTCCTCCAGATAGGAACCCTTGAGTTCTCTCGGGGGAAGTGAATGAATGTGGGATTTAAAATATCCTTGCCGCCCTTCTTATTCTTTTCTAGAACAAAGTCACAGTCCATTTCAGGAGCAGAGAAAGGAGTGTTTGAAGGTGGTGCAATGTTCTTGCCTAGCTCAGGACTCACCTTGGGAGAGCCAAAGGGGCTTTCCTCTTCGTCACGGTGGAGTGAAGCTGTTGACTGGGTAGGGAAGTGGCTGCCTTTGTCCTTTGGTCTCAGTTCCTTAACCACCCGGTGAAAGGGGACTGAAGTAGAAGTCTGAAGGGGACTTTGTTCCTCAGGGCTTTATGTAGACAAGAGAACTTGTCTTCTCATCCCTTTGACTAAGAAAGGAGACATTTCTTATGACCAGAAATCAGGAGCCACAAAGGCGCTGCCTTTTCTTAAAGGACAGTGACAGCTCTCCATCAGGGTGTGGTCTTTTGAGCCGTGGACTCCTAACCACTGGTGCTTCATGGTAGCATCCAGGAGAGAGAAGCTGACCAGGGCTTAGGCTCAGTGCTACTGGGTGTGGAGCTTCTCGGGGAGTCCTGGGAGCTGCTGCAGGGTAAAGCTGAGTTAGTTCTTAGAGGCTAGGGGTGGGGTGGAGGGTGGGGGTGCACTGAAAATGAGACTCTGACCATCGTCCAGGAGATGCTGGCCGCTTCATCTTCTCCAGCCTCCGCCCAGTGTGTCCAGATGCTGCACACATAACCAAATCAAGCCAAGTTATAAATGTCCCATGAACAGCCTGTTCTCATTATGGTTTTGTTTTGCTTTGTTTCCTGTTTTTTGTCCATTTGCTGCCTTGGCCTCCTGACTCAGCATCTTGTTTTGAAGCTCTGGCTAGCCTAGAGCTTGCTATGTAGTAGACTGACTTCAGTGTCATTGTAATCCTCTGCCTTAGCCTCCCTGGGATCACAGGCATGTGCCTCTATGGCTGGTACTATTTTATTAATAAATGTTTAGGTGTAGTCCATAGAGTATACCCAGAGCCCAAGGAGCCCCTTCTGGATGGATAAATATCTCAATGTGTCTTTTCCTTTTGTGAAAATGTTGCTATGTTGTGAATGTTTGTGTTCCCCTTAAAATTCATGTGTTGAAACCCTAATCCCTAAAGTGATGGTGTTAGGAGATACGGTCTTTGGGAGAGGATTGGTCCATGAGGATGGTTCTCTTGAAGGGTTTCATGGCCTCATGAAGAAGCCCGAGGAACCCCACTCACCTCTCCCAGCATATAAAAGCACTCGCGTACACCCAGGAAGCGACCTTTCACCGGCCTTTGATCATGTGGTTTCATGATCAATGACTTCCTAGATCCTCAGGGATGAGAAATCTGTTTCCATTGTCTACGAACTAGCTGTCAATAACATTATTTCATTTATGGCAAACAGACAGCGTTTCCAGTACAATTTCACCCGGGCTACTGAACCTGGACACATAACAGAGGAGAAGGCTGTCGGGTGTGCCTGGGCCTTGCCTTTACCATCATACCTCTCTCTAGAGTCAGAAAGTGGGGGGTTCCAGACCATCCTGAGACCTAGAAATCTTAACAGGGCTTAACATACCCTTCTCTTGGCTGCCAGGCCAGTGGACTCACCCAGTCTCGCACACCTAAGGTTGTGAAGGCTCCTTAGCAAAGAGTCAAAGGCAGTGGTCCAGAGTGTAGTCTCTGCCTGGAATTGCACCAGCTATGAGCTGAGCTTCCAGAATGACTATTTCTGATGCTTCTGGGGACACAGAATGAACAGGATGCTGGTTTGCATTTAAAGGTCTCAAGAAAAGGAAAGTCCGAGTCGCCATGCTTTTCCCTGAGGGAGAATATTTACAGCTCTGTGCCCCATCCCCTTGCTTGGTGAGGTGTGGAAGGCAGCACGGGAAGGGGGACTCGTCTCCTGGTGCCACCAGTGGACTCTTCCACTGGCTGTGGTGAAGCCAGACAATACTTCTCTGAGAGGCTGAAGGATAAGCTGAGAGCAGTGAGGAGTGTTGAAGAACAGGAGCTCAGTGATGGAGGGCGCCTCCCTCCTCAGCTTCGAGCTCTCCGAGTCTCACAACAGCATCTCTGATTTTGGCATAGGCCCAGTGCACATGGACAAGAGGATGAGATCAGTGAGCCTAATAAAAGTCTGCTGTGAAGAGAGGAAAATCAAAGTCAGTGATGTCCACACTAAGGATCACATTCTTCACCAGTAGTAGCTGTACATTTGCAGAGTGAGAAGTGATTTGTGACCTGGGTACCATGCATAAGAATGGAATGAAGGCGGCAACCATCTCCTTGCTAAAATGTGTTTATACCAAGGCTATCTTCCCATTTAATTTACACAGCACAACTGTATGCTCAATTTGTGCAAAAGGGAGATTCTTTGTCACTTGTCACTCTATTCCTGTACCCACTATCACTCCCTCCACATTCCAGGGGCCCGACACCCAGCATCAAGTTACCCATGGTGTATGCTGGTACCATGGGAGTTCATGCCAGACCGAAAGAGATTACCCAGATTCTTCAACCTGAAGACTGGTGGGCTTCAAGCAGAGCTAGAAGACCAAGGTTTCTTCTTAATGCCGTTTCTTCTGATCCTTCCAGCAGGGCACTGCACTTTCCAGGAGCTAGAGTATCTTTATTATCAAACTTTGGAACATAGAGAATTGTTCTCAGCCAGTTGTAAAAGGGCCAGGGGACAATGTGTGCTCTACAGCCCTCCAAATGATTCTAATCTCTGGTTAGGAGCCCCCTGCAGAAGTCATCCGTGGAGACATCCATCCTCCCCATCTGGTGGATGTCCCTCCAACTGTGGTCTGCCAAAGTGTTGCATAATTTCTGCTAGAGTATCTCCAAGTCCCATAAATCACAGTTCGTCCCATAATTATACTCAACAGTTGGGAAAATAAATAGCAAAAGACACCAGTGGACATGAATACAAGGGTGATGTAGAAATGATATTCAGGCAATGAAGAACGACCAATGTCACCTCAACAGGGAAACAGGAAGGTCTGGAAGCCGAGCATCACAGTAGACTACACAGGCTCTTTCTGGTCCCAAGTTCTCCAGAGCTCTGCTGTCCACACTCAGAAACAGGTCTGATCCTTTGTCTCTATATCAGCCTCTCTTTGTGGCTTTAGGTGATTTTCTATAGTGCCCCTGAGCTCCTTTGTATGTAAATGAACAACTTGGTTTCTTTGGTACCCCGTCGGTTACTCCACATCCTCAATTATATTTCTGTCCCTTTTTTCCTCAGGGATTACAATGCAGTGCACTGCTCCTCTTGGCATTTCCACGGATGCTTTGGGCATTCTTTCTGATATTTAATTTGAGATAGTTTCTAGTTTTCTTTTTATCTTTTAAACTCAATTTTCTTCCTTCTGCAACATGTGGTCTACTCTTGATTCCATTAAGAGTGTTTTGTTTTCATCCAAATGTCTGAAAGTTCAACTTGGATGCTTTTCTTATTATAGTAAAACATCATTAAAAAAAAATCACCAGTTTACTCGTTTAGGGTGTGGTATTCAGTAAAGCTGCCTTTACTTGGATTATTGAAACACACTTCCAGAAATCTTTATCTTGCAAGACTGAAACAGGATATTATTTGAGATTAAAATATAACTACATAATTTCCCTTTCCCATTCTTCCCTCCAAACTTCCCACTGACCCTTTCCTGTTCTCTCTCAAGTTCTTGGCCTTGTTTCTCATTGTTGTTGCATACATATATGTGTATACACACATCTTCCTAACCTATAACCTGTCGATCTGTATATTGTTATTATTCTGAATCTGTTTTCAGTGCTGAGCACTTGATATCAGATAATGCACTAGTGTGCTCTTCTGGGACACACTGCTCTGCTCTCATTGTTCCCTGGTCGATAGCAGTGCTTTAGGGTTGAGGCATCACGGGTTCTCCCGGCCTCTTTCCCAGGTCTGTTGTTGGTGTCCTTGTTCAGCTCATGTTCAGAAGTCACGATGGTGAGACTTTGTGTGTGTAGCTAGGAGACACAGACTCACAGCAAACCCACTGGTCCCCTGGCTCCTACAGCCCCTCTTCCATAATGTTCCCTGAGCCTTCGGTCCAGGAACGGTCATAGGCGGGTCAGCTGGAACTGGCTCCACAGCTCTGCATTTTGATTATATTAACTTTCAGTAGACTTTATGATTTAGAAATAATTTGGGGAGGAAAATTTTGGAAATAACCTTTTTCAGAGGTTCCTTCTCATTCTCCTGACTATGTTTTGGGGAACCTAAAACTTCTTTCCTGTAATCTCTTTTGTCTCTTATTGCTTTTGTCTCCTATGGGATTGAGTCATAGTAAAAAAAAAAATGGCTGTTGGCCAGCAAGATGACTGGAAGGTAAAGGCGTTACCTACAAGCCTGAAGACCTGAGTGTGATCCCTGAAACCCTCCATGGTGAAAAAAGAGAACTGAATCTTGAATCCTGAAAGTTGTCATAATACCTTTATATCCATGCCATGGCAAATGCCTACATACACACACACACACACACACACACACACACACACACATACACACACAACACAAATACACAGAGAGAATTATTTTAAAAATGAAAAATTACCAAATCTAATATGATAAAAGCTTTTAACTGATTTCTGCCTAGAGTTTTATAAGCTAAAGGTTTTTTTTTCCCCCATTTTACTCCAAGTTAGATTGTCTTTTTATTTAACGGGGATGAGGTCTCAGTTCGTTCTCATTCATGTGATGTACAGTATCACTAATAACATTGAAGAAGGATTGGTTTTCCTCCCACTGAATTATCTTGGTACCTTGTAGATATTGAACCTAATTCCCACTGTAAGGTTACTCCTGGATACTATCTGCCTTTAAGGTCTTACAACCATTAACCAGAGAGAGAAGTTTGGATGAGTTAGAAAGAAACCATGAAAACAAAAATCTCAACTTTGAATGTTACAAGCATTAAATAGATGTCACAAGGCAGCCATCGACAGCATGCCTATTGTGCAGCCTTTTCTCTGAACTGAAACATTCCATTTAGAGCCAGGAAGTTGGCCAATGAACTTGAACCCCAGATTATTGACTGATGTTGGTTGTAGGTGCAGACAGTAGACAGAGAAGCTCACCAAGATGCTAAGCCTTCATTTTCCAGAGGAGCAGAGGGTTTCAGCCTTCTCAGAAAAGACTGACCCCTGGCTGGCTCACTCCAGTTACTTTATTCAAACATTATCCAAGGTTAATTGGGGCTGGGAAGGTTCCATCTACCAAAGTTGTCTTGCCCTTGCTGCCGTGAGAGCAGACATTGCACACAAATCTCAGTCCCTTTGGATCATGGGTAACCATAATCAAAGGTAAGAACTCGAGAATTGCTGGGAGTGTCTTAGGACCGAGGCTGGCGCAGCTCCAAGCTCCCAACGCAGCACCAAGCACAGGTTTTCTAGAGAGACGGCACTTCTTCAAGGTTTGCACAGTCTCGAACCGAGTTCTCACCTCTAGTGACCCCCACAGCAAAGGTTTTGCTGAAACCTTTCACTCAAAGCCAGACACACCGATTTTACTATATACATCACTGTACCAGAACCCTAGGTTAGGTGGAGGTTGGAGACAGTTCACCTCCTCTTGTGGCCCAGCATGTGTGACACTCACAGACAACTCTTGGACACTCTCATGTGTGCAACACACACACACACACACACACACACACTAATAACAACAAATAAAAGTAATTTTTAAAAAGACTCAAGAGATAACTAAACTTAATGAAGCTGAAAAGTTGCAAGGTTCGTGTTACACTTACGTTGCCAACTTGCTGTGCATGGGTGTGTGTCTCGTTCATCTGTGTGTAGTTAGTGTTGTGAGCAGTGGTTTCTTCTCACTGGCATTTGTCCTTGTATCTGCTTTCATGCAGTTACACAGTGGTAGATGCATGTGTGTATCTGGGTGTGTAGGTACATGTGTGCATGCATGTATGCTTGTGTGTACACATGTATGCGGTGGCCAGAAGACAGCTTCAGGTGTTATCTCCCTCACCCACACACTGTTTTGATATCCACAGCTTCGTAATACATCTTGGCATCAGGAAGTGTGATGTCTCCATCTTTGTTCTTGATTCTTTTCACTACTTTGGTGACTCAATGTTTCGGAGTCTCCCATACGTTCTGAGAGTGGTTTTTTTTTCTATATCTGTGAAACATTTCCTTGAGATGATGATATGGATTTCATGGAATCTGCCAACTACTTGGTTGCAAGGGATATTTTTACTCCATTTTCCTAGCACCGTCATATAGCTCGTGTTTCCTTATAAGAAACAGGTGTACTAAACATTTTATCTAGCGCTGTTAAATAAAGTATACCAAGGGTTGGGCACCTTCTGACTACTGTTAAACAGTAAATGAAGTAAGCGGCAATAGGCTGGAGAATCACAGTATTTTATTTGTCCAAAGTACGAAGCTTGTGTTTTGTTTCTGAGCCAGGGTGGAATGACACTGCTCAAGGGTACTCGAGGCCTATCTAACTCCCCCTGGGAACTCGAGTGGGAGACAAAAGCTCTCTTCTCATCCCTTCCTGGAGGGAAGTCAGGTTGACCCGATGGAGATTCCAAACTAGAGCCTTTCTACTGCACCATACTGTGCAGACAGCAGTGGCAGCTCTGAGTGTCGCTGTTGGGGACGTTGGCTGGGAATGCCCATTCTGGGAGGGCCAGGCAGGCTGTAAATTCATTCTGAACCAGAGTAAAGCAGAGAGACTGCAATGGAGTTGATGAAATGACTCGACTTATAAGTTGTACATATAAAAAGTGATTGCATCCATTTGATTGAATCCAGGCGTGTGAATCTTAGTACTCCCTATCCTATTACGTTTTAGCTTTTCCTACTTCCTTGGCCTAAATGTAGAGCTTATAATTCTTTTTATTAGATTTTTTGTTATGAATACAGGCAAAAACATCTGATGATCCTGGCTAAGAAGCTTCTTGAAAAGCTCAGTTTTTCATTGCTTCAGTTCTCTTATATATTTGTGTGAGTGAGCATGTTTCACATGTGCAGGGTGCATAGGTGTGCTTGAGCTTTTAGGGGTCTCAAGGTTGAGGTCAGAGGTCCTCAGTCACTCACCTCCTTATATATGAAGGTTGGGCACCTTGTTAGCCCCAGAGGAGGCTGTTCCAGGGAGAGTGGCTAGCCAGTACCTCTGTACCTCTGCCCCGACTATGCCGCAGGCAGGCTGTAACAACCACCCAGTCTACACTAGTGTTTTGAGGACCCAAACTCCAGTCTTCAAGCTTGGAGGCAAGTGTTCTACCCACTGAGCTATCCAGGGGCCCTCCGTTGTGTCCCTGAGGCAATACTTCCAGTTTTTCTCGCCCATTCACTAGTTGGTCTAAATCAGTGTAATGCAATCTTAATGTGGTTTTCAGAACATACGCTTGGGTAATGGTTGCCCTTTGGAGACAGGAGTTTGGACCCATAGCTCTGTTATGCATCTTGTATGTCTTCCTTCACAAATGTCCAAAACAGAAGCAAGTATATGTATAAAGCATATATAGTAATATATGTTATTCTGTATTAATATAAAATAAAATATAAATAAATATAAAAGTATATAGAATACTATCTTCTTATTATTTTTTATTTGATATATTTTTTTATTTACATTTCAAATGATTTCTCCTTTTCTGGCCCCCCCACTAAGTCCCATAAGCCCTCTTACCTCCCCCCTTTTCTCCCATCCACCACTTCCTACTTCCCAGTTCTGGTTTTGCCCTATACGGCTACACTGAGTCTTTCCAGAACCAGAGGCCACTCCGTTCTTCTTGTACATCATTTGATGTGTGGATTATGTTTTGGGTATTCCAATTTTCTAGGCAAATATCCACTTATTAGTGAGTACATACCATGACTGATCTTTTGAGACTAATGGGGTACAGAGTTAAACAAAGAAGTTTCACCCAAAAAACTTCGGATGGCTGAGAAGCATCTTAAAAAATGTTCAACTTCATTAGTCAATAGGGAAATGCAAATCAAAACAACCCTGAGATTTTACCTTACACCAGTCAGAATGGCTAAGATTAAAAACTCAGGAGACAGCAGGTGTTGGCGAGGATGTGGAAAAAGAGGAACACTCCTCCACTGCTGGTGGGGTTGCAAATTGGTACGACCACTCTGGAAATCAGTCTGGCGGTTCCTCAGAAAACTGGGCACGTCACTTCCAGAGGATCCTGCTATACCACTCCTGGGCATATACCCAGAGGATTCCCCAGCACGTAATAAGGATATGTGCTCCACTGTGTTCATAGCAGCCCTATTTATAATAGCCAGAAGCTGGAAAGAACCTAGATATCCCTCTACGGAAGAATGGATGCAAAAAATGTGGTATATATACACAATGGAGTACTATTCAGCCATTAGAAACAATGAATTCATAAAATTCTTAGACAAATGGATGGAGCTGGAGAACATCATAGAATACTATCTTAATATAAAAGATTCTTTGTATATGCTTTTGAACAGTGTTCATGATTATCTTCTTAGATAATCTTCATGGAGATCTTCTTAGAAAATATGTTGCAATACAGTAGAAGTGAGGTGGGCTTTACTCTTTTCCAACTCTTGTAGGCTCTGGGTTGAGGCCCAAGTATTGTTCTGTGAACCTCACTTAGTGTAACAAGAACTTGCCTGAGCCGTTACTAGCTGGTATCGTGTGGCGTGAGGTCTATCCACTCTCATGAACAGCAGCTTTATTTGTATTCATTTCTCCTGTAGATTAGATTGGTACTTCAAATCCTGCTGTTTATCTAGAATTCTAACTCTTCAAAGACTGCATTGTTTAACTCTAGGAAATCCCCTTATTTCTCCCCCCTTCCCCCTCCATACCCCTCTCTCCCCATAGCTCTCCTTCTGCCAATTACCCTCCTCATCAGGTTTCATGCTTCCTGAATAGAACTCTACAGGGAGAGATGTTCTGATTGGTGCTCCGTTGACTTTGTTCAATATGTGCCGCAGCCATAATAGGTGCTAAATAAACATCAAGTGAATTGTGTGCCTTTGATCTTTGACCGTTGTTTTCACACCACTTCCCTACACTGACTCCATGGGATTTTCAATCAAGTCTGTCCTCTAGATTGGTGATCTGGTATAAAAGATGTCAGTTCTATTCCTTGTTGTATTCACGTTGAAGGTTAGTTTATTTGTTTCTTCTATGTTTCTGTCAGTTGTACCTCTAGTTGTATATGTGTAAATTGCCAGTTCCTAGTTTGTCACCCAGGGTCCCAGCCTTCACCTTTGCCTAATATGTAAAACGTCCGTTTGGAGACCAACACATTGCTATACGGTGGAGACCCAATAATTCAAATCTAAACTGCCATTTGTCTCAGTTAACACTATAATTCTTTGTATTTGGGCACCTGGTCCTGGGCTGTTTAAGAGAGCAGGCTCGGCAAGCCTTTAGAACAAGCCAGCAAGCATTCTTCATGGCTTCTACTACAGTTCTTGGCTCTAGGTTCCCATCTTGAATTCTCCTGACCTCCCTCCGAGGTGGCATGTGACCTAAGAGTTGTAAACTGAAATAATTACTTTCCTCACCAGGTTGCTTTTTGATCATAGTTTACAAAACAACAACAACAACAAAACCAGCAATAGAAGCTCTAAGAAAGGAAGGAAAGGAAGCGGGGCTGCTGTGGGTCTGTCTGGGAAGGGAAGAATGCTAGGGGGAAAGACAGCCCCTCATTGCCAGTTGAGAGCCAACGTTTACTCTGGCCAGTGGAATCCTTTGCCTTGGAAAGGCATCCAGAGCACGGGGTTGGGCTGGGGGTGGGGGTGCGAGTGATATATTTCTCTGTTTCTTTTGGCACTATAAATGGCAATATGTTTCAAAAACTAAAGTACATACACTATCCCTCAAAGAACATGTTTCTCAATATAGATGGAAAACTCCACCCTGCCTGTGGCCTTTAGTCTACAGTGCTGTTTTGTGGTGATTGTGGCTTTATTGTGAGGAGACAAGTTACTCTCCTACAAGGATAGCCTAATAATTTGACTCCAAAAGGTATTTTGCTACAGATGGAACCATGAAACCTCTGACCAGACTCCCAAATTAGTAAAGTGTACTACTCGGCCGTGCAGCTCCCTCTTGGGATATCTCCCCAGCCTTGGCTGTTGGTCTGCCCAGATTACACAATCTCAGAAGACCTTTGCTTAATCTTGATTAATTCAGTGTGAATGATCTCACCCAGCTGCAAAAGCTTCATAAACAAAAAAAAGACTCTAAGAGTTCAATGGGAAAGATTTACTTTTCCAGGAGAGGTTTAGACTCAGCATGCCCTGTAGAGCAGGAACTCTCGCATTTTCAAAAGGCATAGTTCTTAAACATTTGTGATATAGACTTTATGAATGTCAAGCGCAGTACCATTCATTGCCTCTGCTTCAGTCAGTTACCACGTGAAGCTCCAAGAAAACTTTAAGCCTGTGGAAGGATTATGTCCGTCCCAGAACTGGAACCGGAACCGGAACCGGAACCGGAACCCGCTTTCTTTTCTTCCTTCCTCCCACTCCTTTCCCTTCCCCCTCTCCTTCTTTTCTTCTTTTAAGCACTAAGCCTTTGAAACTCAGCTGAAACGTGTTGTGTTCGTTACTCCTCCTGGACCATGGTCACATGGAAGGATAAATACCACTTCTCTCTTCTTTGAGAAGCAGGGCAAACAGGGTGATGGACTAAAAGCTACACAGGTGAATGTGTGTTTTAGCAACACATGACATGTCTGGTCTGCTGAAGACCAGGATTTTTCCATTGGCTTTCACACGCGGTTATGTGAGCTGAGCGGGCGACTCGGTAAGGCCCTGGCAAACCATGAGTCCGTGAAGACAAGCGTGGCCTGCAGACGGAAAGGAAGCAGCTGTTTCTATCCTCAAAATGCCCTTCAGCTCTAGGCAGGAAAAAAGAGAGATCTGAAAATCATCGGAATTTTCTAAAACCTTCTCAAATTAATCTGAAACAGCCAGATGACTGGTGGCCAAATATAGACAGCCCAAGGCTGTGTCTCCTCGCCCCTGACACTTCAGAGAGGACTTTGAAGTAAGATGATAAACTTTAAGTCCTTCAAGGTTTTCAAGGGACATAATTTTTCTTTTCTTTTCTTTTCCCTTTTTTTTTCTCTGCCTGAAGAGAAGGGTCTCTCTCACATCTGCCCATGATGACCAGGGCTTGCTACACAATATAAAGACAGAGAATCAACGTAGACTAAGAGAGGAGGCCATGCTAGGCTCCTGTCTGCAAGCACAACATAGCATGAGAGTGAGGGATTGGGGTCTGCCCCTGGGACGGGTCTCAAGCCACTCACTAGTTGGCCATTTCTTCCGTCTGTGCTCCATGTTTGTTTCTGCATTTCTTTGAGACAGGACCAATTTTGGGTCAAAAGTTGTGTGGGTGGGTTGGTGTCCCCATCCCTCTACTGGGAGTCTGTCTGGCCACTGGAGGTGGTCTCTTCAGGTTCCATGCTCCCCCTGTTGGGCATTTCAGCTGAGGTCACCTGGGAACCTCCCTGATCTCTGGTCTCTGTACTTCTAGAATCTCCCCACTCTCCACCCCAGGGCTGCAGATTCCTGTTCACTCTCCTAGCCCCCTGGGACTCTCTCCTGTCTCTCCCCACACCTGATCCTGCCCCTCCTCTTCCCCTCCCTCTCCCCTTCCACACTGTTTGCTCCCTTCCTCTGCCTCCCATGACTTTTTGTCCTTTCTAAGAGAGATTCAAGAGTCTTCACTTGGCCTTCCTTCTTCTTTAACTTCTTTGAGTCTGTGGGTTGTATCATGGGTATTCTGAACTTTTTGGCGAATGTCCTCTTATCAGTGAGTATATCCCATGCATGTCTTTAGGACTGGGTTACCTCACTCATGATGATATTTTCTAGTTCTTTCCATTTGCCTGCAAAATTTCATATTGTGCTCACAGAAAGGAGCCTAGCATAGGAGCCCCCTGAGGGGCAGGTGACAGAGACAGAGGCAGATACCCACAGACAAACTCTGGATGGAGGTCAAAGGCCCCTGTGGAAGACTTGAGGGAAGGACTAAAGACCCTGACAGAGATGGCAACACCATAGAAAGACAGTGTCAACTAACCGGGACCTCTGGGAGCTCCCAGAGAGTGGGCCACCAAGCAAAGACATACATGGGCTGGCCATGGCCCCTGGCACACATGTAGCAGAGGACTTCTGGGTGTGGCCTCAGATGGAGAGGATGGCTCTAATCCTACAGACACTTGATATACCAGGGTGGGGGGATATGGACAGGAGGGCTGCCCTCCCAGAGTCGAAAAAAGAGGGATGGGGGAGGAACTTTGTGAGGGGGACTGAGAAGGGGGAACATTTGAGATGCAAACAAACAAATACGTATTTTTTTTAAAAAGAAGAAAAAGAAAATTTCCCCTGTGCCAATGTGTTTGAGGCTCTTCCCCAATTTCTCTTCTAGTTTCAGTGTGTCTGGTTTTATGTGGAGGTCCTTGATCCACTTGGATTGAGCTTTGTACAGGGAGATAAGAATGGATGATTTGCATTCTTCTATCTGTTGACCTCCAGTTGAACCAGCACCATGTGTTGAAAATGCTGTCTTTTTTCCACTGGATGGTTTTAGCTCCTTTGTCAAAGATCAAGTGACCATAGGTGTGTGGGTTCATTTCTGGG
The DNA here is from genome assembly GCF_947179515.1 of Apodemus sylvaticus. Taxonomy (NCBI): domain Eukaryota; kingdom Metazoa; phylum Chordata; class Mammalia; order Rodentia; family Muridae; genus Apodemus; species Apodemus sylvaticus. The sequence continues at coordinate 24,325,627 of NC_067475.1, read as the reverse complement.
TCTTCAATTCTATTCCATTGTTCTTCCTGCTTCTTTCTATACTAATACCATACAGTTTTTAATATTATTGCTTTGTAATACAGCTTGAGGTCAGGGATGGCGATTCCCCCAAAAGTGCTTTTATTGTTGAGAATAGTTTTCTCTATTCTGGGTTTTTGTTATCCCAAATGAATTGCTCTTTCTAACTCTATGAAGAATTGAGTTGGAATTTTGATGTGGATTGCTTTTGGCAAGATGGCCATTTTTACTGTATTAATCCTGCCAATCCATGAGCATGGGAGGCCTTTTCATCTTTTGAGATTTTCAATTTCTTTCTTCAGAGACTTGAAGTTCTTGTCATGCAGATCTTTTACTTGCTTGCTTTGTGTCACACCAAGATATTTTATATTATTTGTGATTATTGTGAAGTGTGTCCTTTCCCTGATTTCTTTCTCAACCTGTTAATCCTTTGAGTGGAGGAAGGCTACTGATTTGTTTGAGTTAATTTTATATCCAGCCACTTTGCTGAAGTTGTTTATCAGGTTTAAAAGTTTTCTGGTAGAGTTTTGGGGTCACTTAAGTATAGTATCACATCATCTGCAAATAGTGATACTTTGACTTCTTCCTTTCCAATTTGAGGAAGCTTTTGTTTTGTTTTGTTTTGTTTTGTTTTGTTTTGTTTTGTTTTGTTTTTCAAGGTAGGGTTTCTCTATACATCCCTGGCTGTCCTCGAACTCACTCTGAAGACCAGGCTGGCCTTGAACTCAGAAATCCGCCTGCCTCTGCCTCCCAAGTGCTGGGATTAAAGGTGTGAGCCACCGTTGCCGGACTTTCTTTCCAATTTGAATCCCTTTGAATTCCTTTTGTTGTCTAATTGCTCTGGCTAGGACTTTGAGTACTATATTGAACAGTTAGGGAGAGAGTGGACAGCGTTGTCTAGTCCCTGATTTCAGTGGAACTGCTTCAAGTTTCTCTCCATTTAATTTGATGTTGGCTACTGGTTTGCTGTATATTGCCTTTACTATGTTTGGGTGTGAACCTTAAATTCCTCTTCTTTCTAAGACTTTTGCCATGAAGGGATGTTACATTTTGTCAAATGCTTTCTCAGCATCTAATGAGATGATCATGTATGTTGTTTTTTCCTAGAGTTTGTTTATATGGTGGATGGCACTCATGGATTTCCATATATTGAACCATCCCTGCATCCCTAAGACAAAGCGTACTTGATCGTGATGGATGATGGTTTTGATGTGTTCTTGTATTCAGTTTGCAAGAATTTTATTGAGTATTTTTGCATTGATATTCATAAGAGAAATTGGCCTGAAGTTTTCTTTGTTGAGTCTTTATGTAGTTTAGGTATAAGCATAATTGTGGCTCCACAGAATGAATTGGGCAGTGTTCCTTCTGTTTCTATTTTGTGAAATAATTTGAAGAGTAATGATATTAGATCTTCTTTGAAAGTCTGATAGAATTCTGCACTAAAACCATCTGGTCCTGGGCTTTTTTTTTTTTTTTTTTTTTGGATTGGAAGATTTTTAATGAATGCTGCTATTTCTTTAGGAGGTATGGGACTGGTTTAGATGGTTTATCTGATCCTGATTTAACTTTGTCACCTGGTATCTGTCTAGAAATTGTCCATTTTATCCAGATTTTCCAGTTTTGTTGAGTATGCTCTAAGATCAACAATAGACAAATGGGACCTCACAAAACTGCAAAGCTTCTGTAAGGTAAAGGACACTGTTAATAGGACAGACTAGCAACCAACAGATTGGGAAAAGATCCTTACCAATCTTACATCTGATAGAGGGCTAATATCCAATATCTACAAAAACTCAAAAAGTTAGACTCCAGAGAACCAAATAACCCTATTAAAAATGGGTTACAGGGCTAAACAAAGAATTCTCAACTGAGGAATACTGGATGGCTGAAAAACACCTAAAGAAATGTTCAATATCCTTAATCATCAGGGAAATGCAAATCAAAACAAGCCCGAGATTCTACCTCACACCAGTCAGAATGGCTAAGATCAAAAACTCAGGTGACAGCAGATGTGGAGAAAGAAGTACACTCCTCCATTGTTGGTGGGATTGCATGCTGGTACAACCACTCTGGAAATCAATCTGGCAGTTCCTCAGAAAACTGGACACAGTATTACCTGAGGACCCAGCTATGCCACTCCTGGGCATATACCCAAAAGATGCTCCAGCATATAACAAGGACATATGCTTCACTATGTTCATAGCAGCCTTATTTATAATAGCCAACTACTAGACTGAGCACAGGGTCCCCAATAGAGGTTAGAGAAGGGACTGAAGGAACTGAAGGAGTTTGAAACCCCATAGGAAGAACAACAATATCAACCAACCAGATCCCTCAGAGCTCCCAGGGACTAAACCACCAAACAAGGAGTACACATGGCTCCAGCTACATATGTAGCAGAGGATTGCCTTGTCGGGTGTCCTAGTCAGGGTTTCTATTCCTGCACAAACATCATGACCAAGAAGCAAGTTGGGGAGGAAAGGGTTTATTGAACTTATACTTCCACATTGCTGTTCATTACTAAAAGAAGTCAGGAATAGAACGTTAACAGGTCAGGAAGCAGGAGCTAATGCAGAGGCCATGGAGGGATGTTTCTTACTGGCTTGCTTCCCCAGGCTTGCTCAGCCTGTTCTCTTATAGAACCCAAGAATACCAGTCCTGAGATGGCACCACCCACAAGGTGGTCCATCCACCTTGATCACTGATTGAGAAAATGCCCCACAGCTGGATCTCATGTGGGCACTTCTCCAACTGAAGCCCCTTTCTCTGTGATAACTCCAGCCTGTGTCAAGTTGACACACAAAACCAGCCAGTACAATTGACCCCTTGTCAACTTGACACACAAACACATCACTATTAAGCCTCAACCTTTACTTTCTTATTCATCCCCAAGATCTAAATAACTTTAAAAGTCTCACGGTCTTTATATATTAAAAGTCCAATCCCTTTAAAATGTCCAATATCCTTTAAAATTCAAAGTCTTTTAAAAAAAAAATCAAAGTCTCTTAACTGTGGGCTCCACTAAAATACTTTCTTCCTTCAAGAGGGAAAAATATCAGAGCGCAGTCACAATCAAAAGCAAAATTCAAACTCCAATGGTTCAATGTCTGGGATCCAACTCACAATCTTCCGCGCTCCAAGGGCTTGGGTCACTTCTCCAGCTCTGCCCTTTGATCACACAGCTTGTCTTCTAGGCTCCCCACACACCTTGTCTTCTAGGGTTCAGCCACTTGTACTCCATTGCTGCTGCTATTCTTGGTAGGAATCTCATGGCACTGGCATATCCAAAACACTGCTGTCTTCCGCTGTAACTAGGCTTCACCAATAGCTTCTCAAAGGCTCTCTTCATGGTGCCAAGCCTCAACTCCTATGCATGATCCCTTCAAGTCCTGGGACATCAATTGCAACTGAGGCTGCACTTTCACCAATGGCCTTCCACGGCCTCTCATAGTGCTGAGCCTCAGCTGCTCTTCATGACCCCTTCATGCCTTCAAAACCAGTACCACCTGGGTGACTCTTACACAGTACCAAGTCCAGCCACAGCACAACGTATAACTATGGCTATCTCTGGAACACAGCCTCTGTGCTCTCAGAAAATACTTCCCAGAAGATTTCACCTCAGTGATGCTGGTCTCTTCTTAATCACCGCTAATTTCTTAGCTCCAGCAAGCCAGCATCAATAGTCCCAGTAACACAAAGGTTTGCTTTAGTGGTTCTGGTATCTTGTGAATCACAGCTGATTCTTCAGTCCCAGCTAACCAAAACAGAATCTTCACAAAGCATGGCTCTGATAAGAGTCTTAAATCTTCCCTCTGAAATTTCACAAGCCAGGCCTCCATCTTCTGCACTGTTCTTAACATTGTCTTCCAAGCTCCTTTAGGACTTTTCACATAGCTCTTAAAATCCTAATGGCTCTTCTAGCTCCAAGTTCCAAAGTCCTTCCACAGTCCTCCCCAAAACATGGTCAGGTTGTCACAGGAATACCCCACTTCTGGTACCAATTTGTCTTAGGGTTTTTATTCCTGCACAAACATCATGACCAAGAAGCAAGATGGGGAGGAAAGGGTTTATTCAGCTTACACTTCCACATTGCAGTTCATCACTAAAGGAAGTCAAGACTGGAACTCAAGCAGGTCAGGAAGCAGGAGCTGATGCAGAGGCCATGGAGGGATGTTACTTACTGGCTTGCTTCCCCTGGCTTGCTCAAGCCTGCTCACTTATAGAACGCAAGACCACCAGCCAGAGGTTGTACCACCCACAAGGGGCCTTCCCCCTTGATCACTAATTGAGAAAATGTCTCACAGTTGGATCTCATGGAGGCATTTCCCCAACTGAAGCTCCTTTCTCTGTGATAACTCCAGCCTATGTCAATTTGACACAGAACCAGCCAGTACATCAGTCATCAATGGGAGAAGAGGCCCTTGGTCATGTGAAGGCTTGATGTCCCAGTGTAGGAGAATGCCAGGGTGGGGAGGTGGGAGTGGGTGGGTGGAGGCACACCTTCATAGAAGCAGGGGGAGGTTGGATGGGAGAGGGTGTTTTGGGGGGGGTCTTGGAAAGGGGATTACATTTGAAATATAAATAAATAAAATATCCAAGAAAGAAAGAGTGAAAGAAAGAATAAAAGAAAGAAAGAATAAAAGAAAGAAAGAAAGAAAGAAAGAAAGAAAGAAAGAAAGAAAGAAAGAAAGAAAGAAAGAAGGAAAGAAAGAAAGAAAGAAAGCCAGTGAAGCCACTCTAGTGCTAGGGCTTATGGGATAGAAACAAGAAATAGAGAAAGATCCACAAAAGAGCCCAATCTGACCTCTTAATTTCCAGGGTCAGGGCTCCAGGACAGTGTTGGAAGAAAAGCGCCCTTGAGTCCTGATTGGTTCTCTGCAAAGTGGCCATTGCCCAACCTGGGGCAGAGCCACATCAGAATTTAACTTGGCAACCCAGTGTGATTAGTCAGAAGTTACACTTGAATTTTGCCTGTCAGGGTATCATCTGTCACTGCATGACAAGGAAAAAGACTGAATGTTCCTTTATCTCTGCATTATGAGATAGAAGCAGGAGGAGGGAAGGTGTGATTGAGAAATCAGGTGATTTGCAAATTACAGCTCTGTCCATGGGGCCTGGATTGAGGGGGTGAAATCGGAGTCTCAATCTTGTCTTGGAATAGATTATCAGACAAGGAGGCCACACAAAGGTTATGTGGATTGTTTTATAGGCTAGAGATAAATTAAGGAAATAACAAGAGGTTCTTTCTTATCAACCCCCGAGTTCCACCCAGGAAGGCTATCAGCAGTATGAACACAAAGACACAAGGAAAGGTAGGCATCCTCCTCAGATGTGCCCAAGTGCCCCTTCATCTGATGCCCTCAGAGACAATCAAGGAAACCCAGGAAACTGGGTGCTTCATTTTACCAAAAGATAAAGAGCCCAACGTAAGATGTTCATCTAATTTACTTATTACTATCATCAACTTACCTGTTTGTATGTGGCAAGGTCTAATCCACACTGGCCTCTAACTGGCCACCTTCCTGCCCAGTGATGAGATTACATGTTGTATGACACCTAAAACAATCATATAAATCATAGTGATCTACTTCTGAGAGCTCATTCCAAAGACATGCCAGATTGCGTACCTTAGATGCTGCATGCATACATTTCCAACACAAACACTTACTGAATGGTATGTTCATGAATGCAGCAAATAACGCTGGACGTGGTGTGGGGCAGATAAAACACTTGCAACTCTATCTCCACCAACAGGAGAGTTTATTTGCCCGGGAAACACTACCAGGCCACCGCTTTAGTGCTGAGCTTATGGTCCCCTCTGAAAGGGCAACCACAGATAAGGCAACTATTTTGCAGACTTTGCTTTTTGGGAAAACTCTCGGGGATATTAATTATGTACTTCAGAGTGAATCTATTGATGCTAATGTGCTAAGTACTGAGTTAGTATATTTAGAGTTCTTTCTTCGCTACCTTTAAAATGAATAGTTATAGCCATTATGTCAAAGACCTAAGGAGCCAAGTAGGGATGAAGGCAGACCCTCAGAATCCCACTGAGGCAGACGCTGGGCCTAGCATTGTGTAGCCTGACTCGGAAGAAAGATGGAGTGAGCTAAAGCCCGTCTTGAAGGCAGGCAGCCACAGAGTCTCAGCTCCTGCCAAAATGAAAGCAAGTGGGAGCAAGGTCTAGATTGGAAAGCAGGGGACTTGGGAAGATGCACTTACAACCCAGCCATAGCAGGCTTTGAATGTGAAATGAAGCTCTTCACTACGGGATGTAACTTCTTAGTGCGAGGTCCGAGGGTCCAGGCTCCATGCTTGCCGGTCTCCAAATCATCACTCTGGGAATTTTCACTTCTAGTCATGATAATAGGGGGGACTGACTCTTGGCTTATCATGTTAGTCATCTAAGAAATCAGGGACAACTTCTAAGCTCAATGTCACATGAAACCAGTGCCATCACTGAGACGGCGGATAGCCATGTAGGTTTGACGGTGATGATTGTCACAAAGTACTCACTAATATCTCCTCTTCCGCTTGCATCTGTTCTAGTTGGGATGTCTTGCTGCAGGATCACTCTGGCTAGACACCTGCCAACCAGGTCTCAGGTGGGTGGACAATCTCTGTAAAAACCAGAACAAACCAGTTGCTAAGCTTCCTTGATAGAAAGCTCAGAGCTTACAGAAAATCGAACTTCAAGTTGTTGCCTCACTACCGGCGCTAGGGCCATGACCTATTTTCGGGTTACTGCCCAAAAGCATAACACAGAAAAATACTTAGTAAATCCTTGCGACTTTGTGGCTCTACGAGCCCCGCAAGTAGATGTGCAAATATTGATGACAGTATACCATCTGGAAGATTTGATAGATTTAGGTGCAAATTACTCCCTGTAGCTTAAATAGAGGGAATCACAGCCTTTGTTATACAATGACAGAATATTTATGTTCTTGGTGTTGGCAGTACCATTATATACTCCCTAAAAGGTTTGAAAGTGACAATTGAGCCGGAGGTGTTGGCGCATGCCTGTAATCCCAGCCCTCTGGGAGGCAGAGGCAGGCGGATTTCTGAGTTCGAGGCCAGCCTGGTCTACAGAGTGAGTTCCAGGACAGCCAGAGCTACACAGAGAAACACTGTCTCGAAAAAAGCAAATCCAAAAGCAACAACAACAACAAAACAAAAAAAAGAAAGTGACAATTGCATTGACATCATATTTGTAGAAACTTGCACTAATATGGAGGATGGCTATTGCAGAAAAACAGATGATTTTGCGCACATGTGTGTGCGTGCGTGTGCGTGTGCGTGCGTGTGCGTGTGCGTGTGTGTGTGTGTGTGTGTGTGTGTGTGTGTAAGAATGCTTGAGAAGTACCATAATACTGACTTACAGCTTTTAATCAAATTGGTAAGTAGGAGTATACATATGAATATCTTTTATTATTGAGGTGTATTGTTTTTAATTTGGGCACTTACTGGAAAACATCAGACATTAGTAGAATTTGTTTAGTACTCTGAAGTACATGCTAAATGGAAATATTAGAACCCTGAGCCACAGCTGTGCAAGAGGATGTCCAAGCACGAAGTTCTTAAAGTATTGACCCTGACAACAAATATTAGGAAATCACCCTTTCAATGAGAGCAAAACAGAAAATGCAAGGTCATACTTACATAAGCTTTAGCTCTGATTTACCCACAGCTGGATTGTACAATCTTACAGCCAGGGAGTGTAACTACCTCGACTGTATCCAGCAGCCTTAAACTAGATCATGATAGTTTCAAATTACAATGTATTGTGTACTCTCATGTCAAAAGTAAATGTTCTCCTGGGATGCCTTGTCAGAGAGAGAGACAGAGACAGAGACAGAGACAGACAGAGACAGACAGAGAGACAGAGACAGAGACAGAGAGAGAGAGACAGAGGCAGACAGGCAGACAGACAGAGACAGAGAGAAGTGACAGGCCTCATTGTTTCTTTTGAGTAGATTCAAGCTTCAGGGAAGTAAAGGCTAACAGAATAACAGTAAAATTTTATGTTGCACATAAAAAGTTCAAAAGTACTTCCCCACAAATGTTCAAATAAGTGTAAACAATAGAAAGAGACAGCCAGGTGCTCTTCATTTGATCACACCGTCCTGTGTCCCATAGCTTGGACATTTCAAGGATATGACACTGAACACTAGGTAAATTCTAAGGCTAAGGTCTCTGAGGCCTTGCATCTCTATGATGACAGATAACTAATTTTTAATTTACTTCTTGCATCAATGTTTCCACATAAATATGCTCATTTTACTTATGCAACTTTGAGTGTGTGTGTGTGTGTGTGTGTGTGTGTGTAGGTCAGAGGACAACTTGGAAGGGTTGGGTCTCTCCTCTCTTCATGTGCATTCCAAGGACTGAACTCAGGTTGTCAAACCCGATGATAAGCTGATGCAGTTCCCCATCCCTACTCTATAATTTTATATGAAACCCTCCCAGCCCATCCCTGCTGCCTAACCCTGAGTTTTGCCTTCCATAGCTTTGGTTACACAGGGTCAGTAATGGTTCAACAATATTAAGTGAAAAATTCTAGAAATAATCATAAGCTCTCCATTCTGCACCAGTATTTTTGAGATATAAAGTGTTTACTATTTTTATACTAGATGGTAGCCCACTGTATTTAAAATATCTATCTATCTATCTATCTATCTATCTATCTATCTATCTATCTATCTATCTATCTATCTCTTCACCAGAGGATAGTCATGTTCCTTGCAATAATTACTATGAGTATTCTTGGACATGTTTTTATTTCTTTCTATATAAATTATTTTTAAAAAATGCTAGTTCATATGCTTATAAAAAAAATAGCAAGGCTGTTTTCTATGTAACTGGACCACTTCCCCAACACTGGGTGGTGTAGACTCCAGCTTCTTACCCTCTTCCCTCGTCATGATGACGTCATCTGTTAGAAAGGCATCCTCAATCTTCCTGCCTAATATTTTTTGCCTCTCACCTGCTGTTCTTGCTGTAATATACTCATGTGTGAATGCTTTCCCTGAGTAAATGTCAAATTCCTGGGGGTGGAATTATTTGTCTTGGTGCCAAACATTGCCATCAAATCATTCAATGTGAACTTTGTGGATAGCATTAGGTTTTTCTAACTTTAAATTTTGTAATCATGAAATTGGATTTTTATTGAGAGTCTACTTGCATCATAAAGATGATAATATGCACCTTGCCTTAGTTTTGTTATATGCATTCTGTGTCAAGTTATATTAAATCTTGAATGCTAAGTAACTCTTGCATTCCCCCGTAGATTCTACTTGGTCATAAAGTGTATTACTTTTATATATTGTCAAGTGTGAGTTGATAGTACTTTGTTAAATGTTTTTGTTTCCATGTTCATGAAATCTTAAGTTTTCCTGTGAAGTGTCTGAGTTAGGTTTAGCTATCAATACTGATCTGATAACATGAGTTGGGAGCTATAAATAATCACTGCTTTCTGAAATAGAGAAAAATTGGTTAACTTCTTCTTTAAGAGGTTTCTAGAATGTATGACCCATATTACCGGAGCGCGTAGTTTGTGTGAAGGCTTACAATGAACATGTTTGAATTACCCACATGGCTCACCAGGTTATGTTTCCTTTTGTTCCTCCTTTGATCAGAGGGCAACTTTTAGCTGCTCATGAATTTGTTCACTTTATTTAAATTGTCATGTTCATTAGCATAAATTTGTTTGCAAATGCCGCTGGTGTTTTAGTCTCTGGTGTCTGAAAGCTGCACTCTCCTTCAAGGCTGAAGCTGGCATCTGTATATTTTAACAAACCAGACGGGTAAGAAAGTTATTTATCCAGTAGACTGATCTTCTCCAAGAACTGTCTTTGGTTTTATTGATTTCTCTATTTCCACTCTTTGTTATTATGGATACCTGTTTTTAATCTATATTAAATTCTGGGCTGAAGTTTATTTTATTTGTTTATTTACTTATTTTGATTAACTGGAAAAATGCTTGTATCGGGGTCTTTAGTTCCTCTCTAGTGTTTCCATTTCAGCCTTAATTTGGCTTCATCGAACAACATGTAGGGAATGTAAGGGAATGCTTCAGGTTTTTGCACTGCATAAAGAAATGGTGTTTATTATGGCATTTAATCTACATCACAGTTGCCCTCCACTGCCCTTTGGCTCTGGTCCTCTGTAGCTGCTTGTTAATTATGTTGTAGTGTCCTGCATGTAGGACTAAAGGAAGCCAGTCCCCAGTTAGTTTTTGACTTGTCAATAAAGTTATCAGCTGCCAATGGCTGGGCAGGGCGACAGAGGCATGATTTTTAGGATTTCCAGGAAGGGACAGAGGAAGGAGGAAAAGGGCATTCTGCCATGATGCTGTGATGAGAATGTAAGAGACAGACCACACCGGAAAGGTAGGAATGGTACAGGAGGGAGAGACAGCCGACATGTAGGTACAAGGGGAAAGGAGCCCCAGGAGGGCTGCCCAACAGGGTCCAGGGTAGCAAAGATAAAAGACAGACTTAGCAAATATTAACTCAGGAATATCAGAGGGGAGTGTAGGTTAGCCATGTGGTATTAGAGAGTGGCCCAACCATTGAGCTGTTTCAAATATTTAAAATATAAGGCTTTATGTGTGTCTTTCTTTTGGGAATCGGGAACACTGGGGTGATATCGAGAAGCACACATATACATGCAGAGAATTATAGATCAAATTAATAAATACCACAACAGTCCTCTCCATCTCCTTCCTGTCCCAGACAGCTCCCCCCTCTTCTTTTTTATGGCTTTTTCCAGTACAAGACAAAACACATGATATTTCTCTTTCTTCCTAGGCCCAGACTTTCCATTTAGCATGATCATCTCTTGATCCTGATCTTCATTAAAACATCATCATTTGCTTACTGCTAATACGCCATAGTCACCTACCTTCACAGAGTACTGTAGCTTTTTAAAGAAACCAATTGGGACTGAGCATTTCCATTTTCTCCCGCCATTTTCGGAGTGGTTGGCACTGCACAGTTTACTTCTAATGTTGTTATTAGATCTTACATAGACAGCAAGTATTTTAGTGTTTAGAAACAAGAAGAAATGTCTTCTACCTATGCCTTGATTTTGGCTTCCAGTCCCCATTTATATGTATTCAAATTTCCATCTGGATTCATAGTCCTTGTGCCAAGGAGATGACTTAGAGATGGGTTGGGAAGAGGAAGTGGCTCAGCAGGAGTAAGAAGACAAGAGGGGGTGGGTAAATGTGATCAAAATGTGTATGTACATATATGAAAAGGCACTGTGAAACCTATTACACGGTTTAACTGATGTATGTTAATGAAGAATGTCAAAGAAAGAAATCCCTATGACATTTTGGTCTCATAGTTATGCCTAGAATAAATTCAGATATTGTTTCTTTAAAAATTATTTTTGCATTCATTTTCTTTTAAAGGTTTTCAGTGAGTGAGGAATTATGGACAGGTTTTCTTTTCAGCACATTTTTTTCCCTGTGACTTGTGTGTTTTCTGAGGTAACCATATCTTGTACCTTAAATCAATTTCCCCTCATTAGCCTTGGGGACTATTTATATTATTGTCTTTTAAATATTTCTTATTCATTCTAATATTGCTTTTCTTCGGAACTCTTTTTAACATTTGCTTCTCTTATTTTGAGATTATGAAAGAATTACATCACCCCCTCCCCTTTCCTCCCCAATACCCTCCCACATCCCCCCCCTTGCTCTAGTTCATGGTCTCTGTTCTCATTAACTGCAGTTACATGTAGTTACATAGTTATGTATGTATCTCTAGTTATGTATATATGTGTATGTATATGTAGTTACTCTTAGGACCATCCGGAGGCTTCAGAAAGACCATGCCAGGCCAAACAGTTCCATGTGAAGTTTATTGAGAGATGAAAGGACAAGGAGTTGTGGAAAGAGAAGAGGGGGAAGAAAAAGAGGGAAGGGTGCTACTCTTGTATACAGATGGTGATGTGGTCACAGGTAAAGGTGGGAAGTGAGTCAAATGGAGTCAGGGAATATGGTGGCTGTTGCTTTGGCAACAGTTGTGCAGGTCCTGCTTTCCCCTAAGTGATGTCACAGGTTTCGGAGATCCTGATATCAACAGTTATAGTTATATATGCATATATATCCCTTACATGTAGTTACATAGTTTATATATATATATATATATATATATATATATATATATATATATATATATATATATATATATATATATGTAGTTGCAGTTATGCATGCATATATGTATATATATGTATATATACATGCACACACATGTATGTATATGTGTGTATCCCTTCCTCCTTCTTGTTGTCTTCACAGTCGTGCAGAGTCCCTTCCTCTTCCCATCCAGACTCCATGTCATTTTCTTAGCCCAGGGATGCCAGAAGGAAATTCAAATACACACACACACACACACACACACACACACACTCAAACATATATTGCTAAATATAACCTGTCGAGTCCATACGTTGTTCCTTGTAGGTATGTTTTTAAGGTTAACCATTTGGTATTGAGTAACCAGTTGGATTGCTTTTCCCTCAGAAAACTTTATCCCGTGCGCCCCACCCCCATCTCCCCACCTCCCCCTCTCAGCATTCTTTAGTTGCCAGTAGTTCCTTGTGTAGGGCTGAGCCCTTCATGGTCCCCCTCCCCCACTCCCGTCCTAGTTCAGCTCATGGTCAGCCAATCTTGTTGCTTTATGGATGTAGCTTCTGGCATCAAAAGAAGACACAGTCTCACAGGCTGATCTTCCAGATCTTACAATCTTTCTGCCTCCTTTTCCACGATGTCCTCTGAGCCTCAGGCTTGTGAGCTGTGTGGTACGTGCATCCTCCAGGGATGGGATCCACGACTTAGCATTTCGATTGGCTCTGGGTTTTCTGAGCTGCTTATTTCTTAGCTGTCAGAGCGCTTGACATACTTTAGGTCTCAACACGGTGATATTTTCCCATTCGTCTTGTTTTTGACAATCATTTTGTAGAATGTCTATTGCTCAACTTCTTTTCTGTTTTCTTTGGCTGTGCTCAGTGTTCTCACAGAGTCATGAAAAGATCAATTCATCTGTAGTTCAGTGCATTAAAATTCTTACTACATCTCCACCTGGCTGCTCTAGAGATTCCCATCATGCCAATGAAATCCCCTGACCTGTTACAGTGAGTTGTTTTCTATACTATTTTAACATAATAGTGATGATTATTTTCAAGTCTTTGTCAGATCCTTGTAACATCTGAATCATCTCTAGCTCTTTTGATTGCTTTACCTATTGATAAATGATAATTGTTGGAGTCCAGAATTGCCTCACAAACCACACAAACACAGATCTCAGTCAGATAGGGATAGCTGATTGAACAGGCCCAGGCCAAGGCCCAGGGTTCAGATTCAGGAACTGAACTGTGACCCAGAGTTAAGATATTATAGGGTTTTCCAGCTCCAAATCCATAAACATCTATGCCAAGTTATTTTACCAACCAGGACTTGGGGGATCTCCTTAGGAGCAAGACTTTGTTGTACATTTATTCTGCTCCCATTGGTTGGAGTATCCAACTGTGGCAGGGGACTTGCCTTGTCTAATATTCATGTCCTAACTTGTCTATCAGGATGGAACTTTTCTAACATTAATATCTGAACTTGCCAACCAGGATGTCAGTTACCCATGTATATGTCTCTTTTTGAGAAACAAGAAGTCAGTTTCCAGGGAGGTCTTGGAACTCAAGTATTACTCAAAATGGAAGTCTTATTCCAAATAGTTTCTTACATTGGTGCAGGGTTTCTCTTACTTTGTGGTCTATACCAGGGGCAGTTTATACCATAAAAACTTATACACAGGTGCGGGAAGTTCTGGTGGGTGGTTGGTTTGGGTCTAAGATTATTGTGGGTAGCTGTACAGAACAGTTCTAGTCCTTTCTATCATGATTAGCACAAAACATAACATAATATATAATCAATATTGACATTAGAAAGTTTCCTAGTAACAGCAGAAACATGAAAAAGTTTCTTTATAATGGCAGGCTACCCAGATAACTGTGACCTAGGCCTTAACATTTTACCTAGACTGTAATAATAATATTCTCAATTTTTTGTCTTAATTTTTATTAGATACCAGGCATCTTGATTAGAATACCAGAAAATGAGTTATATATGAGTTATGTGAGGAAATGGGTGTCTTTTCTTTCATACTGTTGGGAATTGCATCAATTTTATCAGTGTTTCAGCTGGATTTGGATTTTAGCTTTATTGTTTTTTACCTCTGGGTCAGTTGGAATTCTCTGAGAAACAGAAAAATATGATCTAGTTAGCTAGCTTTTGAAAATTGATAGACAGATCTAGTCTGATATTCTACCCAAGTTTATTACCCAGGCTCAAATGCATTTGCTTTGTTATATTTCATAATTTACTAAGTATACTCAGCTCACTTCGGTGCATGAGTTTAACTCTTTCTTTGGCCTTCATTCTCTTTATTAAGGTTCTAGTGCGACAAAAGACTTAACGTTAAATGTGATCATCTCCTTTTCTAGTTTTTCTGTTTCATGTCCTTGTGTCTCTATGATCTCACCAGGATAAACTTGCTAAAAAATATATCCACCTAAAGCACATTGTTATAAATTTTCAGTCTTATAGACAGGACACTCGAAAAGTATACAGGTAGAAAAGGAGAGGGAGGAAGGGGAAGAGGAGGAGGAGCAAAAGGAAGGTGGAAGGGGGAAGAGGGAAGGGAGAAAGGGGTGAAGGGGAGGGGGAGGGGAAGGGGGAAGGGGGAAGGGGAAGGGAGAAGGGGGAGGGGGAAGGGAGGAAGAGGGAGGGGGAAGGGGGAGGGGGGAAGGGGGGGACACAAAGCCAAGGAATGCAAGCAGCCGCAGGATCTGGGAACAGCCCCGGAAAATTTCCTCGCTCAAGGCTCTGCAGAGAGGCCCACTAGCCACAAGGGAACAAATTTCTGCAACCTTGAATAATTTGCTAGCACACTCATAAGACAGCAGCACAGCAGGTGCATCCCAGATCCAGAGTCCACCCAGGCCTTAGTGAGCCACTCAAGATGCCGGAAAAGACTTCTCTAGAGACAAATTGGCAGGCTACTTGACACATCTGCTATCCTAAAAGGAAACTCAGACACTGGTGACGCTTTGGGAATTAAGCAAGCCTTGACTGAGGCTTTAAGGAAAGGTTTGATTAGAGGGGAAAGGCATTGTAAGCGGCAAAGCTGATTTACAACAGAGTCACCCTATTGCTCAGTTGGGAATTAGAAGAGCAGTAGGTCGGTCCCTAAAGTCACAAATCCACCTCCTCCAAGATGGCATTAGAAATGCCAGAGGGGCCGGGCAGTGGTGGCACATGCCTGTAATCCCAGCACTCTGGGAGGCAGAGGCAGGTGGATTTCTGAGTTTGAGGCCAGCCTGGTCTACGGAGTGAGTTCCAGGACAGCCAGGGCTATACAGAGAAACCCTGTCTCGAAAAAACCAAATCCAAAAACAAACAAACAAAAGAGATGCCAGAGGGTCCTGGGAGTTTCCATTGCATTAGGTTTCTACATTGCCCAGAGGAGGAGTAGATCTGGAGGAAAGAGGAGGCCAGGAAGGGACTGGGAAGAGAGGAGGGAAAGAAAACAGGATTGGGATGTGCTATATGAGAGAAGAATACAATTAAAAAAGAAAGAAAGAAAAAGAACTGCCAAAGGGAAATCAAACAGGCAAAGGACACAAGGCTCAAAATTGACAGCACTGGCTCTGGGGAAAGCGGGAAGAAGCAGGAAAGCAAAAGCTGCCGTGCATCCACAAAAAGCCATGTAAGAAAACCACACATACAGATGCGCATGCGTGCATGCGTGCGTGCGTGCGTGTGTGCATGCATGTGTGCGTGCATGCGTGCATTTGTGCATACAGTGCCCATAAGAGGGAAGTCTTGAAAGTGGGAAAAAATGATAAAGACAATAGAAGTCGTTACACTTGAAGATTTGCAAATAAAGTAATAAAAGTTTAAAAACAAGTTACATAGCTTTATATGTAATATAAACATTATATATGTATAAATGTATAAATGTTACATATGTAACATTTATGAATGTTTGTGTGTGTTTAGTGACTGTGTCTCTTTTAGTGATGTGTTCAAAAGAAGCTGCTACGTATCGAACACCGTGGAATTGCCCTAGGCATCTCTCCATGAAAGCCAATGGAGGGTGCAGCTCTTCAGAGCCGAGCTCTCTCACACCACTAACAGAGAAGGGAGTCTAGGCTCTATCCACTCATCTCCACTGGCGTGTCCTCTGGTCCTTCTAGATCTTTCCCTGTCTTCTGAGTCATATAACCAGCCCCTCTCACTGCATGCTAGTTCAGCAAATAAGAACCATCACAAAGTCATCATGGCAAGCTGTTTAAATGCACGCGTTCATCTCAAAATCCGTTTCTTCCAGGGCTACTAGTGCCATGGACCATCGACGTGTTGGTTGCCTCAGTAAGAAAACTCAGCAATCCAAACAATCCAAGTAAATTAAACTTAAAATCTGGGTATGTTAGGAGGCCAAAGGTTACATGATGAAGTTACTCAAAACACTAAGAACATTAAGTTCCTCGAAGATTGAAAGGAAACAGAGTATAGTGGGATTTCCAGATAAAGGCCACGGGAATTTGGAGTGGAGACCTTTGATGAAATAGGCTAGCCTGTGGTTACTTAGAAAACAAATCTCATATTCATTCTACCAGGAGTTGTAGCTCAGCTGCTGTTCACCTCTGGGTGGGGGGGCAAATCAAGGCTAGTGTCGGCAGGGCCTAAAGCATCTGGGAGATGAAGCCAATGATCAGCCTGGAAAGAGTCCACAGAGAACTGGGAAAGAAGTCCCTCCCCTCTCCAAATACCTTCCGATCTCTCTAGTGTTGCTTATTGGTAGAACTGTTGGGAAAACCAGATTTTGAGGGAGTTTGTCAAATTGATTCTGGAGATCTGTAACCCCGTAGCAAGGAGCATACTCCAACAGGGTAGACTGGGGAGATGACAAGGGAACGAGGCACTTAGCATTTGTATTCGTTCGCTCTTACTTCAACCTACACTCATCCTTCCAAGGGTCACACAGAAGGTCTCTCTAGAGGGCTCAATGCTTCTCCCACCCTTCAGTACTGGGGCCCCATTTTTCCAGCAGCCACTCTCACTAGGGTTTCCTAATGTCCTCACTTTTACACAAGTCACAAACAGCCATGAAAAACTCAGCTTAGGCTAGCTTATCTCCCATTTGCTCTCTGCTTCCTGCCCTTCATTCCCCGAGGAGGAATCTCCCCTTTCACATCCTGTCTGGTCCCCAGAATGCCAAAAAGAAAAAAAGAAAAAAGAAAAAAAAGAATCAAAGGGTGTACTGGTTTTATCTGTCAGCTTGACAGAAGTTAGAGTCATCAGAGAGGAAGGAGCCTCAGTTGAGGAAATGTCTCCATAGTATTTTCTCAAGTAGTGATCAATGGAGTGGGGGACAGCCCATGGTGGGTGGTGCCATCCCTGGGCTGGTAGTGCTTGGTTTTGTAAGGAAACTGGCTAAGCCAGCCATGGGGGTCAGTCCATTAAGCAGCATCCCTCTAGGACCTACCTGTACAACAGCTCCTGCCTCCAGGTTCCTGCTGTGTTTGAGTTCCTGACTTCCTTTGGTGATGAACAGTGATGTGGAAGTATAAGCTGAATAAACCCTTCCTCTACAACCTGTTTTTTTGGTCCTGGTGTTTTGTAGCAGCAATACAAACCCTGACTAAGAAAGAGGGATAATTTACAAAGTAACTAACAACTTTAGGAATTCTACAAATAAACAGATGAGTGGATGAAGGAAGACAATTCAGGATATGAGAGAATTAAGTGAAGAGATGGAGAATCTGAAAAGAAGAACCATATAAAATCTTGTAAAGGAAAAGATCAAAAAAAACTAATTCTAAAAATTCAGACAGCTCACTCAGCAGGCAGACACTTGCTTTGAAAACCTAGGAACCTGTGCTCAATAGCCAGCACCCAGAGAAAGGCCGAAAGCAAGAATCGGTCCTCTGACCTCCACGCGTGCACTAGCCATCTTTATAATAAATCATTTTCCAAAACCTCAGCTGAGAGGCTTCCCAGAGCAATCAGAAGGAGAAATATCAGGGCTTGAAGACCAACCTTGTGAATCATTACTTTCAATAATGAAGAGGAAAAATAAATTATAACTTTATTTATAACTTTCCATATTAAGGGACAAGTTAAAACAGCCTTGAGCAGTCTACAGATTCACCAACAAGCCCTTCAAGATTCTCAAGGCATTCTTCACATAACTAGAAAACCAATTCTAAAAGTCATCTGCCAGCAGAAAGACCTTGAATAACTAAAGAAAAGAACAAAGCTCGAGGCACAACTGAGCTTGATTTTAAGGGATACCAGACAGTCTTAGTAACAAGACAACTTGATAGCACAAAACAGACACCTAAAGCTTGTAAATAAACTAGACAGGTCACCCCCAAAGCCATGCCTATGCTGCACAGTCTACAGAAGCTGGTTATGTGATTAGGATTTTAATGATTATGGGGATGGGGAGGGTGGAATACTACAGGTCCAGAGCCAGTTCATCCAGTGCTATCTTAGTCCTGTAAGTGGTTGTTATTGTCCACCTGTGTCTGTGACATCCTTCTGACTAGTAGTAAATACTTTTGGAATATACAGACAGACCTAGCCTCTACCTCCAGATCACATCTGAAGCCTAGAACCCCATCCCCGCTTTAGCCCACCTGACTGACCTACCTATACCAATGTATTTCAAAAGTGTTTTGATTTGCACTCTCTTTGCTCTATTTCCATAACAACTTTACAAGGCTGCTACTATGCTGGGACAAAGAATTCCGGGTCTGCTATCTCTGTATTCCCAGTCTATGCTAATACTAATTCTTGGCTCCAGAATAAACTCTTACTTCCCTTGAGGTGAGATGTGTGTTTTTTACATTGACTCAGTTTCAGTGAACTGAATTTTAACAAAGTGCTGAAAACATACACTGGAATATAAAACCAGCCAACCAACAACAGTGACAGCACCAACAACAAAAACAAGCTTCCAGCAAATGTTGCTGGGAAAACCCTAAGTCCACATACAGAATCAAACAAGTCCTGCCTTGCTCTCTATGCAACAATCAATCCAAAATGGGTCAAAGGTCTTAACATACGACTGAAAACCTTGAAAGTAGTAGAAGAAACCACAGAGGAACATTTAAAAATATAGACCTGGGCAAGGCCCTTCTGTGTAACACATCATTCACCCAGTGACGAAATAACTGAATAAAACAGCCTACGGATAAACTGTGGCTATGATTGTTGGTACAATGCAATGGTCAAGGAAACAGTGCTATACTATTAAAAGAAAATCACCATTTATTCTAACATAACCACTTTCAAAATACATCCGTACTTTGCTATGTTGTGTTTCTGTGTTATTAAGACTGTGGGACTTTTGTCCTTTGCAGTATACTAAATGTTTTCTATCATGCTTCTGGTTCTGCGCCACCTTAAGGATGGTGGTCTGTATAAACCTTTGTTGCATGATCTACAGCATAAGTCACTGGTGCATGAGCTGAAGAATTCTGCTTCACATCTGCTAAACGTCAATCATCTTAGTTGGTGCTCAGGACACTGAGGACTCCTGCCTGCCTCTGCTTTTTAGCATCTTGGAGATTGTTTCTAGGATCTTGAACAAGGATGCCTGTGGACAAATATTTTCAACCTTCTCTTCATGTTCTTTACATCAAAATCAGGATCCAACTTGGGGATACATTCTAAGCTCGTGAGAGGGAGCCCATGTCACTCCCTCACTGGCCATGGCTTCAGCTTCAAAGTAAAACGTTAAGCAAATTCTTGACGTCTGGTATTGGGTTTGTTTTGATTAAGAACATTATCCCAGGAAGTGGAATTTTTGCTGCTTGTCCTACCTTAAAGGGCAGCAGTTGAAGGCTATTTACACATGCAAAAGTCTAAAAAAAACCCCCTTTCTTTTCCAAATACCTTTCAAGTAAATATTAACCACAGTTACTTTGGCAAAATCTTTGGCCTACAAACTCTGAATTTGAAAACGATGGTATCTGGGCTTCAGTTCCGCTGTATTTTTTTTTTCTTAAGCCTTACAAAACATGGAGGCTACCTTTGTGGTCAAGAGCTGAACAAACTTTGGACTGCCCCCACCCCCAGTTTGGTGGATAAGCACCTGATTTAGAGAACATGAGTCTCTAAATTAGGTAGCTCTGTGTAAAGATCCTGAAACAACTAATTATCAGCGTATGGCACCTCAGAAGACAATGTAGCTACACTGGAATCATCTAAGTCTTCCTGTTTTACCTGAGTGTGTCAGAACTAGACACCAAACCCAAACTGACCCACCTGTGTGACACAGTCTAGTCAAAAGACAGAAGAATGACCACCAAAGTTCATTCAGAAAGAAAGGGGGCAGGGTTTGAATTATCTCTAAGATCCAGTTGTTTAAAATACATAGTCTATTTGTCTTTTGATGTTTTAGTGGCCTGACTACTGTGTTCAGATTATAAAACTCTCCTTAATACCAGTCCATACATGGTTCCACTCTTGAAGTCAACATCTGTGAATTAGAAAGGGTATTTAGGAAATTTCTATACTTCTCTAACCTCATCTGTAAAATGGGTTGAGATAACCTTCCTTGTGATGTTGCTCTTAAGATTATGTGCCAATGCAGGAAGAACTCCCTCTAGAGTTTTGGACATATAATGGACAGCCACTAGATTTGTGCTTCATAAATAAATCACTAGATTATTAAAATTTCGACTGACTTCTGATATCCTCTGGTGCACATCCATTACTGTCTGAACACAGCAATCCAGTGAATTCAAAGGTGTTGGACTTCGTGGACTCCTGGCTGCTATCCAGACCATTGCAAGCAAAGATGGGTGGTCGAGGGGGACAACCGTTCTCTGGAAGAGGAACCTGATTAGATCATGTAACCCCTAGTTGACTTTCTACTCTTACATCATTAAAAGTGAACATAAACAACATTATTGATTCTTTAGCAACCGTTGAGAGGTGTACATTGCATGCTTATGTATGTGCATTGGCCACCTATGTTTAATAAGGTATTACGATGGCTCACTAGCATTAGTAGAAGACTTGATATTCAATAAAAGTCAAATGTGAGTTCTTGTTCTCAAGTTGACGACCTTAAACAAAGGACAATGGAGATGTCTTAAGGGACTTTTTGTCCCATCTCCCCAAACAGTCATTCATTAGACTAATTCAAATGTATGCCCTCCCCACACCTCCTCTGGGTCTTCAGTCACCCTTTTTCTCCTAGCACTCACTATATAGCTGACACATAAACCTGTGTGCCTTTCACCTCCCCGTGTATTGCAAGCTTATCTTCACAGATGGCAGTTGTAGCTGTAAACCACTCAGCTGTCTTCCACCCATGTAGCTCAACCATAAGTACGCATGCTTATGGTTTTGTTTACTCACTGTGGCCTTTGAAATGACAATCTTTTTTTCTTTTTTTTTATTCGATATATTTTTTATTTACATTTCAAATGATTTCCCCTTTTCTGGTCCCCCACTCCCCAAAAGTCCCATAAACCCTTTTCCCTCCCCCTGTTCTCCCACCTACCCCTTCCCACTTCTCTGTTCTGGTTTTTTCCCTATACTGCTCCACTGAGTCTTTCCAGAACAAGGGGCCACTCCTCCGTTCTTCTTGTACCTCATTTGATGTGTGGATTTCGTTTTGGATATTTCTTATTCATCTCTATCTTACAGACAAGGAGACTGTGGCAAAGAGCATTAGATATGTCCAAGTTCTCTCAGCACGAAGGAATAGGACATGCTATAACCACTATCCCTCTGTAGGACTGGAGCCCATCTCTTACTCAAGACTGCCACCCTGGGTCAGCTCCATGCCTTCCACAGGCTCTGAGTCAGTGGTAATGTCAGTACAGTGCCTGAAGAAACACCAGGGGCCTCAGCGTCTTGCTGTGACTGAAGGTGCATTTCTGCTCTGAAGAATGGAGGTC